>NC_090442.1:620606743-620955265 GCF_031143425.1 Pleurodeles waltl
GGATACAGATTCCCCAAGAGCATTTCGGAATTGATTGCTCCTTGATCTAGGGTGGCACTCAAAAGTATTCAGGTCTTGTGGGGAGTGATTGATGCAGATTACCAAGGAGAAATTAAAACAATCTTACTGAACAGCAGGGACGCTGATTTGATAATACAACCTAGAGACAGAATTGCTCAAATTGTGAGTATTCCAGTGTATGGAGGAGTATCCACCAAGGGGACTGCCCCAGCCCTTCTTACAGTGCGTGGATAGGGAGACTTTGGCTCAACTTACAAAAATCCTGGTGCTACAGTGTGGTCGTGGACAAGTGGGGTCAGAAGGGACTGAAAGCCCCCAGCTCTGAATTGACTGACCAATATCATCGATCATCACCTCTGCTGCACCACACCGACAACGTCTGAACCTACCTAGCACAAGCTGTGCTGAACAGGTCGGTTTTCTGCATGACAAATATGAAAAGCACTGTTGATGTCATCTCCACTTGCCCGGTGGCGATCCCAACTCCCACCAGTGTTCTGCTTCAAATATTCAATGACACCAATACTGATGGAGCGGTGGAAGAAAGTGACCTACACACTCATATGTCACTGTATGAGTACTGCCAGTTAAAACAACAGATGACAGATGGACCAGTTTGACACAGGTGATTACCTACAATGTCACTGCCAGTGAAATGTGTTATAATTTAAATTGTGATGCCAACAACATCAGCAAATGTGCCCAGATTCAACTTGAAAAGACTCAAGTGACCTCATGGGAGGTATGCAGTTTATGTCAACACCAAAACGATTGAATGTGTAAAAATGTAAATAATAGCATGTCTTGCAAGAATATAGTGTTTGCTGCTAGTCACCTTAATCATGTCAGGTTACCCGTTGGATGGTTATATTCTTGTGGAAATATCACATATATCTACATCCCTGCAAATAAAACTGGAGGGCAGTGTGATTTCATACTGCTAGGACTCATGATGTTTCCATTACCTGCTGTATTACATACTCAAAACACAAGGGAAACAGTTCAACTAAGTGAAGACTGTGACACTAAAGTTTAACTGTTGTCGAGATCAGAATATGTAAGCATAGGTCTTTCGATGGTAGGAGTTCTAGGATTAGCTGTTTATAATACCAGAGTTATTAACAAACTAACATGTTTGTTGTTTAAAAATATTAATAATACAGCGATTCCTTTAGCAGAGCTACTACTAAATATACGAGGCACTCGAAAAGCTGCTTTGCAAAACAGGGCAGCTAATGACTACTTATTTTTGAAGCATGCTCATGGCTGCTCAGAATTTGAAATAATGTGTTGTTTTAACCTATCAGATCATTTTAAATCTTTCCAGTCACATATCGAAGTCTTGCACAAATTGGTGAAGGGAGTGAAGCAAGATATAGACAGAGGTTGGTGGGACTTGTTATTTATTTGGCTGCCTAATTTTGGTCAACTTCGTTATACTTTAGGTGGAATACTTGTAGTAATTTGTATTTTAATAATGCTATCTTTCTGTATACGCTGTGTACCCAACCTACTGACCATGTTTAAATCAAAAAGGGTTACTTTCAGTCAAGTATGTTTTGAGAGTCACTGGTCAAAGAGTAGAGTGTAATGCTATGTGTATTTGACAACCAACTCCATCTTGACCATCAGCTCCATTTTGTGCTCTGCTTTCGTTGCCATCATGGCAGCTCGGAGATTTTTTTCACACAAACTTTGTTTTTCACACTGAACGTGTTTTCGCTCCTCTCACCAGAACAGGGTCATAACGTGCTAGAACATTTTATGGGGGATGCAGATGTAATAAGAGTATACCAGCTTGACAATGTTTTCATCAGAGAAAGGTACAGCCCTGTCTCAGGAATGCGCACTGGGGCCTGGCCAGTTCCTTTAGGTGTTTTCGACAAAGACCAAGTACAGCCAGCATTTTAATTCCATAACAGAAGGGAGGTGAGGTTACTAGAATCTTTCTCTCAAGTTAGTTTAAGGTATAAAAGATGAGGAAACTTGGCGTCAAGCTAGGAACTCACCTGTGGAGTGGACGCACTCCCTGTGAAATCCCATTTGGGGAATGTCTCCTTACTCAGCTGTTTTGAGGGTTCCTCCTATCTGCGCTGGCAAGGATGATGGCTATAACCCCTATGGCAATGCATTTTAACTTTTAATCATTTAGTCTATACATGTGACTGCTTTGTTGACGCACTGCACATTTCTTTCCATGAATGCTAGATGCTGAACTGCTGTGATTAGTCTTGAACATACACATGTATCATTTCATTTGAGTTAAATTCTTATTTTCATATATTTGTGTGTTTTTTTATATCTAGGAAGTGCCTTAATAAATGAATTACTCAGACTAAGAGTGCTACATTCTTTGGCATCGTTTCCTCTTAGTTTAAGCAAAAGCAGAACAATTACTCAGAGGACTGATTACGGGGAATCATTTGGGGCCCATAATACAACAACGCATACTGGGTGATTCCTCACACCAATAGCATTCAGCTACAGGAGCATCACGTAGATAATTTAAGAGATTTTGCCAACTTAAAACATAGCTATTCCTAAGTGGTAAGTAAACAAGAAGTGGAGATCTTAATCAGCCGTGCCACCTACGGTCCCCTACGGTCTTTACAGAAACTAGAAGGGTTCTCTTTATACAGTATAGCTTTCCTTGAAGTTAAGGAATTTGGATTGTTTTTATTGCATGTTGGGGATTACTGCATGTTTACAGATGCCAATATAACATTTTACAATTTAGTACTTTATTATAGGATCACCATGACCGCCTAAAAGTATAAAAATAGATGAGTTCCCACTATGAAAATCACCCTAGGAGTGCATATCTCATCAGGGAACTCTTTACATACTTTAAATGTGATTGAATGTGTAGCAAACCATTTTAAATGCATTCTTATTAAATTGTGGTGGCTTTGATATAGCTTGATAAATTGCTGCGTTGCAATGGTGGTAGGCAGGAACATCTTAGACTGTTGCCAGAGGTCAGGTAATGGAGGTAAGACATGCACTTGGCCTTCACAGTAGAGGGCTGCAGACAAAAGCAAGGTGCCCTACGGAAGATTCCCCACACAGCCTGGATCTGGTCTAGCCTTGCACCATAGATCTCCATCCTCCCTGGAATATGGGCCACAGGCAAACTAGTTCCATGTCTCCAGCCTGTAACATCCTCAATATCATTCTTCCTCAAGTTTTGGACAGTATACCAACATCATTCCTGGTGTTGTAAATCACATATTTTTATTTCCCCTTTAGGGTGTGAATTTCCCTTCTGTGAATAACAAGTGCTAAAGTATTAATCAAAAGTGAATATATGTGATTAATCAAATGTATATTCTTTTCAGATTGTTCTGTTCCTGCAAATATAATAATCAAGCTTACCTGAATATATTTGTGGTATTTAGTGATTGCAGTTGATCATTTCCTGTTTTAATTAATTTGAGAAGTGGATTTGTTGATTGAGGGGTGTGAAACCTGACTCAAGCAACAGCAATAACCTTTTAGAGGTTGACCACAAAACATCACTAAATTTACTTGTGCTTGGGCCTATAGCAGTTTGGCACAAAAGCAGTCAGGCTTAAATTAGAGGCAATGTGTAAACTATTTATGCAGTATTTAAACAGTAATAACGTGAAAACCAACACAAGAAAAATCCCACTCCAATTTAGAAAAATAGAGTATATTTTAATACATAATTTGACACCAAAATGCTATAAATGTAATCAGTAGAACTAGAGCTATGATTTTTTGTGAGTTTAAAGTGATAAATAGTGCCTTAAAGATCAAAGCTTCAACTGCAGACATCTAGTCGTGTGAGACAGTGGGTATGAGATGATAAAGTTCAGTGGAACAAAGCAACCAGCAGTGTCTGAGGCAAAGGAATTGTAGTCGGGGAGACGCTGGATGAAGTTGTGGTGCAGATTTATGTTTGGACTTAGTCTCTTTTATGGAAGTTGAAATTTTCCAGCAGGACAAAGCTGCAGGCAATAGTTGACAAGGACTCTACAAGGCCGGATACCCCTTCTGTTGGGAGCCTCTGAACAGAATTTGCTGCTACAGAGAAGAAAGTAGTGGGAGCTGCCACAAAGTGATTCTGACTGGCAATGCACCTTGGGTGGATGGGCAAGAAGGTAGGACCTTGTCACTTCTCAGTTTATAGAGCACGTTCTGGCTGGAAATGTTCACAGGCTTTGGATTTTGGCTAACTGGGCACCTTCAGCACTACTTGCAAGGGTCCAGGAAAAGACAGGACCCACTTGGAGGGTCAGGGCTCACTCAGGCTGGGTCCAGGTGCAGATTCAAGATGGTTGGTGCTTTTTCTGTCCCTGAGGCTTTGAACAGGAGGACAGTCAACTAGCCCTTGGAGTCACACTGGAAGTCTTGGGTTCAAGTGGGAAACCAGGTTTCAAGCAGCAGGACAGTCCTCTGTGGGCCCAGGGCTGGTATCAGGCAGCAGGGCAGTCTTCTGAAGTACACAGTAGGACACAGGCAGCAGCACAATACTGTGTCCTTCTATAACGTTAGTATTGCGCTTACAGGTAGTAATTGAATGTGCTAGTGCTATCCAATGTACAGCATTAATGGTGAAATACTTTCTTTTTCTAACATTACTCTTCAATTTCTTTGCTGCTTTAATGTTTGGTTTTATTGTGGGAAAAATTTGTCTTGTGTGCACTAGACAGGGGTTTGAGTTTTAAAATTAAAATGTGTAATCCATTTTCAAACAATCCGGGAGTGTTATTCATTTATGAAAGAGAATCTGGTGTTCCACTAACTGTCCTGGTCATATCTCATTGAACTGAACGTTACCTGAAACACATCTTACACAAATATAGCTCAGTGGGTTGCAGCCCAACTGTTTTTCTGATCTGAGGTGACATATTGACTGAGTCCTTGGCGCCAGAGAGTGAGTCAGCCAAAACCTGTGATACTAGAAAATTCAAGAGAATGTAACACTGGTATAAGGGCCTGTATGCCATGTGCCCCTGGAGCAGATATTTTCAACTGTGATGAAGATAATAGTCGGTAGCACATGGACGAGGCCAAAGTAGCCTCCTCCCTCAATCTTGTGCCCTCAAACAGCTCACAAGAAACCTCCCTCACTATGTCATGCAAATTAATGAGTTGTTTCTATTCATGTTTGGAACCTTTCCTGTGGCCATAGCTAGCCCACATGATTCTCCCTTGAAATCCTTCCATCTTGGGTTGCCAGGGGTCATGGTTATGTCATCTTCACACCCTGGGTCTGAGTATGTTGAGGGCTGAATGAGTGTTACCATCAACATGTTAATCTCCTCATCCTTTGTGAGTCCAAATCTGCACCTTAGTCTCCTATGTTCAAGACAGTAAAAACACAGATATTCTTTAAGCTCTGACCACAAATGTCACCTACCCTGGAGCCTGTCAACCCATGAAGCCTAGCAAGTCTCCATTATTGCTCCACTCCCCAATGCACCCGATCCCCAAAGCACCTCTTTCCTCTATGAAGATTGTGCCCAACACACACCTCTATGCAGAGCTGGATATAGGCCCAGACCAAGCCCCACACCACACAACCACCCATTTACCAATAACTCCATTCACAAAACTCCCTGATGGGAATGGCCCACAATCTCCTTTCCCTCTTCCTACACAACAACCCTGCACACAATGTTCATTCCAAATGTTTCCTGTTTTCACCACCTGCAAGTTTTATAAAATAAAATACTCAGCCAGCTAGCCCAACACACATTCAATTTATAAAGCACAATTCCAGATCCAAATTGTTACTTTGTTCTAATGGCATACTCTCCAGGCAGCACAACCACCAACCAGGGTACAAAGACTAGAAAGTCCAAGAACACAGTCTGCAGCACACATCTTAGGCTGCACAGGGCAATAATATCTAACTCTCCACAACAGTGCCATCTGCCAGAAGGCACGGGCAAGATACAGCACATCGGAACAGTCCTTCAGGTCATACTGATCACTCCAAGGACAAGCTCCATCACATGACATATCTGTGCAACTACTAACGTCCCATCATCACATTCTTAGGGGTTCCATACACATGGGGGGCAGCTCATGTGTACTTAAGCACTGTCAGCCTCACTTCACATACAATCAAGGGGATTGAGTTTTCTCAGTTAGATAGCATTATACAGAGTTACCAGTAAGGTATACTAGGCAGTGTCCCTAATGGGGTCCACGTAATGAGTCCGTAACTCACTTACATTATCAGCTGACACCATTCATTAGTCAAGGATTGCAACTTTCGATGGATCCCAATTACCCAACAGAGTCTAGCACATGTTTGGTGATCAAAACACCACGTTCATCAAGAGGACTTGGCAGGAGAAATGTGACAATGGTCTCCTTTACAAAAAAACAAACTGGGTCTTTCAAAACGGAAAAATGAGGAGCAAGTTGTCACATGGACACATTGCCAGGGTCTTTCGATTCTACAACAATGTAGTGGGAGAGAGTTCTAGATTTTGAATGCACCCATTTTTAAAGTTTGTCTTATGGGGTGCAGCTTCTTGAAAGTTGGGATCTCCAGGAACAGCAGATTGTGTTTGGTGCATGTGACTCTCTATTTCAATGGAGAGCAAGTGGAGAAAGATGAGTTTTCAGGTAATGTTATCAAAGAAGCAGGTACCTGAAATCTTTTATGCTACTGAGCAACTTTCATAGTGCTATGATGCATTTTTACAGTTAAGCCAGAATTTTGTGCACAATGCACTATTTATCAAAGCACTGATTGTGGGGATGAGATATGTAATGTTTTTCAGAAGATTCAGCTGTAATTGCCATTCCTTAATAATACCTTGAAATTGGGTCTCCGTCTGCAAAGGAAATGTTAGTTATTTAGTGTTTGTGAATAAGGTTGGAGAATTCCAGGATCTGAGAGAGTCAACAAGTTTTAAATGTGAATATTGGATTGAAAGTTTTGTTTTCAATACTGATTTGACATTCAGCTGGATGTCTCCTGGCTTCGTGCTTTGTGTGGACCCCCGATCCTCTTGCGGCCCCCAAGCCCATCGCAGGTGCCCACCAGGAGCCGCTCATCAAAAGGCCAGAATGCCAAAACGCCCAAGCTCCCAAGCCTGGATCTCCACAGCCTGGACAAAACGGCCGACCTGACGGCAAGGTTGCAGAGTGGGAGGACGGATTGACAGGCAGCAGGCAAACTGGTAAGGCTGTGCGAGGAGGAGAGAGCAATTTGATACTGCCACTCCATCATCACCTTTGGTTAAAATTAAATATTCTTCTCAAAGCCCTCTCAGAGAAATGTTTCTATGTGCTGTGCTAAGATTATTATTAAGCGTAGCATACAGTGTGCATACAGCGTGCTTGTGCGCCCCTCGTGACCTGCGTTTCACAGGATTCTACCTGCTGGGGGTGTGTGGCAGCATTAGGTGCTAGAGGAGCTACCAAGAGCTTTTGGAACATTGATTATTGAGTGCCTGTTCAGTCCCTTTGAAGGACAAGTAAGGCTGCAAGGAATAATAAAGAATTTAATAAATTTAATAAATATAAGAGGCATTTAATGAATGGACCAACTCACAAATAACTCATACTCAACTTACAATTGGCAATAATTTACAACAACCTACAACACCTTACAACATATATACATACAAGTGTGGACCCACAGGAGTCAGCGACTGGAATTCCACTACAATTACTGCATTAACATTCGTAAGCACCAGTAATGCGACAATCAAGTGCATGACAAGTGCTTAGCCACAGCTTGACTGCAATGAGGTCAAGAAAAACTAGGAGAAGTGCACAAGCCATCCAAAAGAAAAGAAAGAGGAAGGCCCTCGAGACAACATACACAAAAAGCACCAAGTGAAAGGTGGCAGCAAACAGCCTAGGGAGGACAGCCTCCTTCCAGCAGGTGAAGCATGCACTGAAAATACCTGGGGTAAGATGGATGAGGACCTACCATGGCCCTCCGGCCTTAGAGAGCTGAGGACAATGGAAGAAGGCCCCAAGAGTTTAAAGCACTCATAGATTTCTGATTATTTCCTACTGCTTGATAAGGAGGAAAAGTGGCACCCACCCTATATGTTTGGCCCTGTCCCGGGCCCGTTCATGGGCTCGAGCTCCAAGAGTGACATTTTATGGATAGGGGCAGAGAGAAGCAGTCATCGCCATGGCTATCACCACAGTTATCACCCCGATTACTACCTCCACCACTGACCCCAGTGGTCTTGGTCTCTTATGCTTCTATTGGAGGCATTCCACTCAAACACAATTCAAAATCTATTTCAACCTGGTATCCATTTCAAGGGCCCATGGGGGAGTCACAGCACATGGGACCTGAGGTCGCCCTACCTGTGTTATGGCTAAGTAGATAAATAAAGCTGCCACTCACATTTTTACTCAATTGTTCAACTCATTCTTTGACCATAGAAATGCCATCACCATCCCACATGCTCAACTGAATGTTTTCGCAAGAAGGATGGTTGAGAGTAAGTCGGAGCACTCTCAGGTGAATGAGGGTGTACTCACCCTAAGCAGTGCAAACTCACTGTATGACCCAAAAGCAGTGAGGCCAAGAACAGAGGGTGCAAAGTCCATAAAAGACTCCACCATGGCCTTCAACAGTCTTTGAGGGGGTTGAACATGATGCAAGCCACCATGGAGGCATTAAATTACCACACTAACAAGATGGAAATTCAAGTAGATTTGCTTAATGCACCTGTCGTGTCAGGAATAGACGGAAAGCTGGAGAATCTAAATGCTTTGATAAAAATAGTTCAAGCCAGGAAATAATGATTTTACAGTGTGTTGGTGCGAGGAAGTAATTGACAAAGTGGTGAAACTACCTGTTATCTTAGAGGAAATGATCAGTGAAATAAGGAATGCATCAAATTAATTAAATACCAGCAAAGAGCAACAACCCAAGGTATGGATGAATGAATGAAGCGGTACTTGTAAAGCGTGTGAATACCCAAGGGTGTCTTAGCGCTAAAATGATCTTTACACAAATATAACAGCATCCTAAACAACGGTATCAACTCACCTGAAAAAAGATTTCAGAAGAGGACCAACATAAGAGTATATAAAACACCTCTATGCTAAGACCTACTAAAACAATTTAATGAGAAGAGTGTGTGTATAACTAGGTTTTCAAAAACGTGCAGAATTTCTGATAATTCAATAGATTTCTAAGAAGAAGTGGCATTTTATTCCAAAGCTGACTAGCCACGTAGACAAAACCAAGGCCACCTCATGACACTTTATTTATCTTTCTAACTGATACAAGGTAGGATGTTGAAGATCTCAAATGTCGAGCTGGGGTGTACCATCTGATTTTTTTTTCTAGGTAACCAGGTTTAGCACATTATAGAGCTTTGTGAACCAAGCACAGTGCTTTAAATTCCACCTGCTTTTTTATTGGGAGCCAGTGGAAGTCTTTCAGAGCATTTGCCGCTGACATGAACGTTGGCACATTCTTAAGAAAATGTGTAGCTACATTTTGCAGTACCTTTGTTTTTTTAAATGCTGTTTGTCTTGCTCCCATGCATTACAGTAATCGATCTAAGACGTGAACCCAGCCATCATTACAGATGTTTGATGCTCGAAGGGAATGTATGGAAGCACTTTCTTTATAGCCTTCAATCGAAAGAAGCAAGAGGATGAAAGCTTGTTCACCTGCTCCTTAAAAGATAATCAGTATTGAAGAAGATCCCAAGTTTCCTTACCTTAGAAGACGGGTTTGAGGTTATCTGGGGGCTGCCAGGAGTGGCCACAGAAAGTGTGGTCTTTACCAAAAATAAGCACTTAATTTTTTATCTGAATTGAGTTTTAGACAGTGTGAGGTCATCCAGTGAGCTATAGTGTGATTGAGAGCACAAAAAAATGCTTACAGCTACTGGGAGTGCGGTATTGACCAGCCCAGCCATTCACAAGGAAAAAAGAAAGGCATCCCAAGCCAAAGAAAATAATGGGGTACTGACCATCCCAAGGATTCAAGCGACCTGGAGTCCATGCAAGGCTCCACTGTCACCCAGCTCACATTATCCAACTTTCTAGCACGTCCTCTTATGACGAAGCAGGAAAGAAAGGGTGAAAGGAAAGTCAGAAACCAGGCCAGTCAAGAGAGAATGACCAAAGGGCAAGCCTACGAAAGAACCTACAATGAAGGTTGTGGCCCCACATTGATAACTGCCATGAAAGCTGAAGTGAACAAAGAGCACCATTATGTTAGTGAAAGCCAGGGCAAAGGGCTGGTCCCACAGTCTGGAATGGGTAAAGTGGACCAGCATGAGATCAGGGATGAAGTTAATACCAACCCTGAAACTGATATCTGTACTGTTATTGAAGATCAAAGGGCCCCAATTACCCCGGCAAATGGCATCTTTATACACAGATGTGGTGTCTCCTGTACCTTGGGAGGCTCCAAAAAAACCTTTAAGCTTTGGGGACCACAGGGTTAAGATCATTCCCCCACAG
The DNA here is from genome assembly GCF_031143425.1 of Pleurodeles waltl. Taxonomy (NCBI): domain Eukaryota; kingdom Metazoa; phylum Chordata; class Amphibia; order Caudata; family Salamandridae; genus Pleurodeles; species Pleurodeles waltl. The sequence continues at coordinate 620,617,205 of NC_090442.1, forward strand.
GAACAGGTGGCACTGGCTGCCTTAGGAGGGCTCAAACTTGAAACAAGTCTTGGGACAAGCTCTTGTCCCTGTGCACCCCACTATGGGCCAGATTAGTGAGGGCAACCGGGCATTACTGACTCGCCCAGATGCCAGGAAGGTCAGGGGGCAGAGTGAAATCCAACAAGAAGAGAAGATGGCTCATAATACAATGCCACCCTGTTCTCAAGAGGGTAATAGCTTTGGGATGCTAAGGGAGGAGTGCATAAGATCCAACCAAAGCACCACATTGGTCTGAAGCCAGAGCAGAAGCCAGTGTAGTAGCCACTCACAAGAAAAGCTAGTGCAGCAAATAATGACATCTCATGTCCAAAGGGGCTACACCAAAGCAAGTTTCAGAACCTCCAATGAAGAGAGCTTCACAGGAAAGCTCGTGGAAAATGGAAATACCCCCACTGAATATTCTGGTCCTAAGGAAAGCTTACTGTGGATCCCAGTGTTTAGTTCAAGGGGAACACACACTATTTCATATAATAAAATATCCTAAAGTTAATCAAGGGCCTACTGGACCTCACAGGAGTGGAGTCCCAGGACATTTTTTCCATTACATTTCTTGTGCTTAAACGCAAGCAAGTATCGGAGCTTACACTGGTCACATTTAACTCATTACATATCCAAGCTAAAATCATGGTTTGCAAGGAGTTTTTGAAAAGTTGGGGTAATGAAAAGCTGGGCAACAGGTATCTTCAATCTGAAATGTGTAGTGGGCTGGTCATCCACTAATGGAATTTCTGGGCTGATGATTCAAACAACAAAGGCCCAGGCAGTCGAAGGCCTAGAAATAAGAGTAGTAACTAAAACACATGAAAAAGATAATTGAAGCTGGCTCTCATCTGCCCTATCAGCAGCACGCCAAGTTGACCACTAGGTAGACCGAAACGAGAAACCCCTGAGGAACCGTATGACAAAGCATGGCACCCTGAATATTTGTGCCTGGAATCTGGAAGGCTTCACTCAGAAAACTGAAGATGCCTCGCTATCAGAATGGTCCAATAATTTTTATATCGTAGCCATACAAAACACATGGACACAATCCAGCAGTCCCTTAACTGGGTTCATTGAATTTAACTGGTTGGCAAGCAAAAGTAGCATCTATGGAAGAAGAAAAGGTGGGCTAATGACCTATGTGAATTCCAGAATAACTGCAAAGGTCACAATGCTAGATATTAACAAGCCATGGTGATTGGCGCTTCACCGGGAAGAATGGGACAAGCAGCAGACAACTCCACTGGTCCTGGTTCATATCTATATTAACCAGAGAGGAAAAGAGCAATAGTTGACAAACTGATCAACTTGCTCTTGGAGTAAAAAGGTGATAGTCAAATGACAAATCTGCTAATAGCTGGCAATTTCAAACTGAACCTCTTCCAAGATACAAATGAGGATGATGATGAAGTGCTATATGTCTTGCCCATCCTAAGCTATCCCACATGTCAAAGACAAGACAATCTTGGTAAAAAAAACTTGCAAGGGTCTGTGATCCAGCTGAGTTGATTAGGTTAAATGGTTGCCTCCCAGGGGATATTCCACCATCCTAGAAAAGATCCTCTTACATGACGACCTCCCACCTTGACTACACCATGGTAAGCGCCAGCTTGTTTAGCAGGGTAATCGATTTTAAAACGGACCAGAGACCGGAGAGTGATCACCACCCACAAAACATCTGGTTTAGTGCAATACAACAGTTATGGGCTGCTCACAGATAAGGTAGAAAGATGTTCACACGAGAATCTAAACCGTCTCAAATGGAGCCCGGATAACATTCCTCCAATAAAGGCCTGGGAAAGCCTTTCTGAATGTTTAGCAGCAAGGTACCCGGCCACTACTGCATACAACTGCACATGTATTAGGTACAACAGGAATATTATCTGGCTGAAAACTATCCACCTTATTAAATCATGGATCAATGAAACTCTCTGACCGTTGTGGCACTCACAGCAGAACCATGCATTGCTAAAGTGCCTTTAACACTATCGTAGAGGACCAAAAAGGAAGTCATGGTTGCACAGGAAAGGAAAATATGAAGCGCTATGGGCCAAGCTTCTATACTCTTCAAAATGAAATGATGACAGGAAATTTTGGAAGCCAATTAATGAGCCTGACAAGAGCCCCTGGGTGGCAAATAATTCTAATGTAAATGAGGAAGAAGGGGTGAACTTCCTAAGAGTGCATTATAAAGGAAGCATGGATGCTGTTTCTGTCCCAGGACTCCCTATAGGCCTAAATGACACTGCACACATTGACAATAACAGCATTAGTGACTCAGACATTTTAGAAATACCCAACTGTGATGTGGGTAAAAATTATTGAGAACTCATGTACCAACTGTGTGCCTAGCCCCAATGGAATACTGCCAGCTCTCTTAAAAGAAAACATTATGATCTGGGCAGGCTTTCTGTCATCAATGTTTAATCATATATTGCTGACGGAAAGCATCCCAAAAAGATGGTGAGGGTGAGCTATACATGCCATTTTTAAATGTAGGAGAGCTGTGTCCTCAAGTAACTACCGATTGATAGCTCTGCTAGATGTGGACCTTAAATATTTCTCAACCTTACTCCTGAAAGATCTTTTGAAGTGGGCAACAATGAACCAAACGGGGTTCACTAAGAAACAAGGGACACTTTCCAACCTGATGGCAGTGGGCCTCATCATGAAAAGGGCAAACAACAACTCACTTCTTATGTCCTTTGAGGACTTCAAGGTGGCCTTCAATCACTTCCCCCGGGATCAGGTTTGAGAAAAGCTACAATGTTGGGGTCTCCTGTCAAACCTTCTGAGGACAATTCAGCTGCTATATTCAAGAACATGGGTGAAGATAAAGGTAGGGGACGGCCAGTGTCTGTCCAGAGAAGTCAGCACATTGCTAGGGCTAAAGCAGGGATCTGTATTAGCACCAATCCTGTTAAATTTTTTCATCTCGGATTTACCTTGCCGAAGTGGTGTCACATGCACCGAGTCTTGACGGCCAACAGTAGTGTAACATTCTGTATACTGATTATTAGCTTGTTTTATATAGCACCCACGTAGGGCTATAAAGACTGATTAATAGGCTTTCAGAGTATTCAGCCAACAGCCAGCTGAAAATCAATCTCAAAAAGACCAAAGTTATACCTTTAAACATTCAGACTTCTAACCATGGGAAATGGCATCTTAGTGGGTCCACGATCGATGAAAGAGCAATGGGAAACATCACTAACAACACGGCCAATGCAATGCCGTGCATTGTCCATGCTGCCATTACCACGCATATGTGTTTACTACGCATGCATTTAGCACACATGCCTTTACCATGCATATGTATGGTAATGGAAAAGAATGCAGTCCGGGCAGAACATGAAGGAACAGCGACCAGCGGAAAGAGAGGTCAGTGGGGCTGGGTTTGTGGGGGTGGGTTGGGGGTAGTTTTGAGGACAGGATGAGAGGTTGGGTAGTTTTTAGGACAGGGTAGATTTTAGGGTTTAGGGCGGGGGTCGTGGTAGTTTTTAGGACAGGGTGGGTAGGTTTTAGGACAGGGCAGGGTAGGTTTTAGGATTTATTGTGGGGGGTTGGGTAGTTTTCACGACAGGGCAGGGTAGGTATTAGGTTTTATGGTGGGAGTCGGGTAGTCTTTAGGAGAGGTGGGGTAGGTTTTAGGACAGGGTAGGTTTTAGTGTTTAGGGTGGGGGCCTGGGTAGTTTCTAGGGCAGGGTGGGGTAGGTTTTAGGGTTCAGGGACAGGGAGGGGTGGGTAATTTTTAGGACAGGGCGGGCCGGCTTTAGGACAGGGCAGGGGAGATTTTAGGGTTTAGGGGGCAGGGGTTGTTGTCATTTTTAGGACGGGACAGAGTAGGTTTTAGGGTTTAGGGTGGGGTGGGATAGTTTATAGGGCAGGGTGGGGTCGTTTTTAGGACAGGGTAGGTTATAGGGTTTAGGGTGGGTTGGGGGGTCAGGTAGTTTTTCAGATAGGTTGGGGTAGGTTTTAGGACAGGGCAGGGTAGGGCAGGGGGTTGGGGCTCAGTGTAGGGGGTGGAAGGGGCAGTTTTGAGGGCTTGGGTGGGTGGAGTATGGTATCAGGTATAGGTTGCAGGGCGGGGGAGAATTTACCACACATGTTACTTTACTAAACATGCTTTTACTATGAAATTTGTTGTTAAGGCACTCGTGGTAAAAGTATGCATGGTAAAGATGCGGTAGTTTTATAGAGACCACCTTGTAAAGGCATGTGTGATACGCATGGATGTTCCATTATACATCCAAAGGCAACATATATGCATTAAGGGCTCAAACTGGATTTGCTGCTCTGACCGCCCACCTCTCTCACTGCGTTTTTCCAGTGAGTCTTGAAAGGAAAAAGATTGACGTGTATCTGTATATTGATATCTGTTACTCATTTTTATACTATCTCTATTTCTAAGATTATAGCGGTCTATGAATGCGGAGATTCTCCCCTTTCCTTTTTAAGTGTTTGTTATTTTTTTATCCCAACATTTTCTAGAACCTTCAGGTGCTTGCTTGTAGAATCTTTACTAGATTTACCCTGTAATTGTGGTTTAATGGGTCTGGCCCCCAGAATATCTCGACCAATACCAGAGTAGGTCTCAGCGATAATTTTTGGCACCTCACTTTCTTTATCCTATGCTGGAACATCCTGGAGTCACATACGCACTGCTAGTGAAGCTGCCTCCCCTTTGAGATTACTCAGTATATGGAAGACACTGTGGCAAAATTGCCCATCAACTGCATCCCCAAATCAAGGGCCGGGCCAGCCCCGTATTCATCTTGAATTTGTTTTAACACCTCATTGGCAAGTGTTGGTGTACCGTGTGTGGTAGTATAGAGAGTGCAAATACTGTGCCCCAAGTGTTGCAGTTATCTACTGTGGGAACCATCCCAAGTGTGAGTATGTTTATCCTGGGGACCCGTATGGAGAAAGACTGCTTCCAGCTCATTCATTTTTGGAGCTGACCAAAACGGAAGTTCCTCCTGCTTGGCGGGTACTTTACTAAAGATCTAATGTAGAGTCGCAGGATTAATGCCTGGCGTAACTACATGTGGTTGTGCTGGGGCAGCACGTGCTGGGTTAGTATTTAATGCATGTATTACAAACTGTACTAACAGTCTGTATATTGCTGTGAGCTCCGTTCATAAGTGGCGAACCTCAGCTACTGCCAAGGCTGCTGCATCAGGGTGCGGTGTATATGTGGCCAATAAAGGCCAGTTAGGACCTTCATTGCTCAGAAGAGCTAACCTAACATGGAATATTGTATGTGGTAGGGTGCCATCAAACCAATTATTATGGTCTTGATAAGACAGAGGAATCTCTAAATATGCATAAGCTCTAGCAGGTGTGTAGTAATGAAATGTGTCAGTGTTCCCATCAACTGCTAGTGACCCAAGAATACAATATTTCTGTTTTGTAGGCCGGATGAGCCACAACAACAAATGTGACTGGACTCCCCTGGCCTGTAAGGCCATTTGCCAATAAATGTGCTGTGAGGGGTGGTCACATGTTTACTGCAATTACTACCCTTTGCGGGGTTGCCATGATAATGGTAAAGGTATTTGTTCAGAGATGAGGACACCAAATGAGGATTGATCCTTTTAAGGTTCAAGCTTGAACAACCTACAGCATTAGTTAGGTACTACCTACTTAGCTGAGGAGGAAATCCTCAGTACCACAGACATCTCCATATAGAGTATTGAGGTGCCTTTAGCACATAGTGCAACAGAGATACTTAGGAGACTCAGACAATTAGTGCCTGAACAAATGATGGCAGCTCCATGTCACGTAGGTTCTCATTGTCTTAATGAGATTACTGGATTTTGGCGGCAGAATCATCTGAATCGTGGGGTCCTGTGTTGCGGACCTGAAAAAAGTTGTAAATAATTTCAAAGTAAATAAATTATAAATAAACGGGCTGTGCCTTTCTTGATTATATAATACGCACACTGATCACTTTATTTACACGTGTTTATCACACTTGAGAGCACCGAACACTTTTTCACTTACACCCACTTTGTCACGGTTTTACTAAGTTCTCAGTATATCACAGCTTGGTATTATCATCATTGTACTTTTACAATGGCACCAGTGTTTACTTAGTGACTTAACTATCCCAGGTCTCTAGTGATTTTTGGGTCTCCCCTTGTGTACAAGTATTAAAAGACACTCCACAACATTATCACGGCATCTGACTTTCTGTAAGACATATGTAGAGATTATACCACTTGTGAGGATACCCCTACCCCCAGAAGATAAAAAAACATTCACAACTAAACAATTGTTCCCAAGTTTTTAACAATCGCATATGGCCCTATTTCCCTTTGGCTCTCAAAATAGCAAATTCAAGTTAATAAAAAATGGCACATCAATGTCCACCTGGTATTTCATGAGAGAGGAAGTTATCTTTTCCACTCTCGGGGAATGCATAATCTAGCAATAAGAATTGAAATACATACAATTGGCGCATTCAAACTTGGCACTTAATATTACATTTCACATATACTTGAAGTTTATCTGATAAACATCTACCAATTTCACACCAGGATTTTGAAGGCATGGGGCAATTAGCCAACATGTGCATTATTTCAGGTCCTCAAATTAACAATGGGAGCATTTTGAATCTCACCTGTTCCCGCTCCCCCATTTAGAAATCAACTCTGGTGCAAAATACACTATACTTGGATTACTCACTTTCAAATTGCTGTAACTTTAAGCTCGTCGATACGAAATTGTGTGCATGTTTCAATAAATGCTTACATCAGTTCTTACAGATCAATTTCCTGCCCAATCTTTCCTGCCCATTTATCAACCAGTTTGTTCAAATCTTTATTCCTCGAACTAGATAAGCAGGCACAAGATTATTGAAAAGGCTGTCTATTTTTTTCTGAATGTACTAACTCAAGAGGTCGTTGCTATTTAGATTGAGTATCTTGTTTTGCCACGAATAGTCACATACCTGCTAGTATTTCAAGAGCTACAAGATGGGAGGTTACATTTGGCCTGTATGTCGAAAATGTTAGAATCGCACCACGAGGATCGAAAAAGTGACCTATAGTTTTCTAACCACTTATGCCATTTATGGTGTGCAGAATGGGGATACGCAGAGGGAAAGAAGGCATTCCTCCAAAGTTGTGCATATGTATTAATATTTGTAATTTTGTATCGTTTTCCTCACTCACACCATATTTTTCAATGCATCGCTGACTTTCTTGAACCTGACTTGTTTAAAACACGTAGGATCTGGAAAGTAAAGCAACTACAAGACTCCGTAGCTAAAACTGTCTCGTAGGCATATCATGCTCTTTTCTATCCCTCTTTCTTATAAAAGACAGAATACTTTGTCCAAACGATGCCCAAAAATATTATCTTACATTTGAAAAAGCCCAGCGCCCCCCCCCCCCTTTTGTGGAGGTTCAATTGCTCTTCTCACTCTCTTAGACCCTCATATGAAGTTGCCAATAGCTATGTCATTGTCTGTTTTATAGCGCTTCTTTTGATCCCACAGCAGCTTAACGGCTCTGCTATGTGTAAAAAACAAAATGACAAAGTCAGTAGAATACGAATAGGCAAAAGCTTTTGGCGTGGCCATTACCATTACAGAAATAAGGCATTTTTGTTTATCTGATCCTGCAACTGATGAGATAAATTAATGCGTAGCGATAAGGAAACGGAAGCATTTCAAACAAAACATTTAGAGCAAAAAGATTGTGTCTGTCCCCAAAACATAGCAGATAAACATTAGCCTGGCTATTGCTTTTTTCTCGCTTTTTTGTCTACCTCCAAAGGTTTGCTGGGACATCATCAGCTTCCCCCAAGAGTTTTCAAATCTTTATCTCACACCAATGACAGAAACCTAGACAACATCCTAATGTTCTTAACTTTATTTGGCATGCATGGACCCTCCTGCAGTGACCTACCTCACTTACATGCAGCCCCATGCATTGGCAAAGACAATAGGTTTCACCTATGCAAAATCTGTTGCCTTTGTCTGTTTTTTCACATGTTGCACGAGCTGCTGTGCTACATGGCTTAAGGTTAAAAAAAAGTGTCATGGTGCAGCCAACACTGCCCGCCTTATAGTTTTTTTTTTTTTTTTAACTACAAGTCATGTTGGGTGTGCAAAATGGCAAAGCTAATAGATCTTGCATAGTTAGTTAATCCTATTGGCTTTGGCAATGCTTGTTACGTCATGATTTATAGTGCTGATTTGTAACTGCTCCGATGTTTGGAGATATAATTGAACTGATTCACTAGTGCAAGTAGTGAGATTTACTAGTGCAAGTGGTGATATCTGCAGGATGAAACAGTTTGGATATGTGTCATGCTTTGAACTCCGGTCTCTTGATGCTCTTAGTAGCAGCTTCACCAAATCTGCTCCTCATCGAAATTCTTTTTGACTATAGTACCTTGCCAAGGGAGCAGAGAGGGCCTTATCTCAGTGGTGGAATGTGGCTGATGTAGCCTTCATCAAGACACTTGGTGGCTGGCTGCTTCTGATGTCATCTCAGTGCATCTTAGTGCATTAAATCACTGTTCTGGCTCTTGGTTTGTTGAGCCAAACATGGAGTGAAAGTGAGTAATCCAAATAGCTTCAATAATACTTACTCCAATGGTGGGCCTTCTTGCCCCCAGGCCTTCTATTTTTTTCTCAAAACGTCGAAAGGTCCTCTTCTAGAGCTGCTTTTTCAAGTGCTCTCCAGTTGTATTCAAGGGCTGCTTTCTTTTTCCTTTTCGTCAGAGTTGTGTAGCAAGTTCTCACATTCCTCACTTCAACAAGGGCTGCTTTGGTGTGAATCCGAGTTTTTAGAACTTCTTTGCAGTTTTTACATACTTTGTTGAACCATCCTGTATTCTTTTTGGGTCCCGTGGTTGTATTTATTTATTTTAGTGGGTTTCCTTCAGACGAATGGCAGGAGTGCTGTTAGTAGATCTTTGGAAATAGTTTGCCAGGTTTGAGGGGTGCTGGGATTTTCCAATATTGCTTAGATTAACTTCTTGGTGTCTTTGTCTGACATCCATCTGTCGACCCTTTCTTCAGGGGTATGGCTCCATCTGACCCTGAGTTGACCTCCCAGGTTTCAGAATCTGTTGAGATCTTGTACAGATTTAATCTCACCTGCTATATTTTCTGAGATGTCCACCTGTAGAGCACTGTGGTCACTTTCTGGCTTGTGAAGGATCCTCAAATTTTTAAAGCAGTGCCAGTCCTCGGGTCTGAGGAAGATGTAGTCTATAATGGTCTGGCCCCCACAGAGTTACAGGTTGAGATTGAGGTAAAGTCATTCTCAAAGGAATTGCAGACTGAGATCAATCACTCAGTGCAAAATTGCTGAAGTCAGGGGCTATGTGTGTTCTTCTTTGCCACGTTTTGCTGAGCCATGTGGATGTTTAGTGAGGTTTGTAGTTTGTTAATAGTCTCATTTTAGCAATACTTTGTTTTAGCCATACCTCATAATTTAGCCATATGATATCTCCCATACAGCTGGAAAATTCTATTTCCATGTATATTGTGGGATTGGTAACCCGCCCATTTAGCACCCTTTCTTGAGAGTACATAATAATTTGAGTTATATTCGTACTCAGTGTATACCCAGGTACTTTTAAAAGCTGGAGGCTGCCTGTTCTATATAAGAAATATCAATAATTGCATCTTCTGAATATACAGCAACACCATCAACATATGCATTAATATGGATTCTAGTTACATTGATCTCTATAGAGGTAATACATTGAGTATTCACTAGTCGAAATAGATAGGGTTCTCGATAAATTGTAAACAGCACTGAGGACATTGGGCATCCCTGATGAGTACCCCAACTGAATAGAACTTATTCAGATATTTCCCTCCCTGTACTACTCTAGTGCTGGGATTTTTATATAGCATTTGAATGTGGTTCAAGAATGTTATGCCAAATCTCATCCTTCTCATAGTAGACCACAAAAATAACCAAGAAACCCTCTCAAAAGCCTTATCTGTATCTATGATAATCATACCTACCTGCTTATGTATAGTGTTGGCGGAGTCAAATAAAGATGTGGCTTTGTTAGTGTGCATAGTAGTATCCTGCCCCATAATCAATCCATGCTGTTGTGGATTTGTAAGAGTTTTAATTACAGAGGCAAGTGTGGCTGTTAAGATTTTAGAACAGATGTTTTCATCAGCATTGACAAGGGAGATAAATCTGTATGTCATTCTTATGCTATTCTCTCCTCAGCAGGTTTCCTCTTTTGTAAAATTGTAAAGAAAATATTATGTAAATGGAATTCTATGAAGCTGTAATTGCACATAAATAGGCAGTAGTATATCAGTATAACATTTACAAAATTCACTAGGGATGCTGTCTTCTCCCATAGCTTTTCCAGATGATAAAAATAATGTGGCTAATCTAACTTCCTCCAGGGAGATATCAGCCCTCAACATATTACCTTGAGATTCATTCAAATTTGTCATAACAACTGTTTTAAATAAGAATAAATTGCTGCAAAAGCTCGACCAGATTTCTCCTTGTATAATGCTTGAAAAAACGTCCTAAGTTGATATAAGATTTCCCCCTTGCTGTCCCTTATGCTGACTATCGTCGTTTTCTTTTGTCTTTCCTTATTCTTATAGGCCAAAATTTTACCAATCAATAACCCACTTATAATACTTATAATCAGAGCCTTCTTGCTATTTAAGAATCTGTTTCTTTTTCCCTAAGTGAGTGAACAATTGTATTCTGCCATTTGAAAAAAGAGATCCTTTTATTTGTAGATCTTGGGCTAAATTGTTCTGGCATATTTGATCTATAGCATCAGTAAATCAGAATAAAATTAGGTCTCTCTTTTGCAATGATTCCTATTTTATATAGTGACAAACTTTATAGTACCCCCATCACAAACACTTTAACAGGGTCTCATACAATACCTATTTTATTCTTTAAGAATTCTTGAAGAATGTAACTTTTTTTGTATTCTACATCCAAGAGTAGAGATCAATCAAGAGTCCATCTGTGTGAGTTAACAGGTTTTTGACTGCCCTAATGGTAAAATCAAGGTGATTGTTATCCTAGGTCATAGGAGGACAGATGTCAATATTAGTATTATGAACACTTTTTAGGGTTTCCAAAACAGAGTCTATTTAGCAATAGTGATTATGAGAGTGAGAGTGAGAGTGGTTATGAGAGTCAACTAATCCATGAATATTCATCAAAATTTGAATTGCACAGTCCATCCCAATTATTTGGAGCCGATCTTACAATCCATGACACAGCTGATATCACCCACCACATATAATATCCTCAGACAGGTTAGTCATTCTGAAGACAGTTCATCAAAGATCTGAGGATCATCTTGACTGGGGTCGTATATCACATATACATTGTACCTTGTGTGATTTGTCCGGACCTGAGCTATAACGTATCTCTCATATTAATATGATGATGACTTAACCACTTTAATTGGCCCTGACTTTGCCATTAAAACAGCTACTCCCTGGATAGGTGTTTTTTGTGATGTAACTGTCACAGGAATATGTTTTAGCTGATGGAATAATGTCCGATCTTTATAGGCAATATGTGTCTCTACTAGACAGATGACGTGGTCTGCACGTCCTGGCCACTTTCTTTAAATAGCTGTCATTTTGCAGGGTTATTTAATCCTCTAACATTACAGCACATTAGTACTGTATTGTAACTATTGGACACTATCACTGCTCAAGTAACCGTTCATCCCATATTTCAGCCAAAATTTAGCAATTATCCAAGTTAACATAGTTGTGATGAAAGGGACGTTTGGACTTCTTATAATGAGGTCCTACGAGAATACCTTGATCACTGCTTAGCCACCGAGCTAATTCGGCCATCACGATCTCCAGCAGCTTCTCCGCTGTTTTTCATACCCAAAGCTAATGGCGAATTGGGATCAATCTGCATCACAGTATCAGTACCTCTACCAGTACCATCGCCATGTCTTTCTCTAGAGGAGCCATCTTTATGTTGTTTTCGCTGGTTCAAAATGTCTGTGGCTTCCCCTTCTGTGTATCAAAATTAAGTATGACCATATATCTGAATCTTGAGTCTGGCTGGCTCTTGTAAGTATACCTGTTCACCCTCTGATCAGTCTTTGCAATCACTTCTGTCTGTCAACAGTCAAGTGACAAAAATCAAAAACCAGACTCAACAAAAAAGGATGCAGCACCTACTGTTATTCATGTTGTAGTATGTGCTTTCAAGTAGAATGCTTGGTGCAACAAGCAGTTACTAATGTAAATCAGGAATGGTCCAGGTCTAACAATACAATGGGCTACATGTATCAAACTTTGGTTTTGCGACTCGCAGGGGGACAAAACCGAATGTTGTATAGTGTCAATGACACTATTTGCGACTCGTAAGGGGGGTTGCAAATGCCTACCTCATGATTATTCATGAGGTAGGGTGCAATTTGCGACCCGCTTCCGAATGGTGGCCCTCACAGGGATGGTGGCCTGCTGGAGACAGCAGACCACCATGTCTGTGACTGCTTTTAAATAAAGCAGTTTTTTTTTTAAAATGCAGCCTGTTTTTCTTAAAGGAAAATGAGATGCATTTCAAAAACAAAAAATGAAACGTTTCATTTTTTCAGAGCAGGCAGTTGTCCGTATGACCACTACCTGCTCTGAAAAAATGTTGTTACTGACATTCACAAAGGGAAAGGGGTCCCGTGGGGACCCCTTCCCATTTGCGAATGGGTTAGCACCAGTGTTACACTGGTGCTAACTGCGATTGTTTTGCGACCGCATTCGCGGTCACAAAAGAATCATACATGGGATTGAGACTCACAATTAGGAAGGGAACACTCCTTTATGCGATTCGGTAAAAAGTTTACTGAATCGCAAAAATGGTTTGGTACATGGCAAAGTGCATTTTGCACGTCTCAAACGGTCCGATTCGCCATTTGCGATGTGCAAAATGGTACGTACATGTGGCCTAAGATGACCAAGATTATGAATTGGTGAAGATAGATTACTGATGTGCACAATAAAATTAACAAGCAGAATCACAACACAATGACAGATTTTTTATGCTTTTTGAAATTAGTCAATAATATACTACTGAGGGTTATTCCCCTCCTGTCCTTCAGAAATACCTAGTACTCGGAGATTGTTCTGCCACTGTTGATTTTGCATGTCTTCAATCTGCCACTGAATGTCTTTTATTTGACGATCATGGTCTTGAACTAGTATGGTTATCTGTGCTGTCTACTCTTCTATTTCAGCCACATCAGCTAACGACTGTTGTGTCTACAGGCTGATGGATAAGACCTCTGAGTAGTCTGTCTGCACCTTCTGTCAATGTGCCTGAATCAATTAGAATACAGCACACAAAGAGGGTTCCGGCATGCTATCAATTGATTTCTCAAGGCTTTCTGGAGCTGATAGATCAGCTGGAGGAACAAAATTGTTAGATAAGCTATGGTTCCTGGTGAGCATGGGATGACTGATAATGTTTATCAAGGCTAGCTGGCTCTCTCTGCTGCGCTTAGTTTCCAGTTAGAGATCTTTATGTTTAGCACCTCTGTATTGGATTTACTCTGCATTTTAGGTCCTCTTTTTCCTTCATGCTGTTTTTAGAGTTGTTTTCTTGTTAGTAAGCTTAGGCGCCCATTTTATGATGGAGCGGTTCTTAGTGAGGGGCCTTGTATGTCTGTATTTATTTTAGCCTCACAGCGTTATTCTATTTTCAAATCCTGAAAAGCTAATTCCATAAGACTTAGCTCTGATATTTTATCAACTGAAAGGAGTGCATTAGCCTGGTCATGCTCACCATTCCGCTTAAGTGAGGAAGATGTCTCTTCATTTGCTCCTTTGTACTTATCATGTTCACCAACTTCGTTTGTACAGCTAACTTCACTGGTGACCTCAATTCCATGTCTGGGTGAATTTGAGATCTGCTTTACCATCTGCTGTGTCTGCAGCTTTGATGCGATTTGGGCCACTTCCATCAGAAAATCAGCCACGACTAGACCAACTAGACAAATATTCAAGCACCAGTCATCCTATCTTGGAAGTTGGATTCTGTTTCTTTCTTTCTTCACCCTTTTGTGAAGCAGGGTGGCCACAAGAGCATTCAGTTACTAAAAGGTGATGGTCATCGCTGTGGCTGAGTTGGATGGCTCCTTGGAATTCAACCATAGCGATAAATGACAGCTTCTTAGATTAAGCAGAGAGGAAAATTATGATGAGGCTGATTGATAAGACTTCGGAGTAATCCGTCTGCACCTTCTGTCGATGTACCTGAACCAATTTGAATACAGCACACAGAGAGGGTTCCACCATGCTCTCAATGGATTTCTCAAGGCTTTCTGGAGCTGATAGATCAGCTGGAGAATAGAAATTTGTCTGATAAGCTATGGTTCCTGGTGAGCATGGGATGACGGATATAATGTTTCTCAAGTATGGATGGCTCGCTCTGTTCCTGCGCTTAGTTTCCTATTAGAGCTCTTTATGTTTAACACCACTGTTTTGGATCTACTCTGCATTTTAGATCCTCTTTTTCCTTCATCCTGTTTTTTAGAGTTGTTTTCTTGTTAGTAAGCTTAAGTGCCCATTTCACGATGGAGCAGCTCTTAGGGAGGGGCCTTGAATGTTTAGATTTATTTTAGCCTCACAGTGTTATTCTATTTTCGAATCTTGAAAAGTAAATTGCATAAGAGTTTACTCTGATGTTTTATCAGCTGAAGTAAGTGCATTAGGCTGGTCGTGCTCACAATTCCCTTTAGATAAGGGAGAAGTCTCTTCATTAGCTTCTTTGTACCTATCATGTTTGCCAACCTCGTTTGTACAGCTAACTTCACTAGTGACCTCAATTCCACTTCTGGGTGAATCTGAGATTTGTTTTACAATCTGCTGTGCCTGCGGCTTTGATGCGATTTGGGCCATTTCCATCAGACAATCTGCTAGGACTCGACCAACTGGACAGATATTCAAGCACCAGTCATCCATTCTTGGAAGATGGGTTGTGTTTCTCTCTTTCTTCACTCTTTTGTCTAGCCGGGCGGCAAGAGCATTTACTTACTAAAAGGTGACGGTCATCGCTGTGGCTGAGTTATCTGGCTCCTTGGGGTTCAGTCATAATGATAAATGACAGCATCTGAGATTTAGCAGAGAGGACAATTATGATACAGCGAAGCAGCTTCATTTATTGTTGTTTCCTCAAGAAAGCAAGAAGAAGCTTGCTATGCTGTAGGGTGCTCATGGGGTTGGAATTCTGCCATATGACCTATGCATTGCCATGATTGTGCTGATCCCCAAGGAGGGCCAGCAGACTGATGTGTGTGAGTCTTACTGACCAATATCACTCCTCAACATTGAGAGAGAAATACTAACTAAAATACTGGCCTTACAGCTTAGGTGAGTGATCACAACCCTAATACATTCAGATCAAAGGGCTTCATGCCTGACCGGAGCACTCGCCTCAACCTCCGTAGCTTGCACAGCTGTATGGCCTACACCAAAAACGTGAGGGAGCCGACACCAGTCCTCTCCCTGGATGCAACCAAAGTGTTTGATACATTGGAATGGGTGTACATGTAGGAAGTGTTGGAGAGCAAGGGTTTTGGGACATGCTTCTTGTCCTGGGTGGCTCTGCTGTATGCAGAACCTCTTGCCAATGTAAGTGTAAATGGAACATTCTCTAATTCTTTCTGCTTGGTCCAAGGGTCTAGACAGGGGTTGGTTTGTTTATGAAACTTTGAATAAAAAGATTGTTTTTAAAGAAAACAAGAAGAAAATACAAAAACAACATCCTTTCCGTTAAAGCTCGCTTTGTCGATATCAAAATCTGAAACTTGCTGGACAAATGTATGAAACTCTTTAACTGAGTGAAATCCAGTTTCTCTCACTTGTTTCCTACCTTATTATAACCAAGTAGAAAAGCAATGAGGAATTTCTAAATTTATTTTCCAGAAAAACATGCAAATGTGAAATTCCTTCCCCAGATATGAGAGTTTTACCTAATCCTCCACCATTTTATGTAAATAATTGGAGCAGTTTCTTAGTAATTTTGATTGATCATCTAACACACTAAGGGTCAGATATATCCTTTATCTGGTTAGCGATTAAGTAATTGTGATTTTCTGTGAATCGCTATTAGTAATCGCTATTTGAATGTATGAAACTCCAGGAGTTTCATTAGCGATTCCCAACGGCTCACAAATTGACCTATATCTTTAATATTCAAGAGGTAGATCGCAATTTGGGACCCATTGTGAATCGCTACAATCACAGGGACTGTGGCCTGCTGGACTCAGCAGACCACCATGTCTGTGATTGCTTTTAAATAAAGCAATGTTTTTTTAGTTTTTTTTAAATGCAGCCCGTTTTCCTTAAAGGAACATGGGATGCATTTAAAAAAAAAAAATGAAAAGTTTTCTTTTCATCTTTTTTAGGAGCAGGCAGTGGTCCGTGCTACCATTCACAAAGGGGAAGGGATCCCTTGAAGACCCCTTCCAATTTGCGAATGGGTTACCACCTACCAGAAGTAGGTGGTAAAATGCAAATGTTTTGCAACCACATTTCAGTCACAAAATATTCCTGCATTCCGCAGCGATTCAGTTTTAAGAAGGGACGCCCTTGACATGGCCCTTCCTAAAATCGAATTGGTATGTACTTGCAATTCCAAATTGCTATTCGTAGCAAGTTCTCGAACCACAAATTGGTATTCATAGATACCAAAATGCATTTTTGAGATCGCAAGGGGCCCGATCGGCCTTAATCTGAGAACTAAAACTGACACTATTACAGTGACTTCATACCTGCCAAGAATCTCAAAGAATAGGATAAAATGGAATCGCAATATGGTGGATGGTATAGTTGTACATTTGTGATGGAGTAATCTCATCCACCAAACTCTAAATCAGGCCCTACCTCTGGCCCTATAAAAAGCCAGAAAAAATGTCAAGCTAGCCCATATTACCTAGAAAACATTGTTTGTAAACAAACCTGATTGCCTTCACTAAACCATCAAAAAAACCAAACACATTTAGAACCTGAGACTCACACTCTACAGTGCCAAATATTCAACACTAATAAAGCAGCCACAAAAGCTTTCTGTAGTGCTGTGACCACCCATTAACTAGTACCTGTATTTATTTATTTAATGTATTTATTTATATTTAGTTATTTGTTTTCTTGTTTCGTGAAGTTGTGGTTACTGCTGCAGCTACTAATGCAAATCATATATAAACCCACCTTCTGCCCTGAGGAAGATGGACTGTTACTATGATTAGCTACCCAACATACCCCCTGAAATAGGGATTCTTCTAAAGCCAAAGCACTTAAGCCTCTGCGGAGCCTGCTTTGTTCTTCATTAATTATTCAGAGCAATGGGTTAACCATTTTAAAGCCATTTATGAATCACCTAACCCGGCCCTGTTCATGTCATTTCTCCACAAATTATGGTTCTTCATGTATCAGTTTGCCTTGGGAAAAGGTAAATAATTCTATTCAAGAGCTCCCCATGAAGAAGACCCCCAGTCCTGGAGAAGTATCCCTTGTAGTTTATAAATCTAACATAGCACTTTGGGCCCCCCTGAGTACTTTATACATTAACACAGTCATTAAGCAGTCTATACCCAAGTCATGGTCCACCTCACTGATAGTGCTGGTTTTCAGGAAGGGGAACCTTTCCAACCCCAGATGCTACTGTCCCATCCCCTTGATAAGCTCTGTGGTTAAGATAGTTGGGCAGATGGACTTGTTAGTTACCTGGGCCAAGGAATGTAACATCGTAACTGATGTCCAATATGGCTTTCGGCATGGCCTTGGGACGGTTGAGCAATGTCTTAATCCGTACATTATCATAAACAAATATACAGTTGCCAAGCAAGTTGTCATACACCTGACTTTTATGGATTTAAGCTCTGCTTTTGATAGGGTTAACAGGGAGAAATGTTGGGATTCTATGCAGCATGTTGGTGTTGAGGTCATTATTGTTACTTTGCTACGCAAACTTCATTCTAACCTATACACTTCAGTCTGGTATGGCCTAATGGGGTGTAGGAAAGTAGCTTCTTTCTAGCATAGTTACCTCCACTTTTGGCCTGTTTGTGAGTGTGTCAGTGTGTTTTTACCGTGTCACTGGGATCCTGCTAGCCAGGAACCCAGTGCTCATAGATAAAAACCTATATGTCAGTGTGTTTTGCCTGTCTCACTGGGATCCTGCTAACCTAATTTATGGCCTAATGCATGTGTTGTCTGTAGTGCTTGACTGTGTCACTGAGGCTCTGCTAATCAGAACCTCAGTGCTTATGCTCTCTCTGCTTTTAAATTTGTCCCTGTAGGCCAGTGACTTCATTTACTAATTTCAATTGGCACACTGGACCCCCCCTTATAAGTCCCTAGTATATGGTATATAGGTACCCAGGGCATTGGGGTTCCAGGAGATCCACATGCGCTGCAGCATTTCTTTTGCCACCCATAGGGAGCTAAGACAAACCCTTACACAGGACTGCCATTGCAGCCTGAGTGAAATAGTGCACACACTATTTCACAGCCATTTTCACTGCACTTAAGTAACTTATAAGTCACCTATATGTCTAACCCTCACTTGCTGAAGATTAGGTGCAAAGTTACTAAGTGTGAGGGCACCCTTGCACTAGTAAACGTGCCCCCACATAGTTCAGGGCCATTTCTCTGGACTTTGTGAGTGCGGGGACACCATTACATGCGTGCACTACATATAGGTCAATACCTATACGTAGCTTCACAATGGTAACTCCGAATATGGCCATGTAACATGTCTAAGATCATGGAAATGTCCCCCCATTCCAAATCTGGTATTGGGGAGCCAATTCCATGCATCCTTGGGGCTCCACCATGGACCCCCAGTACTGCCAAACCAGCTCTCTGAGGCTTGCAATGCAGCTACAGCTGCTGCCACCTCACAGACAGGGTTCTGCCCTCCTGGGGTCTGGGCAGCCCAGTTCCAGGAAGGCAGAGCTAAGCATTTCATTTCCTCTGAGAGCAGGGTGTTACACCCTCTCCCTTTGGAAATAGGTGTTGCAGGCTGGGGAGGGGTAGCCTCCCCCAGCCTCTGGAAATGCTTTGAAGGGCACAGATGGTGCCTTCCTTTCATAAACTAGTCTACACCGATTCAGGGACCCCTTCTCCCCTGCTCTGGCGGGAAACTGGACAAAGGAAAGGGCAATGACCACTCCCCTGTCCATCACCACCCCAGGGGTAGTGCCCAGAGCTCCTCCAGTGTGTCCCAGACTTCAGCCATCTTGCTTTGCAAGGTGTGGGTGCACTCTGGATGCCTCTGAGTGGCCAGTGGCAGTAGGTGACATCAGAGACGCCTCCTGATAGGTCCTTAGCTGATAAGGTAGCCAATCCCCCTCTCAGGGTTATTCAGGGTCTCTCCTGTGGGTTCTCTTCAGATTCTGCTTGCAAGTTTCCTTCAGGAATCCTCTGCAACAACTTCAGACTCTTCTGACCTCGGATCAACCGCAGCCTGCTCCAAGAAACGCTGTAACTGCAACAAAGTGCCTACAAGAGACACTTTTCTTCAGCAACCTCAGCTCCAAGTGAGCAACTGCAACAGTTTCCACGATGCGCATGCTCTGGGGACTCCCTGTCTTCATCCTGCACCACAAGGACTGAAGAAATCTCCCATGGAGTGATGGAGTCACTCCCCTGATCCAAGCAGGCACCTTCCAAGACGACGACCGGTATTCTGGACTCCTCTCACAGCGACGAGTGTGCTCCTAAGGACACAGAGGGTGGACATCATCAACATAGACTGTCCTGAGGTCCTGCTGACGCAATTTGTAGGAGATAAGACCTTGCCTTCCCAGAGAGCAATGGTACCCCTGTGTACTGCATCTTCTTCGCCTCCACCTTAACTCGCTGAGTTGTTCTCCGGCAGCGTGGGACCTTCTTTTGTTGTGTTGCATCAACCGCATTTTGCACCTTCTTTGAACCCCGGTCCTGCGGCTCCTATGGGTGCTTGCTGGCCTCCTGAGGGTTCTCTAAAGTGCTGAGAGCCCCCTTTTCCTTTTCACACAGAGATAAGGCCCCCAGGTCCGTCCTGGGTCCATCAAGTGCCATTTTGACGGAAAACACACTTTTGTCCTAACCAAGGCTTGTTGGCACCTTTCAACACGGAATCTCATCTGCAACGATCCTCACACCGTGGGACAACTTTTGCATCATGCAGAAACCCGCTGGCATGTTCCTAGGGTGCATTTCTGCAGACTTCAACTACCTGGGGACTCTTCTTTTGCACCCTCTTCTGGGTTGGCAGGGGCTCCTGTCCTTCCTGGAACTTCTTTCAACTTCTGGACTTGGTCCCCTTCCTTTGCAGGTCTTCAGGTCCAATAATCCAGCAGTTGTTCTTTGCAGACTTGGTTGGCTGCTGCAAAATCCCCAAAACGAGGAGTAGTGTGTCCTAAGGAAACTTGCAGTACTTTACTCCCGCTTTTCTGGGCTCTAAGGGGGGGTTATTTACTTACCTTTACTGTATTCTTACTCTCTCAGTGATTCTGCAAACACTACAGTTGTCTAGAGGGGAATTCGTGATTCACATTCCACTTTCTTAGTTTATGGTTTGTGTTGCCCCTAGACCTATTTTCTCCCTTTGCATTCTATAGGATTTCCTACTGTTTGCATTGTTCTATGACTATTTACTTGTCTAATTTTGGTGTCTAGTGTATATATTGTGTATAATACTTACCTCCAGAAGGGGTATTGTCTCTAGGATATTTTTGGTACTGTGTCACCCAAATAAATACCTTTATTTTTGGTAACACTGAGTATTGTCTTTACTTGTGTATGAGTACTGTGTAACTATAAGTGGTATTGCAGGAGCTTTGCACGTCTCCTAGTTCAGCCTAAGCTTCTCTGCTATAGCTACCTCTATCAGCCTAAGCTGCTAGAACATTACTACATTTCACTAATAAGGGCTAACTGTACATGGTATAAGATTTAAGTACCTAAGGTACCCACTACAAACCAGGCCAGCCTCCTACATGGGGTATGTACTAACCACTTTACACTGAATTTTGTGGTGCACCATTGCTGTAGTTTGCCATCTTTTCTATTTACTCTATACATAAATCACTTGGAGAAAGCACTCTTAGATGGTGGTAGGGAAATGCCCCAGATTGGTGAACGCTAGATTCCAATGTTGCTTTATGCCAGTGACACTGTCCTAATTCCTAGGACAGCAGTGGGTCTGGAATGCTGGTTAAACTCTTTTGTGAACTTTATGGACAGCCTTGACCTGAGCACCAATTTTAATAAATTCCATGTTTTGGTGATTGGCCCTAGGTTTACTGAAACCAGAGCCTTTTGGGTTAAAGGTGATATTGTTAGCCTTGTGGCCACATTCCCATACTTAGCAGTATCATTTGACTCATCTTTGACCTCGTCCTCTTTGGTTGCCCTAGATGTAACATGCATACCCTCTGTTTTAATTTTTTTTACGAGGCTGGGACATAGGTCTATTAAGGTCACGTTGGATATTTACAAAGCCAAATTTGTCCCTGTCACTGCTTATGGCAGCAATATTTGGGGTTTTGCCAATCTTTTAGAGAACAAATTCTTAAGAAGATTTTTCTCCACCAATGTTCCTCTTCATATATTGTTCTCGAGGAACTTGGGTTTTTGTCTGATATCCTGCAGATGTGACTTTTCGTACTGTGGCTGTCTGTATGGTTGAGATATCAAAATAGACCTAAACACCTAATACTGAACAATTGCTTGTCCATTGATGAAGTGTCTTGTATTGTCTGGTTAAACTATGTTAAAGTGTGCTTTAACAAACTGGGATGGCCCAAATTTTCAACCACCCTGAATCTATTTGTTATGAGTGACGTTGCCTGGACCATGGCAGTATTGATGGCCCGGAAAACAAATGAGAGAGTTTTAATTGAAATGGAAAAACTTTATGTTAGAGCTTATGATCTGTTACAAATTTCAGTTCAACACTACAAAAGGAAAGAAAGGTCAAGGTCCTTGCCCGTCTTCCCAAAACTCTAGACACAAACCCCTAAATAGGACAAGGAACTAAGGTAGACATCACACACCCCAATCTGGTTCTACCTAAACATATGGCAAAGCTGGGTTTGTTTACAAATTTCCCTCACCCACGTATTGTGGCATGCTTCATCATCGGGTTTGCTACAACATCCCCACAATACCAACGTGAGGGACGGAGAAATAGGGAAGGGGAATTGTGGCTATACAACACAAACATGTAGGGACCATCTGTGCACAACACAACATGGTTAAAACTACCTAGGTTCCATTCTAAACAACACCCCTCTCTCTCTGTGCTAATGAACTATCAAAAAAGAACAGGGTGGTTTGGATTGAATAGTACCTTACCAGAACACACTCTCAAATTCTCGAGTTTCATTGACCAGTTACCAAAATTGGAGACCCGGTGGGAGTGCCTCCCTGTAGTCACACATTTGTCAAGGGACCAGTGCCTCCTTCAAAAGCCACTAACTGTTCCATGCAGGTCCTGGCGTTTGAGTGGCATATGAAGGACCCCCTGGTCCCTTGACCAAAGTGCCTCCTACATGTACCATACCATGTGCATGCATGCCGCCTGTACTGTCAACAGTTGCCCACAGGAAAATCAGGATCTCCAGTAACTACAATTGCATGACTGAAATCGTGCAATCACAGTAATCATTGAACAAGTATGCTTTCCCTCATGGAGCAAATCCCAGGTACCTGTTGTCAGAAAACAGTAGGCCACTGCCATGTTAATTCCCACAGATCCCGAACAAGGTCATGCAGACATCTATTTGTCATATACCCAATAAGACAACAATAAGAAATGATGCTCCAAAATCCTGACATGTTGCTGACAGCAATACAGTAATCTGAAGAAGGTGGAATGCAAATACTCATGCCACACTGGAAACAAATCAACATTGCACACTTCACCATGTGTTATTTGTTCTAATGGAGTTATGGAGGTAGTACTAATGTTGCTCAGGTATACTACACATTTGGCAAGGAAATGTACACTATTGACAAAATGTGCAAATTGTCAGGGAGATATGTCTGGAAAATCCACAACATAATGAATCCACAAGCCCCATGGATGTCACCACTACTGTCTGGCATCCCTTACAATTACATATGTTCATTGCATCAGTAGAAGCCATTAGTCCTTTGTATGTTGGAGAGGCACAGAGATTTGCAAGAAAGCCCTCAACATGTTGCTCAATGAAAAGCTACATCACTGCCTCCATTTTGGTCAGGCAAACCCAGATGTCCGTGGATGAATGGTTGTACCCAACCACATGTGATTCCAGCAGAACTGCAAGTCACTCCATGATGCATGTCAACAGACAGGTAACAAATCTTCCCCATTACACATGTGCAGTGCACATTTCCACATGATGTCACATTAATGGCATGCAGATGCACATTGTGTGTAAAAACTCTAGTCTTACCTGTCATGTCCCTCATTGCAACTGCAGTTGTACATACCAAATGACATTCAATGACCGGTGAAAGTATGTGTGAGCCAGCAATCAATGGTGACACACTCCTGTCTGTGGCACCACATGAAATGTAGCCCCATTGCACATGTTGGCATGCACAAATGTGAGAGGGAATACAAAAATCAGCCCATGAACACAGACCATGCATGAAACAGCAGTGTACACATTTGTCAAAAGAGAAAGGATACATGATAACATGTAGGCACAAGGAATATTGGCAACAGTGATGGCACACAAATCATGTCAATGAACATTCCCCACTTACCAAGAAAATGTTTTTATCTGTTGCCGCATTCAAAGAACAATGTATGATCTGTCACATGTATAATGGCCACCTTCACATGACAGACAGTAGTGAGATACCAGCACTCGTCACACACTGAAGAAAAGTGGCCTCTGGGGGGCAGATGTCAATTTGAGAGGAAACATGGCTGTGGATAGTAATCCATCACTTGTTTTTCTTTGGCCTGTAACACTAAGGAGTGGTGGTCTGTAGTGTAGAATTTACATCCACTACAACAACAAACATTAATTGATCTATGTACACAATCATGTGTTGTTCCTGCAGAGCAAATTGTTTGCGGATTGTACCCAGTTGTGTCCTAGGTCCCTGGGTTAATAGGCAAGGCACATTAGTATGCACCACATTACAGTGTATTGTTTATTATATCGCTCTTATCACCCCTGAGGAGACATCAAAGTGCTTTTGGGCGAGTAGCATGCTTCACCGAAACCCAGAAGGATTAGTGGTGGATTAGTATAGTGAAATATAATTAAAATATTTTGAGCGGTGGACATGTGATTCTGTTAGTTGGACTAAATAGAACAATGAAGGGATAGAAGAGGGGAGGATCTAGAAAGTGTTAATGGAGAGATCATAATAGTAAGGTGAGGTTTGGGAGAGTAAGGGAGGGATGGAGGAGTATGTAGAAAGGGATTAGGGTGATCATATTCGTAAAATTAGGTTTGGGATGAGTCAAAGGAGAGATACATGAGGGAAATTTTAGTGGGGTTGTTTGGGAGATCAGAGTAGTAAACTGAGATTTGTGGTGAACCAGGAGGGACAGAGGAGGGAAAAGTCTAGAAAGGGTTATTTTGGAGATCATAGTAGTAGAATGAGGTTTGGGGTGAATCAGAGAGTGGAGGTAGATGATAGCTTGAGAGAGGC
Source organism: Pleurodeles waltl (assembly GCF_031143425.1). Classification (NCBI taxonomy): domain Eukaryota; kingdom Metazoa; phylum Chordata; class Amphibia; order Caudata; family Salamandridae; genus Pleurodeles; species Pleurodeles waltl. Next base: position 620,641,872 of record NC_090442.1, read on the forward strand.
ATAGGGTGAGGCAGAGTAGTGCATTGGAGAGGGTGAACATTTTTTTCTCTCTCCTACAGTAGAAGTAAAGTAAAAATATATATAGATACATGACAACATAGAAAGGGTATATATGTATAAGGAATATAATATATATTTTTTGATTGTTGATTTGTAAATTATGTTAAGTTTTTGTATGTGAAGTTTGATTTCATTGCTGTTTGTTTTGAGCAAGGTTTGTTGCAGCCTTCTGATTTTTTCTTTTTTCTTTGTTAGTTCTGTATATCTCCAAGGAACTATTTTTCTTTTACCCTGTTAATTTGTTCTTAGAGGTATTGGGATATTGAAAGCTTCCTGTAGCCACTCAAAGTTTATGTTGTTTCTAGATCTGTGTTGGCTGCTAGTTGTGTTTCTAAGTATTCAAAATTGTGTTTAATCCACTGTCAATAGGTGGATGCATGTAAGGTTGTCTTGGGTGTGTTGATTTGTGGTGTTTTACGTTGGAAATCTATGAACTGGTGGTCTGACCATATGACTGGAGTAATCCTTTGCAAGGTAACTAGTTCTGGAGTTGCAAAAATGACATCGAGAATGTGTCCAGCTACGTTTGTGGGTTTGTGTATGATCTGGTGTAGTTTCAGTGTGACTAGGCCAGTGATGATGGCTTTTGGATGGGGCATATTGGGTTTTTCAAACCAAATGTTTAGGTCCCCAAGAGTGTATTGGTTGGAGTGTAGTGTTATGAGGTGTTAAACTGTGTCTAGAATTCCGTCTGGGAATGTTGCATTGGAGGTGATCTGTAAAGGAGGAGGAAGTTACAGGAGAATGTCTGTGTAGGGTTGCATCTGGAGAGGAATGCCTCACAACCTTATATGGAAACATCATTTTTGGTGAGATTTATTGTGTGCTTGAATATAGCAGCTAGTTCACCTCCTCTTTTGCCTATACAATTTTGTGTGATAGTTTGATAGCCTGGAAGAATGGCTTTATACAACACTGGAGCCATGTCACCTCCCAACCATGTTTCAGTTATGAAGAGTAAATCAGGCTGTGTGTCAGTCAGTAGGTCATAGATGGGGTACTTGTTTTTAGAGAGTGATCAAGCATTTACCAGAAGGCAGTTTAGAGATTGTCTTTTGGTGGTGGTGCGACTTTGTTTTCTAAAAGAGTGAGCAGTATATTTTGAACTTGTAGCAGGTGTGTCATTAGTGCTGGTATTTACTGTATGAGGGTACAATAGTATTTTTCTATATCATATGTCTTGTCCAGCAGGCTTAAAAGGCATTATGTTGGGTCTGTGTGTGTTGGTGGTGGAGATGGTGAGTTGTTTCTGTAGAGTAGCCGTGTTGTGTAATAGACATGGAGATTCAAGGTTGTGAAGAGTGGAATGTTGTTGTTTAGTTGGCTTGTGTCTGTTTTGGGTGGAAGGTGTATGGGTTGGGGAGGTGGTGGAGCATGTGGGTCATTTTATAAGGATCTAAATTGTACAATGGATGAGAGGCAGGTGAAAGTTGTTGTGTTGGTGTATTTGTGGTTGATGGTAGTGAAGATAGAACATTTGGGGATAAAGATGGTTTAGGATGTGTTATTTTTAGTCAGAAGGGAGGGAGTGGATGTATGTTTCTAATTTGTGACAGTGAGTACTATGAAAGTGTGTGTGTGTTCTGTTTTGTTTTTGAGGAGTAGTGAGAGGAGATAGTGATGTACCGGTTTTCTGAGAAGGATTTGTATAAAAAGTACTGTGAATGTGAATGTAAAGGGGGTGGTGGTGTGTTTTGACAAGAGTGTCTGTGGTGTATAAGAGGAGATAGACAAGAGTTATGAGTGTGTATGTTAGATTTGATCACTGAAAGAGGTAACGTGTGGTGGAGTGTAAGGATTGTTTGTCTGTCTGTTTTTTGTAAAAAGAGGAGCGGATGTTGGTGGATGATAAGGAGTCTCTTAGGAGGAAGTAGATGATAGAGGTGGTGTTTTATATGAATAGGGAGTGTGTGTCTGAATGCATTAAAGTTATGTATAATGTTGCGTTGTGTTGTGTTGGTGATGTGTGGATTTGTCAGTGGTATAGGACAAGGTGGTGTTTTGTGTGAGAATGAAGATGCAATAGTGTGGACGTTGATTTAGAAGGGTGTATAGGTGTGGTTTGTGGCGTTTTGTAATAGTTGTTGTGGTATTGTAATGTGGATAGAGTTTATTTGTGGTAAGTCAGTAGTGTGCATTTGCAGAGAGAGTGTTACTATGTTTGTGGATGTGTATGGCTTAAAGTGGTTGCCAGTGAATGGCAAAATGGGCAGCATTTCTAAACCTAGGCCCGAATAGGCCCAAACAGTCAACTACGCTTGTCCTCTCAGCCCTTTGCGTCAACTCCCTGTCTGAGACTTGTAGCAGTTGTCTGGCTACCTGAGACAGGAATATCTCAAGGCAATTCATTTAGTCATGCTTCTTGGCATTATTTTATTCTACAGTTTTGACAATACAACAAGTGCTTATATCATAGTGTTGAAAAGCGGATAGTAACATTTAGTTGTATGGAGAACAAGTCTGTGGTTTGTTCATTTCACAGCTTGACCCACCAGACTATCTAGGCACATCAAGTGTTGGAACTATGAATGTTGGCGAAGGACTTCCTCTAAATGAGCCTACTAAGCTTTCAGTCATCTTAGTCTCATTAGTATGCACACCTTTCGTACCTTGTGAACTAACTTGTTCTTCTTTTTAAAGATGCTTATAACCAAAGAGTACTCATCTAAAAGGGCATGTCAAGCATCTTCACCTGGACTCCCAATTGAAAACGCAAGACCAGTTAGAGTCTATCCACCAGACCAGTCACAGAGTCAACCTGTAATTAAGCATGCAAGTTTCTTTTAGAAAACATTTCCTAGTTAGCGCCAAAAGAAGTCTGTGTCCGCATTCACCCATTCAAAAGGATTTTCCATATTTGTTCATTATCTGATAGTATTCTGAGACTGAGGTTCCACAAACCTCAATCCTCCTACCTTCTGATTAGTTTCCAAAGACTTAGAGTAATGGAACAATTATCAATTCTTTTGAGAAACTGAAATAGTCTTGCTGTAGCCATGACAGTGGAGTTGAGTGAGCAAAAGGTTGACTCTGTAGCATATCCAGGTGTAGAGTACAGATTAAACTTTACAGTCTGCTGCAGACATTATGTTTCAAGGAGGTTTGTAATGATGTGCATGCACTACTGGAAAACCTTGTGCATCAGACATCACACCTTAAATAGCACCATTTGCTTCAGTGAGAGCAGGTGTACAGCCTTCACTGGTCAGAGTTCTGATCTCGTTTGAGGAATCACATTAACACGAGTTTCAGATACTGGATGAAAATGATGGCTAGTCCTAGGATTTAGCTCCATACTACACTCACATCATCGGCAAAGTCTGAACCCTGGGTACCAAGTCTATGGTGAAGGCTTCAGATCTGAATAAGTGTTGCAGGAGGCTGTAAGCCTTTTAGGGGTAACAGAAAAATTGAGATGGAGGAGATGAACTTGGGGGTAGGGATAGATGACTGTTTAAATCACAATCATCATATCCATCTTCCTTCCCGGGATGAGATTACTTCATGGACTACACATTAGAAGAGCTAATAGTTTTTACATTGTGCACATGAAAGAGCACTGGGAGATGACCACCATTTTACAGCCTTTGTTGGTGGAAAGGCAATTCAGACGCACATCCTGTCATGGTGGATTGTGCTGAGAATAAAAGAATGCTAATATCTGGCCGAAAAGGATCTTCCTGACATCTCCTGGATGCATTTACCAGAGCCACTGCCATCATGACACTACTGGTGAGAGTTGTTCCAATGCTGAATATCTACCAGGCGGCTATATGGGTGTCTATACACACCTTCACAAGGCATTATTGCCTTGGATTTATGGTCCACAGTGAGGGATATTTTTCCCACTCTAGTCTGCATGATTTCCTCATGCTTGTCCACTCCAAAGACCGTACTCCACCTTTTTAGGAGGTACTGCAATCACTGAGGAACACCTTTACTTGAATCAATGGAGTAACCATGAATGGCCGTGGAAGAAAATTACCCATAGTTACCTGAATCCACAACAAACATTCAAATTATCTCATAAATGCACAGTATTTCTATCTTACAGCAGTTTTCATATCTGCAGCATCTTTCTTTTCTCACATACGTACTATGTCCTCATAGACAGCTGCTGGATAATACAGGCTGTGAGATAAGGTTCCTCTAGGTCCCTTCTCTGTGGAAAGTACATTAGTGTCAAACTGAGGTGTCAGAAGGAAGTCTAGTGTAGGATTAATATTGCATTGGTTGGCAAGCAAAAACATGTAACTGAAGTTAAAAAAAACACATGGTTATGTTACACACCAGTAATAAAGTGAAGTAAACTGAAGACCAACATTTTCTAAGTGGAGCTTAAGTGAGTGATGGACAAATGGTCACCACAGTGTAGAGAACAGTTAGATTTCTGGCGCAAAGGACAGCAACTTTTCCATTTGATTTATGGCAGTCCTAGCTCCAAGGCGCAGCAAAGCAGACAGAAGAGAATGTGCCCACACCTGGAAGTTTACCCAAACCAAGATATGATGTGAAAGGCACTGGGAATATGTAGTTGGGGCAGTATTGAATAGAGAACTGTATGGTCTTACAAATTTAAAGCATCAGACAAAGGTAGGAGCATTGATAGTTGAAGATTTAGGGGATTAATTTACCTGCATATCTTCTTGTTTTCACATCTTTTGCTCCTCAGATTTCCTGAACCAGAGAGGTGCTTTGCACTAACAATGAAGGGGAGAGAGAGTCCTGAGAGGTCTCAAAAGAAACACTGCGACTTGCATCAGACTGAGCTGATGACGGAGTTAGTTAGTTAGAACAGGTACTCATCTAGTGTGTCACACAATGCCCATACCCAATCTTCAGGGGGAGATGTCAGAACCTAACACATCAACTTGGCTATGTGACAGGCAGGAATGTGCCCTGTACTCGCCCTCTAGTGGCTGCTGTGTTCCCCTCAAATGCCCATCAAGGTCCAGGTGTGTCACCACCAGAATGCTGGCCATTAAGGGGGTTATGGTCCAACGTGTGCCCCGCCCTTGTTGGGAGTACAGCCCCAGCTAGACCTCCATGATCTTCCAGGCCCAGGGTTTCAGGTCAGGATTCTACAATGGGCGATCCGTCGGCTGTGGAACCCCAGGGTCCGCACCTTCCAGGTAACGGCTCTCCAAATCTCCTTCTTCTGATGGTAATTTACCTATATGGATGTAAGAGACAAATCAAACAATTACAATCATAAGTTTTTGCCCAAATGGTTGTGTCACACACATATCAGAAACACCAAGCAAAACATGGTTAATTTGTCAACACGCCACAAGTTTAAAGCATACATGCCAATAAGCACAGGGACTGACTACACACTTTTATATTCATCTGCTGACTAATACACTACCCTGCTTATGGCCTACAATAACTAAGCAAGCCTACTGACATCAGGTATCCCAGGCTCAACCATCATGTACTGTGAGCCACTACAAAACACCACAAACCAATGTGAGCTCTGAAGGGAAACCTCCTCAGGTCTGACTGGACCAACACATTTAAACTCTGCAAGACTGACTCACTGCATACAGTCCCTACAGGCAACTACCATAGTACAGACTTCACCCTTACACTTGAGTGAAAATGAAAGGGCTGGCATGGTGGGTACGGAAAGTGTCTTCCATCTGCATGTATGGACATGTGGCCTACCAAATGGAGACTCATTCCACTTCAGGGTGAGTTTCTGTGGTATATACCTGTACCACAGAACACCCCTTTGGACATATGTGTCTGAACTACAGAGATGGCATTCAAGATACATGGGTATACATTGCACAATTTCTGCTATGTAACCAAGCTACTGAGTCACATTTCATGGCCTCCAAGGAATCTACACACTGTCTGTACTGTCGGTCTGTCATTAGTGCAATACACCTGTACAGGACAAATATGACCTCTGTGAAGGTGACAACAGAGCTGAGAGAGTAAGGGACCTATCATGAGTCAAAGACACACATTTACAGTAATGCAAAATGTACATATGGACTAGTTCAGGGATTTACCTCAGTACCCCTTCCTAATCTAGTCAATGGACTGAGGCATTCAGGGCAAATCTTGCGACTAGAGCCTCATATTGGCCACATGACAGGATATTCAGCTCTACAGGAAGTGGGCACAGTACCACAGTTGCATAGCCACAGTGACTCTCCCATAGCCTGGAACATGTCCCATACTGGGAGATACATTTGACATGCCCTGGTCTCTGCAGACTGAGCATACAGAACCTACATGGCACTCACACTTCCATCACTTTCATGCATGACAGTACACCATGTGGCCATAAGCAATGTGGCTTTCGTGGCAACCTGAAGGGTGCAGTGAGTCATGATATGCCTTCCAGACAACAGTTTGGCAAGGCCAGATGTGGGGTGAAATATCTGTGCACAATACACATTGCTTACAAGATCCTCAAATGACTCAGACAAGATACATATACAGCTAGTGTTGGCGTGCACATACACACTGTCCATTATTTACAACCACCATAAACAAACACAAAATCATTCAATGGCAGTAAAGTCTCCTTGCCTAGTTATGTGCATCCAACACAAGGAGGATCTAGCACCCCAAAAAACATCACACAACACAATGTGAATGAACACAACATATAGTACTGGTCAGCAATACTTGCACCATGTACATCCCATTGCCACCACACAGACTGCAACAACAGGCACACAAGCAGTCTAACTGGCACACAGGGGCACATTGTAGCCTTTGAGGAGGGAAAGGATCATGTTGAACTGAGTCAAATGTGCCAATGAGGTAATTACCTGCTCCTCTGGTGAGCCCTAGATTGACTTGCAAGAAGATCTCAGCCACAGCTACTTCTCATGAGTGTATGTATAGTATGTGACATTATGACTGTGACTGTACGATGAAGTATAGTTGTAAGAATGTGTGGAGTTTACTGTTTTGGAAACAGCTAGGGAGTTGATACTCTGCAATAATCAGCCAACGGCTGATTGATAAAATCCATTTTGACAGAGATGCTTGCTATGTGACTTGTGTCATATGTATAGGTTCAAGCATATACTCCTTGTTTTGTTCGTTGTACAGAAGCCTTCGCCATTACATCATCAGGTGGGCATTTCAGAGTTGAGACATCAGAAGGTATGTGATGCTGTTCTGACATACAAAGTGGACATGGAATGGTCCAGGTAATGTAGGTCACATAGTTTGGGTGTATGAGACCTGTGCTAAGACAGCTTGCACACTGTTTGGATGGAAGTTCATAAGTGCCAATTGGACTTGTTTTTGTCCTGGGGTGGGCACTTGTATGTATGTGTTTGTGTGGGATGGTTGTATCCTATCTTCAACAAGCACCTTGGATCATCATCATGTGGTTCACATGGTCTGACATATATACATGGCAAAATATGCAGACAATGAATCAGTGATGGGTGATTTTATTGTGAAGCTATGAATAACAGAAAATATATGTGACATGAATCAACTCCCAAAAAATATGTGACGGGCCAGTCATGGTAATGAAATCATTGGAGTAGATGCCACACCATTAGAAGCCTAAAGTCCACAGTACTCCTCTCATTGGAAATGGAAGGTGGTTCAGGATCAGTTCACAAAGTGTATATGTAACACACAAAAGAAGAGGGTTGTTGTAGGCAATGGTGGATGTCTTGCCATTGGAACCTCCTCGATTCTTTGCAGGACTTCCATGCTTGCGGGGGTGATCAGCTGCTACAGAGGCAGGAGTGTTTGTCTGTGTTCTTTTAGCAGGGCCACCCTTCCTGTGGCTGCCGCCGATGTCGATGGGCCTGTTGCTGGTGAGCCAAAGGAAGGGGTAGACTGGTTTTGAAAAGCCCTGCTTATGGTGGTGTGTATGTCCCTCAACACCTCTATTAGGGATGTCATGTTGGAATTTTGGGCCTCTATCTGTTCTTGCATGTCCTTATGCATATCCCTCTGTAGCTGCTTGATTTCCTGGAGTTTGGTCAACACCAGGCCCATCATGCCTTGGGACACCTGATAGACACCTAAGACGTGGATGATGGTGTCCTAACAAGAGCAGCCTCAGTAGCCTCACCCCACTGGCCTACAGCATCCCTCCCAGACACCCTACTGCCCCGGCCCAGTGCCCTTGCCACAGGGTGCTCTCTTCAACTTGTTCCTGGACTTTTGTTGTCAAATGTGTTGCGCTGCAACTCAGGACTTAGGACTGGGGGGAACAAGATGATGGATGTTGTGCTAGGGACACAAGTTGGTGGGCAAATAGTTTCCTGTGATGTTGATGGAACAGGGTTAGGAGGTGATTTTGTGGCCACAGTGAGACACACTGTTGCTGTCTGACCAAGATGCAGAGATGGGCCAGAACCATCCTCCACGTCCAGACATCCAGGAGTGTTGTCGTTACTGAGGGCTTCATACAGGTGGGTAGTGGGCATTTGTTTTGTGGCCTCCATGTGCCCAGCAGCAGATCCACCTGTTGATGTAAAACATGCATTGTTACTGGCTGTATTGTGACATCTACCTCTAATGTTTTTCTGTTACAGATAGTAGAGAGCCAAGGACTGCATGTAGTAATTGGATCCAAGGATAGTCCCAATCTTGATTGAAAATATGATACATTCAATATAGAGTGAATGTAATTTTATTTGTTGTGAATGTGTCTTCGAATTTTTTCCACACACTCGTAGTGGAAAAAACAGCCAACACGTGTTTCGCCCCCTCCTGGCCTTGTAATACTGCTGTCTGGGGACCACTGGCATGATGGTCTTTTTAGGGCTGCCAAAATGGTGGTCTGGCGGTCCAACCGCTAAACTCGTAATCAGCCCTATGTTTCAACACTGGACACCCTGCAGTTCAGAATGTTTTGTTCTTTTTTTTGCAAAAAACTGTGTTAGCCTTTCATTTATCCTTTGTTCACTGTTAAACACTCTAAGCAAGTATGACCTTTGTTTTATTTACAATTAGTCTCTGATGTTCATGCCTGTTTTATCTGGCTCATTGTGTATCTGGAGCTGTTCGACTTAGGACAATTTTACAACATGATTGATGTGTTTTATTTATTGTTCATGTCTTTTATGTTCTTAATTGGTCAAAACAAAAAAAAGGTTATATGATTGTAATGACTACCTCTGCTGTACATTGCAATTTGGAACAACACTGACGTAACATCACTCAAACGTTTTTGTCCACGGCCTTCCATATAAGTGAAAGTGTGACATGCATTCTGCAGGATTCTGACACATCAGTTCCAACACACAAAATTTCCTTCGCGTAAACAACAGTTATCATATAGTAGAATACAGTCTGCAAAACCGAAACACTACAAATGGTATACATCTTTTTCCCGAGGTTTGTCCAAGTGTAGAATCAATGATGCTCCACTTCAGTACTGATCTCAAAGCCGTGGATAATGGTGATGAACAGAAAGCACCTTATTGACACTGTAGCGATGGGCCAAAGATGAAGTGGAAATGTGATATTTAATCACTTAAGAAAGTACAAACCTATATCACCACAAGTGTCACCTAATTTTCAAGCCACCTTCCATTTATCATCTGTCACAAATGGATTCTCTCACACACTTCTACTCCATTCATATTATCCCACTCCACCCGTTTATCACGTCTTCACAATCACCATAGTCTGCACTCTGAAGCATTCATTACTTAAGTTAAGCAGATGGTCTTTCTGGAGTACACCTCATTAGCACTCTAGCATGGTACTACTATAATTGAAAAGTACAGAAGGAATTTGAAGGGGAAATTTGATTTATGGACGACAAAGGAACTGCCTCTTCTTTTCAGGAAGGCAACTTGTTATTGATGTTTAATTATCCACAATTCTGTATTGGGCTCCCCAGCAGTGAAGCATAGTTCTTCACAGTAACAGATCGAACAACTCGGTTGCATGTTAATCGCATTAAAGACTTTGGCCCTCATTATGAACATGGTGACTTACACTGCAGTGTTCATGCTGGCGGACTTTCTAGTGACCGCCAGCCCCCCTGAAACTCCGCCGGCCATATTATGAACAGGCTGCTGGGCCGGGACATTGCCGTCAGCTCCACATGGAGCCGCCGTCAATGCCTCTGTGCGGCAGGTGCAGCTGCACCCGTCGCGCAGATCACTGCCCGACCTGCGCAATGGACCACTGCACAGGGGCCCCTGCACTGCCCATGCCAAGTGCATGGGCAGTGCAGTGGCCCCCAGGGGGGCCCCAGAGCACCCCTTCCGCCAGCCTTTCCCTGCCAGGGAAAGGCTGGTGGAAATAGGATCATTATCCGAGGGGCAGCAGCGCTGCCCTGTTGGATAATAATGCCGTCCACTGCCAGGCTGCCTGTCGGAGGCAGCCTGGCGGTGGAGGAGGGCCACCTATTGCGGCCCTCCCTGTCATCATTATGTGGTGGTGTGGATTTCCCACCACCGCCGGCATGGCGGCCCACACCGCCATGATCATAATGAGGGCCTTTATGTCTGCTCCTCTCTCAGAGGAATGATTGTTCAATTCCAGGACAGTGTGAAACAGTGTGAAAATGTCCCCAATTCCAGAATCGGGTGCAATTTAAGTTAAAGTGTGTCTCAGTTTACAAAATTGAACATTTTTCTCTATTTTTCTTACCGAACAGAATAAATCACTCCTATGGATCTCATGATGCAAACTTTGACAGAACCTGAGGTTGACAAGCTTTATGTCTCTAAACCGCATCAAAGGTATTTTTGATTCTTAAGAGAAAACGATTAATCATTTATGGTTCTAGTTTTAAATTAAGCCTATGCAAACACCTGATCCATATCTACAAGAAGTTTCTAGGAGGACCCAGCTTTCAAAAACAACCACAATAGGGTAATGGGACTAAACAAGCACAGCAATGTCTTGGCTCTGTAGCAAGCAATGCGAGGCAAGCCAGTAGAAGTGGTGTGCCCGTGACAACATTGCAATTGCTTGAGGCCAGGAGTGGGTAGATGAACCTGTTTAGAGAGCTCTCCACTGTCAACACAAACTCTGAATGTCTGACAGATGAAGTCCCCCAAATCTTTAAAGGTTTACTTCTTACAAAGGAGGAGAACAGGGCGTCTTCGCTCCTAAAATGTTCAGACTGCTGGCCTTGGAAATTGTCTAATAGGTTTGGCCTACAACTAATCTTAGGTAGTATCCCAGGAATTAATCGCCCCCATACTTTCAGGAATGCCACGAGGAAGAAAGGATTTTGTGTAACAAAATATTTCTTCCAGTTCCACCAATGCATCTTCTAATAAATTATTCTTGAAGCACAATACATGAGGGGAAGCATGTCCTACATTTACCATGTTTTGCTTATAACTACGGGCCAGATGCAGCAATTTGAACAGAAAACAGAAGGAATAAAACTGTAAACTTTGCACTTGTATAGCGCACTACTCACCCGTTAGGGTCTCAAGGCGCTGTACTCATACCGCTATGGAACCCCTCCTGGCTTTTCCCTGTGAGGTGCCCACTCCTGGGCACCCCCAGGGTGAAGCCAGGCATCCAAGCGCTGTTGGGGCCGTTGTGGAGATTAAGCAAGCTATTGTCCAGAGTTGCAGAGTGGGACTCAATAAACTTGGTATTATAAGTTTTCTGTCCATTCCGCCAATCATATTGTTAATTGTCAAAAACACAATACATTAATGTTAGTTAGAGTAAAAGCTTTGAGAGAAAACAGCAAAGTCCGATAATCTCACAATCTTGGCACTTGCTTCCTAGGGATCTGTGTCTTTAGTTTGCCTGGCAATGCTACTATGCAGCAGAGATTACAATAGGTAGAGCACATACGGTCCTTGAATGTCAATTTAATTCCATAAATCTGACAAACAGAAAGTAGGTTTTAGAGTAATTATAATAAAACATAAACCCTTTGCAAAACACTGCAAGACTGGGGTCTCGACTACTGCCTCTAGTCGAGACCCGAGTGAAATGGAACACAGTGAAATTTAAACATACTTATCCTGTTTAGAAAACCTACATTTTGAGAATTCTTTCTTTAAAAAATTAGCCCTTCTGGATGTATAATAAATGAATGAAAAAAGGCTGTAAGAATTAGGGAGGAGTGTTTTTATGTTCATGTTGATTGTTCTTTGACAGCTTCTTCTTCTATAAGTGTACAACCAACCGATTTGCTCTAATTGATATCAGATTAACATTCTGCTTGACTGTGTTAGGAATAGTTATAAGGTTTTGTGCGTGAAGATATTCATACTTCTAGAAATAACAGCCGGGACTTTTAGAAATCTGAGCTGACAATTTAGAAAGCACGCCTTGCTTTGATTAAGATATTTATATTTTAGGACTCGCTAGATAAAAATAATTCTTATTAGAAGTTATAACAAAGCAAAAATTAATTGTAAGTAACAAAGACCGGATCAATACCTAAGACGCAATTAGTTAATTGGAAACAAATGTAATATTAAACTAATCACTTGTTCTACTTTTAAATACACGGACACACCTTATTACTTCTTTACCTTTGAAAACACATAAGAACTTGCTGCTGACAATCTTGTGTAAACTGAAAGTCAGGTGAAACCTGGCAGCCACACCTCGACCTTAAAACAAGCGAAATTGAGTTGGATTACAGCAACAACTGTTATTTTACAGCTTTCTAAAACTCCAAAAATTGCAGTTAAGAATTGCAAGACATAAAATGTATTATAACTGTTCATAGCCCAAGCATACACCAATACTGTAAATACATAAACAGTAAAATACATTGTAGTACAATATAGTAGCAACTTTGCAGTTCCTGCAATACATGTCATATGCCTCTTCCCAGACTCTGTTGTTAAGTCTGCTACCTTGCACTGCCTGTGAGGAAGAACAAACACTTCATAAACTATTGAACCGGTACATATGCCTGGCAGGCCCCAGTATCCTTCCGAGGGACTTCAAACTCTCGGACAACCCAAACATGAAAAATGCAAGAGACATCCTCCTCTATCTCAGGACAGAAATTCTAAAAAGTGGAACTCAATTGGAGCCGTCTGGGTCTGAAGGTTCTGGATTTGAAGCTTGGATGATCGCCTCCAGAACCTGTCTTGCCAGCCAGTGAAGGGAACACAAAGCTAGAACGTGCCCTCAAAGATATCGCCAGAAGGAAAAGTATGTAGCAAAGAAAACTTTCTGAATTCACCCAAAATGACAGCAGAACACAGAACTCGGAGAGAAGAACAAAAACGGAATCAAGAAACCAGAACAGAAACATCCTGGAGCATTTTGATACTCCAGATGGAAATTTCAGAGGCCTTACATAGGACAAAATGACCCAGAAGGAGCCTCAAATCAAAGGAAGTAATATCCCACATTCTAGGTTGGGCCAAACTAATGGAAATCAATGGGATGGCGGCCATGATGGATAAGGAAGTCCAGTCCCATCATGGCAAAGTCACTTCCTGTCTGACTTGGACCTTGTGGGAAGCATAGAGTCCCCAGGGCCTCCAAATTCCCAAATAGGCCAAAGAAGAGGAGCACACTGCACTGGAACCAGAGGCTGCAGGTGAGTTTGATCACTGACACATTTTATGGACAGGCCCATTCCTGCCAACAGGACATGCTCAGCCAGTGCACACTAACCTTTGTCAAGGGTACGTACCGCAAGTGCGCCTGACAGAAATCACCTATCGCCACATGTCACACACCTAATACACTTCAAAGGCCAAAAACTGAGCCCAGTCTTCTTAATATCACCTATCATTTAGTGCAAATGTTCATTCTCCTGGACTGGGTTAACCAGCTAGCCATCCCCATCCCTCTGCTCAGGCACAACTAACACATCAAGGTCTGACCAAAAGAGAACTACAAACCTTCAGATTTTCTAATACTTCTATTAAGAATCTAAAACTTAAACTCATCTCTGACAACCACCTCTAAGTTTGATCTCAACACTCTTTTAAACAACTTCAATGCATTCCCTGAAAATCATATGAAGAACTACTTGTGAATTAAATGTGCAACTGCAAGGCAAACAGCATCTTGGTATTTCCAAACACTTTGTCAACAACAAATACCTTACCCACAGACAGGAAAGAAAATGGAAAAAAGGCAGAGATCCACTTCACATACTAACTTCATTAATGAAGCTGCCATAGAAGTAGAATGCTGTTCAAGACAATCAAGCACAAGTTCAACCAAAGGCCTTATCCTCTTATTTCACACACCACAGACAAATGCATTTCCATCAACCTCTGCTTCAGTGAAAAATCCAGATCAGACGGCATATTGCCTTCACCAATCCTGCTTCTCCCTTGCCCCCACTTGCAAAGCATTCTGCAAGTCATCGCTGAAACCCATCTCTGCAGACCTTGCCAATATCCTTCAAAGCCACCTTCTATGAAGATGGAACCTTACACTTGTCTGTCATCAAGCCCTCCCCACAGAAGCTTTTTCATCCCTATTTACCATCATCAATATCTCCATCACAGAAGGCATCTTTTCAGAAGCTTTGAAAACATACAAGATCCTTATACTCCTGTGGAAAATGAACCCAGACCCTAAGGACATTCCCACGCAGTGGCCTGGGAGAAATTGGGTTGTTGGTTGGCAGGGAGTGGAGGTGAAACCCTGCTCAAGCAATAGCCACAATAATTATCAGGGTCAACCAGAAAAAGTCACTAAATTAACTTGTGCTTAACCTTCAGGTCGGTTGGCACTAAAGCGGTCAGCCTTAACTCAGAGGTAATGTGTACAATATTTATGTAGCACTGAAAAAGTAATAAAGTGAAAATACTACACAAGAAAAATCCAAGACCAATTTAGAAAAATACAGTAAATTTTAATAAATTATTTTACACCAAACGGCAAAAATTCAACCAGTAGAACTGGAGTTAGGAATTATTAAAGTTTAAAGTAAAATAATAGTGGCTAAAAGATCAAAACACCAACTGCGGCCATCTAGTCGTGCGAGACCAGGACAAAGTCTAAAGTTATGTCTGACCGCAATGGAATGCAGTTCAGATATACAAAATGGATTGGTCCCAGTTTCCACTTACCTTTGGACTTAGGCATTTAGGATAAAAATGTTTTCAAAGGTACAGTTCAGCAGAGCAAGGCAGGATGAAGTTGCTGTGAACATTTCTTCATTCTTCATTCAGACTTGCTCTCTTTTTTGGAAGCTGAAAATCTCTAGCACAACAAAGCTGCACGCTGTAGCCGATGAGGGCTCCTCACGGCCGGATACCCCTTCTGTGAGGAACCTCTAAACACAATTTGCTGCTGCAGAGAAAATGTAGCAGGACCTATTGTAGGAGGCTGGCCTGGCTTGTAGTGGGTACCTTGTGGTACTTACACCATGTGCCAGGTCCAGTTATCCCTTATTAGTAGAATAGAGGTAATCTAACAGCTTAGGCTGATAGAGTTAGCTATAGCAGAGCTGCTTAGGCTGAACTAGGAGACATACAAAGCTCCTACTATACCACTTATATCATATAGCACTATATCATAAGAAAACACAATACTCAGAGTTACTAAAAATAAAGGTACTTTATTTTAGTGACAATATGCCAAAAGTATCTCAGAGGATATACTCCCTTAGGAGGTAATCAATATACACCAAATATATATACACACAAACCAAAATCAGGTAAGTAAAATACACAAAATATACACACAAAGAAAAAATCAGGTAAGTAAAACAGTCAGAAAGTAGTGCAAACACTGTAGAATACAACAGGATGCAATAGGCCTAGGGGCAACACAAACCATATACTAAGAAAGTGGAATGCGAACCACGAATGGACCGCTATGCTAGTGTAGTGTGTAGAGGGTCACTGGGAGTGTAAGAAAACACTAAGGGTGTCTAAGATACCCCACCCCAAGACCCTGGAAAATATGAGTAAAGTACTGCTATTTCCCCAGAAACACACTAAACTTGTGATGGAGGATTTTACAAAGACCACAAAAGACTGCAAAGCACTGAAGACGGATTCCTGGACCTGAAGACCTGCAAAGGAAGGGGACCAAGTCCAAGAGTCGTGAAAGTGTCCAGGGGGGCAGGAGCCCACTAAACCCCGGATGAAGGTGCAAAATGGCTGCCTCTGGATTGAAGAAGCTGAAGATTCTGCAACAACAAAAGGTGCTAGGAACTTCTCCTTCATGCAGAAGATGTTCAAAGTGAGTGCTGGAGGATGCAGAGTTGTTTCTTTGGCAAAAGACATCAAACAAGCCTTGCTAGCTGCAAGAGTTTCAGTTAAAGAAAAAGGGTGCTGCTTGGTCCCAGGGAGGACCAGGATGTCGCCACTTGGGAGAGGAGACCGAGGAGGCCCTCAGCAACATAGAGAGCCCATGCACATGAATGTAGCACCCACAGAAGCACTTGAACATGGTTCAAGAAGTCTGAACATGGTGGTTGTCTCAAAACTGCAAAAGAGGGTCCCACGAAGCCGGAGATCAACTCAGTAAGCTGAGCATTGCAGGACAGAGTGCTGGGGACCTGGGCTTGGCTGTGCATGAAGGATTTCTTGAAAATGTGCACAGAAGCCCAAGTAGCTGCAGGTCACGCTGTGCACAGGATTACTGCCTGAAGAGGGGAAGCAAGGACTTACCTCCTCCAAATTTGGACAGTTGGACCACTAGACAGTCTGGGTCACTTGGGTCTACCACCTGTGTTCCAGGGGCCACACTCGTCAGGATGAGAGGTGTCCCAGAGTACCGGTGACACTGAAGTTTGGTGCCTGCTGGAGCAGGGGGAAGATTCCGTCGACCCACAGGAGATTTCTTCATGGCTTCCAGTGCAGGATGAAGGCAGGCAGCCCCCAAAGCATGCACCACCAGGAAACAGTCGAGAAAGCCAGCAGGATTAGGTGCTACAATGACACTGGTAGTCTTCTTTCTACTCTGTTGCAGTTTTACAGGTGTCCTGAAGCAGTCAACGGTCGATCCTTGGCAGAGGTCAAAGAGATAGGTGCAGAGGAACTCTGATGAATTCTTGCAAGCCGTTATCTGAATAAAAGCCCACAGGAGAGACCCTAAATAGCCCTCAGAGGAAGATTGGCCACCTAGCAGGTAAGCACTTATCAGGAGGGGTCTCTGACGTCAGCTGCTGGCACTGGCTACTCAGAGGCCTCCAGAGTGCCCTCATACCTCTGGATCCAAGATGGCAGAGGTCTGGGACACACTGGAGGAGCTCTGGACACCACCCCTGGGGTGGTGATGGACAGGGGAGTGGTCACTCCCCTTTCCTTTGTCCAGTTTCGTGCCAGAGCAGGGACTGGGGGTTCCCTAAACTGGTGTAGACTGGCTTAGGCAAGGAGGGCACCATCTGTGCCCTTCAAAGCATTTCCAGAGGCTGGGAGAAGCTACCCCTCCCCATCCTTTGACACCTATTTGCAAAGGGAGAGGGTGTAACACCCTCTCTCAGAGGAAATTCTTTGTTCTGCCTTCCTGGGACTGGGCTGCCCAGACACCAGGAGGGCAGAACCCTGTCTGTGGGGTGGCAGCAGCAGTAGCTGCAGAGAAAACCCCAGAGAGCTGGTTTGGCAGTACCTGGGGTCCATAGTGGAGCCCCGGGGATGCATGGGATTGGCATGCCACTACCAGATTTGGCATGGGGGGACAATTCCATGATCTTAGACATGCTACATGGCCATATTCGAAGTTACGATTGTGAAGCTACATGTAGGTATTGACCTATATGTAATGCACGCGTGTGATGGTGTCCCCACACTCACAGGGTCCGGGGAAATGGCCCTGAACTATGTGGGGGCACCTTTGCTAGTGCAAGGGTGCCATCACACTTAGTAACTTTGCACCTTACCTTCAGCAAGTGAAGGTTAGACATATAGGTGACTTATAAGTTACTTAAGTGGAGTGAAAATGGCTGTGAAATAATGTGTGCGTTATTTCACTCAGGCTTCAGTGGCAGTCCTGTGTAAAAGTTTGTCTGTGCTCCCTGTGGGTGGCAAAAGAAATGCTGCAGCCCATAGGGATCTCCTGGAACCCCAATACCCTGGGTACCTAGGTACCATATACTAGAGAATTATAAGGGTGTTCCAGTGTGCCAATTGAAATTGGTAAAAGTGGTCACTAGCCTATAGTGACAAATTTAAAGGCAGAGAGAGCATAAGCACTGAGGTTCTGATCAGCAGAGCCTCAGTGACACAGTTAGGCACCACACAGGTATACACATTCAGGCCACAAACTATGAGCACTGGGGTCCTGTCTAGCAGGATCCCAGTGAATCAGATAAAACACACTGACAAATAGGGTTTTCACTATGAGCACTGGGGTCTTGGCTAGCAGGATCCCAGTGAGACAGTAAAAAAACACTGACATATACTCACAAACAGGCTAAAAGTGGGGGTAACAATGCTAGAAAGAGGCTACCTTCTGACACGTACTGGCAAAGGAGGTCTCGCCTTTTAGACCAATTGGCTTTACAGTGGTTGTTAGCTATGCTGTAAAAAGGAGAAAACAAAAACTTTAATAAAAAAAGCCACTTTGATGTGGTACTTACATTATTTTGTAGATGAGCTCACCACGTTAGGAGGTGGGGAGGAGAAGCAACAGCATGTGAAAAAGGGCACAGGAGGACACAGCAACACAGAGAGTGGGGGTGAGGAGGAGAGGCAAAGGGCCAGAGAGCAATGTTGAGTGGGCAGGGGAGAGGCACATGAGTGAGCAAGCAATGGGAAACTACAAGAGTGGGAAAGAGCGGCAATGGGCGAGAGAGAAGGGTATGAGTGGGGGAAGCAAGAATCTCCTTGAGGGAGAGATGGAAAACACATACTCTCTCATGGAGTACTTAGACAAAAAGGAAAGTAAGTTCACTGACAGTGTGCATGAGAACCAGGCACATTGTAAAGAGGCAATGCTCCATGGGAGGGACAAACAGAAGATTGGCAGAAAAGCCATCAAATAAGAAGCAGGAAAATGAGAGTGACAGTACAGACAACAATAATAAGCAATGGAAAGGCTTCAAACCCTTGTATGTACTTGGTAAGCCCACAATATACATTGCAACAGACAGCACATGCACTGCCTAGTAGTCTCGACTTAACAATAAGCCTATTTTGACACAAGCCAAAAAACTGGAAGCGACTGTTAAAAGCAGAACAATTTCCCAACTGGTATATCTTCTAAAGCCAAAAGGCTGACCAAAAACTACCACTTTTAAACTCTCTTACTTCCATTTTAGCATATTTCTATCCCGTTTACCCTCCTCATTGCCACTGCTTTGGAGGTTTGTCACTTATCTGGTTTCCCTTTCCACTGTTGTTGTATTTGATCTCTCTGAAATATGCACTTTGTATTTGATTTCCTATTGAGTCATTCCTTTGATTGGAAGCTTAATTCAATAATAGAAAGACTATTTTATCATGCTATCCTCTACAGGGGAGACTGTAGTTTTAGTTTGTTGAAATAACTCTTTAACTTGACTAGCAGAGGCACATATCATCATACTCTATCACACGAAGCCCATCTAACAACTTGCCAGTGCACCATTGAACAAACCAACACACTCATACACATTATCACAAATAAGCACACATTCACACACGCCATCACACACACAGACTGTTACATCCATCATCACACATGGCTCATTTCTCCAAAACACACCATCTTTCTATTATGAACACATCATTAAACAAAAAACACTTTCACACCATCGAACAAGTCAGCATGTCTGTCCCATACTCTCATAAAATGTATCAGACCCACATTATACATCATCAGACATATGTCACATCAATATAGAGATGACTTATTGCAGTCACACCATTTCACAAACACTGTCACACCAATCAATAGAACAACATACCTGCTCTGATAGCATTGCTTAAAGAAATCACCAGCTAGCACTCAAACACCGTTACATAGAGGCATGCACATCGCAGCACTGAACAAACCGACACACCATAATTTCACACACATTCTCATATACACACACAAAAACAAACCACTACACATACATCGCGACACCAACACACCATCACACTATCGGACACACATTATGACACACACACGCACCATCACACATTATTCCAAAAACTCACAGTCCAGCACTTACACCCCCCTTACATAAACACCCACGCATCACCCCGTTGCGCTCCATTACCCACATCGCACCTGCATACACCACATACAACTGTCACGCACGATCACAGACATCGGTGAGGGAAGCGTGCACTATTTCTATGTATTTTGTTACTCTTCTTTGTGTTTGACTGGAGCTCAGCGTGCTCCTGCACATGTTGAATGTGATGTGAGGGAGAGGGAGAGATGACTGTTGCATCCAGTGCCATTGATTTTCCGAGTACTTGAGGAACTCTTGATCTCCTGCTGAACATTCTGTAGTCACATTCTGTGCTTTTGAAGACGTGTGTACTGTTGCTACATTTCTTGCACCTGTTAAGTGTCCATACCCATGCATGTAGAAACAATGCAGGAGCGTGAGGGGCCAATTCACTCCATTTTGACTATTTTTCCACTAGTCCACACTGTGTCAGGAGACCTATTTTATTTGCTTGCATTGGGGCCTATCTCGTCCTTTTTCTACCAGTGACACTGTTGCGGCATCCACTGGCCCGGACCCCTTCTTTTGTTAGGAAAAATGTAACTCTCTTTCTCAGCCCGATTTATTTTTCAGAATATCTTCAGTCCCTGCCGCTCCTTGTTGGATTCCACTTGTAATCAGATGCCTCATGGAGTGGAGTAATCTTTCACTCTGTTAATCGTAATAGGCTGATGCATTCCAAACTCAAAAGGAAATTATTTTTTTATATAAGAAATCACTGCGTAAATCACCAGGACTACATTTCTCCACAGCTTGCCTTTTATGTGTGTTGCATTTGCCTTAGAACGCTAAACAATAGCATTCAACGCCCTTCACATCTATATTGTATGTAGTCTGAAGCCAATCGTGCTTCAAACATCCCTGCTCCTTGCACCGCGTACTCCTAATATTACAGAAGTTTAAGTGGCTTTAACGCTGACCTTATCTTTGGGCGCATTCTTGTTTAGTCTTCATCTAGTGGCTTAAAGATAAATGCAAAAGTGATGAGAGTTCGCCTTAGCTTTCGCCTTTATTATCGGATACCCGTGCGGAAATAAGGCTTTGATCCACCTCCTCGGAAAGCTTACAGCAGTGATTATGAGGAGCTGAGCGCCATGGCAGCTACAGAGATATACACATTTAATCTCATGGCGTTGAATACTTAATCCAGCACCAATTCTTGGCAAAGAGATTTAAGAAAGAAAAAAACTAAGAAGTCTTTTGCAGTCAGAGCTTTTAATGCGTGCCCGGTGACTATAGTTGCATTTTCATATTTCCATGACTGTTCTGTGCTTGCTGCGTGTGAAATGATATTTCACCGCGAAATACATTTGTTTTTTTTCATGCCACTTAACCATAAATGTGTTTAGTTTTCTTTGTGCAAAAGAAACATGTTTAAAACAGTTTTAAAAACGCCAGGATTTTCACGGCGTTTAGTACATACACCTGCGTCACGTAAAGTTTTAGCAAAATCATCCAAAAACGGTAATTATTTTCAGATTCTCAATTAAAACTCTATTTTTCAAATTCATAGGTCATTAAAATATATGTTATCTTTAAATTTACAGACAGTAAGAGTAAGGTATGAAAAACACTCTCCACTCAGATACCAAGAGCCCTGCTGCATTTTAAAGCCGTGCCTCATTCAACTTCTCTGTTTGCCCTGCAGAAAGATACGCTTCAAAACATGTCATTCAATCTCAAACAATATTGTAGAGGTATAAGGCCAACAGAGGTTAGGCCACTAAACTGCACTAATTGAAGGATACATTCTTCCTGTGACCTTGCTCTTCAGGCAACCTCCTACAAATGTAATGTTTTGCACTACATAGGCAGGTGTACTAACTCCTTACATATGGGGCGCGAATCATAAAGGAAATTTCAGGTGCACAATTAGCTTCCACATGCAAACAGTGCAAAGCTACGTTTGGAATTCTCAAAATGTAGTTTTGCACTCTTAAAAGATGTTGCTAACTTCAAGACGTTTACATGAGTAAGCCTTCTCATGTGTGGGAAGTGGTAAAACGGTGATAAGAATGCCAGGAAGTCCTATCTGATCCTATTGTATCTTTGAATATGTTGGAAATGTACCCCTTATAAGAGCAGGATGAATTAATCCCTTTCTAGGGTTAAAATGAAGGGCCTTGAACTGGCAGGTGAGTGTAAAGACAGCTGTATGTCACTACAATGCCCACCATACGTCACTATGTCTACTATCTCGAAAATTCTATTGTTTTTACCACTAAATCTCCAACAACTTCAGATCCTAGCATTACCATTACTAACAACAACTTTTTAAATTACATTTTGCTTATTACTTTATTGCACTTTCTAATCTTAAATTGTAAAAAAAAATTAAAACTATTAATTTGCTAATTTTCAGATTTATTTCCTTATCCTAGTCTTCAAATGCCCTTATGACATATATGTTTTCTCTTGCAAAAATCTTCAGTGCAAATGTGCTTGACAACTTTATTATTCGGGGTGTACAAGGATATTCGAGGATGCTGTGCCACATGACTAGAAGGTACTGGCAAAGCCAATATGTCCCAAACGCAAGGCCTATTGGCTTTGCCAATGCTTGTTGCCAGTGCTTCTTGGTTTAGCAGTCGGCCATGCCCTTATTTGCCAGAGAAAATTTTTTTCACAGACAAAATTCTAGGGGCTCCAAGTTTTAAATTCCTTAGAGAGAATACACAATGTTGTTATCTTCTGGTACATCTCAATTGGTTTATAATAAACGGTGTTAGTTGAAAAAAGTATGTTGATTATCATAAAGCTGTTCATGGGGAGGATCTACACTTTCCTTAAATAATGTATTTTATATTATCCTTATGTAGGATGCTTTATTGAATTGTTTATTATTAATTATGTAGAAAAGTGTTGTTTATTATCAATTATGTAGAAAAGTATTGTTTCCAATTGCATACTGTTGAAAATTTGTTTTTCGTATAACGTTTCATTAAATTTCATAACACAAATATACATGTGACATGACTTACAAGTCCGCATGAACAGAATGTATATTAGGTTGGTACAGCCCCCTTTCCTTCATATAATAATAATGTGTCCAGATGCGTTATGTGTGACCCAAGGGTAGGTCGCTCCCCCTGCCGCTGCAGCTCCACCAGCCCAGGTTCCTGAGACCTCCTAGCAAGCCCAGCTACCTCACAGTAAGTACCCCCCCCACCGCCCAGCCCCTCGCCCTGTCCCGCTCTACTCACCTCCTCTCCTGCTTCTTTTCTTCTTCTCTGTTCTTCCTCTGTGCTCTTCTTCTGTAGTCTTCATCTGTACTCTTCTTTCTCTCCTGCTCCCCGTCTTCTGTCTTCATCTGTGTGCTTCTCTCTCTCTCCTTTGCACCGCGACCTGCGTGTGCCTCTTCTTCTCTGTCCCTCTTCTTGGCTCTTCCCTCTGCTACTCGTCGCTCCTCTTCTTCTTCACTTTCTTCTGTATTCTTCTGTCTTCTGCGCTCCTCTTCTTCTTTACCTTCTTCTGTGTTCTTCTGTCTTCTGTTCTTCGGCTCCTCTTCTTCTTTACCTTCTTCTGTGTTCTTCTGTCTTCTGTTCTTCGGCTCCTCTTCTTCTTTACCTCTTTCTGTGTTCCTCTGTCTTCAGTCTCCGGCTCCTCTTCTGCTCCTCTTCTTCTTTTACCTGCTTCTGGGTTCTTCCCGCGCCTGTCCTCCTGCTCCTGTCTCATCTCTCTCCCTCACTCGCCTCCCCCTCTCTAACACCCCTATCTACCTATCTACCTATCTCTCTATCTTTCCCCCTCACTCGCCTCCCCTCCTGCTCCTGTCTCATCTCTCTCCCTCACTCGCCTCCCCCTCTCTAACACCCCTATCTACCTATCTACCTATCTCTCTATCTTTCCTCCTCTGTAACCCCCCCATCTTCCTATCCTTTCACTCTACCTCTCACCCTCACCCACCTCCACCTCTACAACCCCCCCTCCCCTATCTTCCTAACCTTCCTCCTACCTCTCTTCCTAAACTCACCCCCCACCACCCTTAACCCCCCCTCTCCATCTCTTCTCCCCTCTACCTGTCCCCCCTCCCTCCGCTTTCCCGCCGCCACCTCCTGCACGACCCCGCCCCCCCAGCTCCCATTCGTCACCCAACTCCAGTCCCCCGCCCCCAGCTGACCCCTCCCCCCCCTCCTCCCTCTTATGGCGGCCGCTGCGCGACAGAGCTAGCGACCCTTGACCCAAGGGTAGGTCGCTCCCCCTGCCGCTGCAGCTCCACCAGCCCAGGTTCCTAAGACCTCCTAGCAAGCCCAGCTACCTCACAGTAAGTACCCCCCCCCACCGCCCAGCCCGTCGCCCTGCCCCACGCTACTCACCTCCTCTCCTGCTTCTTTTCTTCTTCTCTGTTCTTCCTCTGTGCTCTTCTTCTGTAGTCTTCATCTGTACTCTTCTTTCTCTCCAGCTCCCCGTCTTCGGTCTTCATCTGTGTGCTTCTCTTTCTCTCCTTTGCACCGCGACCTGCATGTGCCTCTTCTTCTCTGTCCCTCTTCTTGGCCCTTCCCTCTGCTGCTCGTCGCTCCTCTTCTTCTTCACCTTCTTCTGTATTCTTCTGTCTTCTGCGCTCCTCTTCTTCTTTACCTTCTTCTGTGTTCTTCTGTCTTCTGTTCTTCGGCTCCTCTTATTCTTTACCTTCTTCTGTGTTCTTCTGTCTTCTGTTCTTCGGCTCCTCTTCTTCTTTACCTCTTTCTGTGTTCCTCTGTCTTCAGTCTTCGGCTCCTCTTCTGCTCCTCTTCTTCTTTCACCTGCTTCTGGGTTCTTCCCGCGCCTGTCCTCCTGCTCCTGTCTCATCTCTCTCTCTCACTCGCCTCCCCCTCTCTAACACCCCTATCTACCTACCTACCTATCTACCTATCTCTCTATCTTTCCCCCTCACTCGCCTCCCCTCCTGCTCCTGTCTCATCTCTCTCCCTCACTCGCCTCCCCCTCTCTAACACCCCTATCTACCTATATCTCTATCTTTCCCCCTCACTCGCCTCCTCCTCTGTAACCCCCCCATCTTCCTATCCTTTCACTCTACCTCTCACCCTCACCCACCTCCACCTCTACAACCCCCCTCCCCTATCTTCCTAACCTTACTCCTACCTCTCTTCCTAAACTCTTCCTAAACTCACCCCCCACCACCCTTAACCCCCCTCCCCCATCTCTTCTCCCCTTTACCTGTCCCCCCTCCCTCCGCTTTCCCGCCGCCACCTCCTGCACGCCCCGCCCCCCCAGCTCCCATTCGTCGCCCCACTCCCGTCCCCCGCCCCCAGCTGACCCCTCCCCCCTCCCTCTTATGACGGCCGCGGCGCGACAGAGCTAGCGACCCTTGACCCAAGGGTAGGTCGCTCCCCCTGCCGCTGCAGCTCCACCAGCCCAGGTTCCTGAGACCTCCTAGCAAGCCCAGCTACCTCACAGTAAGTACCCCCCCCCACCGCCCAGCCCCTCGCCCTGCCCCGCGCTACTCACCTCCTCTCCTGCTTCTTTTCTTCTTCTCTGTTCTTCCTCTGTGCTCTTCTTCTGTAGTCTTCATCTGTACTCTTCTTTCTCTTCTGCTCCCCGTCTTCTGTCTTCATCTGTGTGCTTCTCTCTCTCTCCTTTGCACCGCGACCTGCGTGTGCCTCTGCTTCTCTGTCCCTCTTCTTGGCTCTTCCCTCTGCTGCTCGTCGCTCCTCTTCTTCTTCACCTTCTTCTGTATTCTTCTGTCTTCTGCGCTCCTCTTCTTCTTTACCTTCTTCAGTGTTCTTCTGTCTTCTGTTCTTCGGCTCCTCTTCTTCTTTACCTTCTTCTGTGTTCTTCTGTCTTCTGTTCTTCGGCTCCTCTTCTTCTTTACCTCTTTCTGTGTTCCTCTGTCTTCAGTCTTCGGCTCCTCTTCTGCTCCTCTTCTTCTTTCACCTGCTTCTGGGTTCTTCCCGCGCCTGTCCTCCTGCTCCTGTCTCATCTCTCTCCCTCACTCGCCTCCCCCTCTCTAACACCCCTATCTACCTACCTACCTATCTACCTATCTCTCTATCTTTCCCCCTCACTCGCCTCCCGTCCTGCTCCTGTCTCATCTCTCTCCCTCACTCGCCTCCCCCTCTCTAACACCCCTATCTACCTATCTACCTATCTACCTATCTACCAACCTACCTATCTCTCTATCTTTCCCCCTCACTCGCCTCCTCCTCTGTAACCCCCCCATCTTCCTATCCTTTCACTCTACCTCTCACCCTTACCCACCTCCACCTCTACAACCCCCCTCCCCTATCTTCCTAACCTTCCTCCTACCTCTCTTCCTAAACTCTTCCTAAACTGACCCCCCACCACCCTTAACCCCCCTCCCCCATCTCTTCTCCCCTCTACCTGTCCCCCCTCCCTCCGCTTTCCCGCCGCCACCTCCTGCACGCCCCGCCCCCCAGCTCCCATTCGTCGCCCCACTCCCGTCCCCCGCCCCCAGCTGACCCCTCCCCCCCTCCCTCTTATGGCGGCCGCGGCGCAACAGAGCTAGCGACCCTTGACCCAAGGGTAGGTCGCTCCCCCTGCCGCTGCAGCTCCACCAGCCCAGGTTCCTGAGACCTCCTAGCAAGCCCAGCTACCTCACAGTAAGTACCCCCCCCCACCGCCCAGCCCCTCGCCCTGCCCCGCGCTACTCACCTCCTCTCCTGCTTCTTTTCTTCTTCTCTGTTCTTCCTCTGTGCTCTTCTTCTGTAGTCTTCATCTGTACTCTTCTTTCTCTTCTGCTCCCCGTCTTCTGTCTTCATCTGTGCGCTTCTCTCTCTCTCCTTTGCACCGCGACCTGCGTGTGCCTCTTCTTCTCTGTCCCTCTTTTGTCTCTTCCCTCTGCTGCTCGTCGCTCCTCTTCTTCTTCACCTTCTTCTGTATTCTTCTGTCTTCTGCGCTCCTCTTCTTCTTTACCTTCTTCTGTGTTCTTCTGTCTTCTGTTCTTCGGCTCCTCTTCTTCTTTACCTTCTTCTGTGTTCTTCTGTCTTCTGTTCTTCGGCTCCTCTTCTTCTTTACCTCTTTCTGTGTTCCTCTGTCTTCAGTCTTCGGCTCCTCTTCTGCTCCTCTTCTTCTTTTACCTGCTTCTGGGTTCTTCCCGCGCCTGTCCTCCTGCTCCTGTCTCATCTCTCTCCCTCACTCACCTCCCCCTCTCTAACACCCCTATCTATCTATCTACCTATCTACCTATCTCTCTATCTTTCCCCCTCACTCGCCTCCCCTCCTGCTCCTGTCTCATCTCTCTCCCTCACTCGCCTCCCCCTCTCTAACACCCCTATCTACCTATCTCTCTATCTTTCCCCCTCACTCGCCTCCTCCTCTGTAACCCCCCATCTTCCTATCCTTTCACTCTACCTCTCACCCACCTCCACCTCTACAACCCCCCTCCCCTATCTTCCTAACCTTCCTCCTACCTCTCTTCCTAAACTCTTCCTAAACTCACCCCCCCCACCCATAGCCCCCCTCCCCCATCTCTTCTCCCCTCTACCTGTCCCCCCTCCCTCCGCTTTCCTGCCGCCACCTCCTGCACACCCCCGCCCCCCCAGCTCCCATTCGTCGCCCCAGTCCCGTCCCCCGCCCCCAGCTGACCCCTCCTCCCTCTTA
The DNA here is from genome assembly GCF_031143425.1 of Pleurodeles waltl. Taxonomy (NCBI): domain Eukaryota; kingdom Metazoa; phylum Chordata; class Amphibia; order Caudata; family Salamandridae; genus Pleurodeles; species Pleurodeles waltl. The sequence goes on from NC_090442.1 coordinate 620,669,503, forward strand.
TGGCACCCGTCCGCGCCTGGCCCGCGCCCAGCGCCACGACCTCTGGTCCTCAGCACTCCCAAACCCCGCTGCATCGCTACAACCCCATCACCCTCCACGCCCTCAACCCAGGGCGCTCCAGCACCTGCTTCCAAGCTAACCCGAAACGTACCCATGGACCTTTCGCATGTCACACCTGCAAACTTACCTTCCACCACGAAACTACCACGACCACCAGCCCACGCGCCATCAACCACCTCAAATGCATCCTGGTCAACGCTCGATCCGTCCACAAGCACGCCGTTGAACTCTGGGACCTCCTGGACTCCACAGCACCAGACGTCCCCTTCATCACGGAGACCTCGATGAACGCCTCTTCGCCCCCGACATCGCCATAGCCATCCCGAAGGCTACAAGATTTCCAGGAAAGACCGCACCAACCAAGTAGGAGGAGGAATCACCATCGTCTTCAAAGACTCCATCAGCGTCACCACCTCCACCGAAGACACCCCCCTCGCCGCTGAGCATCTGCACTTCCAGATCCGCACTGACCCCAGGACCACCCTCAGAGGATCCCTCATCTACCGCCCCCCCGGACCGCGTGCCCTCTTAAGTGACTCCATCACCGACTTCATCTCCCCGCACGCCCTCGCCAGACTACATCCTCCTCGGCGACCTCAACTTCCATCTAGAACAGAACAACGACCCCAACACCACCGCCCTGCTTGACAACCTCGCCAACCTCGGCCTCAAGCAACTGGTGAACACCCCCACCCACATTGCCGGACACACGCTTGACCCCATCTTCTCCGCCAGCAAACACTTCTCCTTCAGCCACGCCTCCGCTCTACACTGGACCGACCACAGTTGTGTCCACTTCACCTTCCGACGCGAGACCCGCCACCTTCGCACACAACCCATCCCTCATCGACAGTGGAACAAAATCCCCGAAGAACAGCTTTTCTCCACGCTCATCGACAACCAACCAACCTGCACCGCCGACCCCAACGACGCAGCCCTCAGCCTCACGAACTGGATCACCAACTGTGCAGACAACCTCGCTCCCCTCAGACACCTTCCAAGACAGGCCAACACCAAAAAACCTCTCTGGTTCTCTGACACCCTTAAGGAATCAAAGAAAACCTGCCGCGCCCTCGAGAAAGCCTGGCGTAAGGACCACACCGCTGACAACATGACCGCCCTCAAGAACGCTACCCGCGAACACCACCACCTGATCCGAGCAGCCAAAAGGAATTTCTTCACAGACAGACTGGACAAAAACAGCCACAACAGCAGAGAACTCTTCAGCATCGTAAAAGAGTTCTCCAACCCCAACGCCAACGCCATCACGCCCTCACAAGACCTGTGCAACTCCCTCGCCGCCTTCTTCCATCGTAAGATTACCGACCTACACGACAGCTTCGGACACCAGACCCAGCCGACCAACACTGAACCCACACCCCCAGCCATCACCCTCAACGCCTGGACCCACATCAACACAGAAGAAACCAAAACCACCATGAACTCAATCGACTCCGGTGCCCCCTCGGACCCCTGCCCACACTTCATCTTCAATAAAGCCGACGACATCATCGCCCCGCACCTCCAGACCATCATCAACTCCTCGTTTTCGTCTGCTACCTTCCCCGAAAGCTGGAAACATGCTGAAGTCAACGCCCTACTGAAGAAACCTACGGCTGACCCAAGCGACCTGAAGAACTTCCGCCCCATCTCGCTCCTCCCCTTCCCTGCCAAAGTCATAGAGAAGACCGTCAACAAGCAGCTTACCAACTTCCTTGAAGACAACAACCTTCTCGACCCCTCACAATCCGGATTCTGAGCCAACCACAGCACTGAAACCGCCTTCATCTCAGTCACAGACGACATCAGAACCCTGATGGACAACGGTTAAACAGTCGCCCTCATCCTCCTCGACCTCTCGGCTGCCTTCGACACCGTCTGTCACCGCACCCTAATAACCCGCCTCCACTCCACCGGGATCCAAGGCCAGGCCCTGGACTGGATCGCCTCCTTTCTCTCCAACCGCTCTCAAAGAGTCTTCCTCCCACCTTTTCGCTCATACCCCACCGAGATCATCTGCGGCGTCCCTCAAGGCTCCTCGCTCAGCCTGACACTCTTCAATGTCTACATGAGCCCCCTCGCCGACATCGTACGCAAGCACAGCATCATCATCACCTCTTACGCCGACGACACTCAACTTATACTCTCCCTCACCAAGGACCCCACCAGCGCAAAAGCCAACCTGCAAGATGGTATGAAGGACGTCGCAGATTGGATGAGACTCAGCCGTCTGAAACTGAACTCAGACAAAACGGAAGTCCTCATCCTCGGCAACACCTCGACCGCCTGGGACGACTCCTGGTGGCCCACGGCCCTTGGCACCGAACTGACCCCCTCAGACCATGCTCGCAACCTCGGCTTCATCCTGGACCCTCTCCTCACCATGACCAAACAAGTCAACGCCGTGTCCTCCTCCTGCTTCCTCACCCTCTGCATGCTCCGTAAGATCTTCTGCTGGATCCCCGCCGACACCAGAAAGACCGTGACCCACGCCCTCGTCACTAGCCGCCTGGACTACGGAAACACCCTTTATGCTGGAACCACCGCAAAACTCCAGAAACGTCTGCAACGAATTCAAAACGCCGCCGCCCGCCTCATCCTCGACATACCCCGCAACAGCCACATCTCCGCCCACCTGAGACACCTGCATTGGCTTCCCGTCAGCAAAAGGATCACCTTCCGACTTCTCAACCACGCACAAAAAGCCCTCCACAACAAGGGACCAGAATACTTCAACCACCGCCTCAGCTTCTACGCCCCCACCCATCTTATCAGCTCCACCAGCCTCGCTCTCGCCGCCGTCCCCCGCATCCGCCGCTCCACAGCGGGTGGGAGGTCCTTCTCCTACCTGGCGGCCAAGACTTGGAACACCCTCCCAACCATCCTCAGGACCACCCAGGACCACTCCATATTCCGGAGACTCCTCAAGACCTGGCTCTTCGAGCAGCAGTAACCCCTTCCCCCTAGCGCCTTGAGACCCGCACGGGTGAGTAGCGCGCTTTATAAATGTTAATGATTTGATTTGATTTGATTTGATATTGCAGAGTGCTTCCTGCAACTCATTTTAAGCCTGGTCCAAGCTATCTCCTTTACTGTATGTCTAAAAGCAGATTACTAATAGGCCTTGGTGAAATTTTAATTTTGCCCGAGAAATCAGAGTAATTTCAGTAAACATTCGTTCTTATTGTAAATTAAAGAAATTACAAGGTTATGCCACCTTCGGTAATTAAAGTAATGTGGGCAAAAATCCTATAGCAGGAGCATAGGAACAACGATCTAAGAGAGAGTGAGCAGCTTCTGGACAAGGCGCCATGCACTGCACATCAAAGGTCTCCAAAGACAAGTGCAGGCCAGATTGGACCGGTCAAGGTCAGTGGTCCAAATGTGGCTGCATCTTTCAAATTTTTGTGGGCTTCCCGCAGGCAGCAATGATTGGTTGACTGGGGGGCAGCAGGGTCACTGAGTCAGTCAACAGGGGTGGCAGTGCAGATTAAAAGGGTCAAACCAGCCCTATCAGTCACATTGCTGCCGCCTGCCTGCCCCTGAGAACTGCTGATGCGTGCTACCCCAAGATTCCAGAGGAGTTTATTTTATTGAACTTTTGTTGCTCTGCCCGTTATATGCTTTCTTCGGGGCTGCTCTGACCCTTGCTGCTCGCTGAAAATTTCCCCTCCGTCCATGTTCTGCAAGACTGTTGCCTTCACTTTGGGACTCCAGTAGTGGTGGTGGCTGTCCCCATAATTTGTGGGGGGATCTGGGCACATCTGTTCCCATTGTTGGATTCCCGGATTGGAGGTTGCTGGAATAATGCAATATAGGTACAGGGGTTCTCAGGGGACTGGTTAAGTAATGACAATGTTTCATCCCCTGTTTATTTAGATTGGGGCACATGACTACCATCAGTGTGTGGGTCCTCGGCCATTCCTTTGTGCATTGTGCGAAGTCAACTTTCACCTGCAGTCATTTGTGCGTCGTGCAGCGGATACGGGTCTTCAGTTTCACTGGGTCAGTAGGGGAGGTCTCTGTTTGGATGGCTTAAACCAGCTTGTCAAGGAGGTCCCAACCAGGGATCTTCCACCACCGGCACTCATCATTCTTCATATTTGTGGCAATGGCTTGGCTGCAGAAGCAGAAGAACACTACTCGAGGCCTTGCTGATGGAAATTTCCTGGTTGGCTAAAAGATGTCCGGGCGCAGTCATAGCATAATCTTATATCATCCTGAGGAGAGTCTGCAAGCATGGGAGGTCTGAGATTGGCCTTCATTAATCCATCAGGCTGTTGAGCAGCAGGTTATGACATTTTCTCAACACAGCATGGCAAAATATCTGAGGCAGGTATCAATGGCCATGCTCTGAAATGGCTTTCGGCTTTTCTGGAGGATCGGACCTTCCAAATCCTTAATTGTTCCTACCTCTCCAATAGTTTGTCCCTTAGTTGTGGGGTGCCTAAAGGGTCTTCCCTGAGCCTCACACTGTTTAATCTCTACAAGCTGCCTTTATCTGAGATTGTGGAACCCTACAGTCTTTTGTTGGTCTCTTACGCAGAAGACACTCAGCTAGTTTTCTCATTTGCAGCAAATTCTAACCAGGATCAACCCCAACTTACCCCATGTCTTTAAGCAGTAGCCAGATGGTTGGCTGACTACAAACTTAAACTAAATGAAGAAAAAACTGAGGTGATGATAGTGGGGAATCATTTTCTTCATAGGTCTCCATCGCCAATCCTGGAAGGGCCAGATTACTGCCTCTGCCTAAAGAAAGTATTAAAATGTCTGGAGTCTTGCTGGATTCCCATCACACCATTCCAAAAAGCTGACTGCCACCTGTTTTAGCCTACGAAGACTCCTAAGGAAAACCTTTAAGGTACTCCCATTCCCAACCAAAAGGCTTATTGTTCAAGCCCTCATAATTTATTGCCTAGGCTATGGCAATGTTCTTTACATTAGTTCTTCCCAATATGTGGTCAAGAGACTTCAGGTGGTGCAGAATGCAGCTGCGCGTCTCCTTATGAACCTTTCAAGACATCAATCCACCAAATCTTCTATAGCTTCCCTCCACTGGATTCCAGTCGAACAACCCAGAAATTTCAAAGCTCTCTTAATTATGTATAGAGCTTTTTACAACAGGGGCCCTGTCCTCCATAGGCCTATTGCCTCCCACTATATCCCTTCTAGGACTCTCAGATCCTCAATTCCCTTCCCTTGGAGCTTGCTCAAAATAATCATGAACCCTCCTTCTATAGGAAGATGAAAACTTTGTTGTTCAGAGCCTAACTTTCTACAAAGTAGTCTGCTCTGCTTCTGTGTTAGAGCTGGGAGGCCTTCGGGTACCACGTACTTTATAAATCCAAAAACTAAACTAAACTAAAGACAATTTCCCATGGTTGCCTTCTGAGGGAAGTACTTTTTCACAAAGATGGATTCCATCTGTCCACTCAGAGTATCAAACGTTTTGTAGAAACTTGGTGGCGTTCACATTGCAGCATTTCTCACATTGTTAGGTGACGCACCTAGGGGGAGAAATGGTTGGTTGGGAAACCAACCTTTCCTGTGGCCATTAAGGAGTCATGTTTGATGGCAAAATAGGTTGATAACATTGGAGATCACAGATCTAAGTGCCAGTGGATTCAAGATGCCATTGGTTCTTCATGTTTTTTAGAATAACCCGGGTAGGGGTGCCACTGTCAGTAGTAAAGTGCTGTTACATCCGCTACTGCAGTTGTCCATAGCCCTGTAGGGTACTCCATTATATGGTCTTTGGGATGTAGGGGGATGGTGGCTCTGCTAGGGGACCAAGGTATGGACCGACTGCCCGGGCTTCTCCCCCGATTGGGTACTAGGGGTTCCCTTTATTGGGTTGCTCTGGCATGGTTCTGCGGCTACTGCTGTTCGTGCCCCGTAGCACTTAATGCTACTTTCGTAGCACAACATGCATCCTCTGTCCCATTTTGAATGCCATGGTTCATTTTGCACCAGGAAAATAATGCTAAATGCTGGATTATGCTTCTTATGGAGTTTCACATAATTACAAGTAATTTTGCTGTAATTACAAGTAATTATGCTAGAGACAATTACGCCAGTTACACCTACCCTTTATTACTATATGTTAGAAATGAGGTCTCTAGTTGACAGAGGTATACACCCTTGTTCAAGTAGGGACCATAATCCTAGTCTGGGTAAATCACAACAAACTCCAAATTATCCTGTGCCTACCCTCTGGTAGCTTGGCACTGAGCAGTCAGGCTTTACTTAGAAGGCAATGTGTAAAGTATTTGTGCAATAAATCATAGAGTAACACAATGAAAAACCACAAAAATACATCACACAGTTTTTGAAAAATAGATAATATTTATCTGAGTAAAATAAGGTCAAAATGACAGAAATACAATAACCACAAGTTGAAATATCACTTTTAAAAGGTTTAAATTAAAAGAGTTTCAGTCCTTAGACATAAACAGCTGTCTCTTTTTACACAGTACCTGGTATGCGTCAAAGGTAATGACGCATGGAGACCACAGAGGAGGAATTTCTTGCTGAGGTGAAGTCTTTGTTGGCCCTGAGATTTCAGAAACAGGAGGCAAGCTCAATCCAAGTCCTTGAAGAGGCAGAGTCCTTCCAGCAAGTCAGAGGCCAGCAGGGCAACAGGGCAACAGCAGAGCATCAGTCCTTCTCAATGAATCAAGGATTTGGAGAGCGCAGCTAATCACCCATAGGGTATCAAGGCACTGTATGTGGGGGTGCTGCTCAGTCGATGAGCTAGGTCTTGATGCCCTTCCTAAACTGCTTCAGTGATGCAGTCTGCCTGAGCTTGAGAGGTAGTGTTTTCCATGTCCAGGCTGCTTGGTAGGAGAAGGATCTTCCTCCTACTGTACATTTCCAAATCTTGGGGACAGCTGCCAGGGCGAGCTGGGAGGAACAGAGACATCAGTTGTGTATGTAGAAGGTGAACGAGTGGTTGAGGCATGCCGTTCCTATGTTGTGCAGTGCCTTGTAGGTGTGGATCAGGAGTTTGTATGTGATGCACTTGTTGATTGAAACCAGTGTAGGTCTCTGAGGTGAAAGGAGATGTGGTTGTCAGGGGATGTCCAGTATGAGTCTGGCAGCTGCATTCTGGACTCTTTGTAGTCTTGATTGAAGTTTCTTGGTGATGCCAGCATAGAGTGCATTGCCGTAGTACAGTTTGCTAGTGATGAGTGCATGGGTGACTGTCTTCCTCGTGTCGGGGGGAATCCATTTGAAAATCATCCGCAGGAGTCGAAGGGTGTGGAAGCATGACAAAGAGTTGGTGTTGACTTGGCGGGTCATTGATAGAGAAGAGTGTAGGACGATGCCCAGGTTGCTTGCATGGTCAATGGGGGAGGGGGTATTACCCAGAGCAGTGGGACACCAGGAGTCATTCCAGGAAGAAGGGGTGGAACCAATCACGAGGATCTCTGTCTTGTCCAAGTTGAGCTTCTCAAGCAACGCAGTCCAGATGAGTCATTTGGACAGCCAGACAGCTCATCTGACAGGGTGCAGGTGTAGGTCCAGAAGTGTCCAAGTTGGTGGGGTCAGATACCCACAAAAGCCTTTGAAGTGGAGGAGACTTCAAAGAGTGTTTTTGTAGTGCACAAGTTCCCCTTTCAGCCCAGTCCTGTCTGCCAGGGTCCCAGGTGGGTTATCAGTCCATTGTGTGAGGGCAGGCCGCTGGTCTTTGAAATGTAAGTGTCAGGCCCTACACCCTTCCAGGTCAGGAAGACCCGCTCAGTATGCAAATAAATGCAGATGTGACAGACAGAGTGTCCTATGTTTGTGGTTGTTTGGGTGAAATGCATAAGGGAGCAGTCAACCAGCACAGACCAGATGTTGATTGGAGACAGGCTGTAAGACTAGAGAAATGCTCACATTCTAAAAGTGGCATTTCTAAAATAGTAATGTAAACTCCAACCTCACCAATCAGCAGGATTTTCAATTACCATTCTGGCCATACTAAATAAGACCTGGTTACCCCTTTCAGATCAGAATCTACCACTCAAAAAGTATATGCGGGCAGTCCTAATGCTACTCTATGAAAGGAGCAGGCCTCATTGTAGTGGAAAATGAATTTAGGAGTTTTCCACTACCAGGATATATACAAAACATATGTATATGTCCTGCCTTTTACCTACATGGCACACTGCCCTGTGGGTTACCCGGGGCCTACCTTAGGGGTGACTTATATGTAGAAAAGGGTGAGTTTAAAGCTTGGCGAGTACTTTTAAATGCCTGCCAAGTCAAACTGGCAGCGAAACTGCACACACAGCCCTTGCAATGGCAGGCCTGAGAAATGGTTAATGGGCTACTTATGTGGGTGGCACAGTCAGTGATGCAGGTCTACTAGCAGCATTTAATTTACAGGCCTTGGGCACATGTAGTGCCCTTTACAAGCGACCTATAAGTAAATCAAATATGCTAATTGGGGATGAACCAATATTACCGTGTCCAAGGAAGAAAGCATATGCACTTTAGCATGGGTTGTCAGTGGTGAAGTGCCCTTAAACCAGCAAAAATAGTGTCAGAAAAATGGACGGAGGCAGGCAGGCAAAAAGTTGGAGGATGACCATTGTAAGGCTGTCAGGTCTAACACTATAACAAAACATATGTAAGAAAATCTTATAAAACAAAACCCCCAAAACTATTCCCAACACCTCAACCCCAGGCACCTCACAATACCCAAGTAAAGAAAAATTGTACGGGGTTACCTCCAAATTCCCTATGTGATTGTGTGCTACATTTACTATTGTATTCAGGTGTTTTGTTTGATCTCTAGAACCCCTAGAGCTCGAATCTGAGGTAGAAGCAAATTGAGGAGGGGCATCTGCGTGAAGCTGTCAACAGCTGGAGACCAAACATTGCCAAATTTTGCATCAGATTTTGAAAGGCGCTGTATTAACTTTTCCACAAGGATAATGTGCCATACATTTTGGACCCACTGACCCTCTGAGACGGTTTTCTATTTTCTTACAATGAAGAACATGTTGTATGTTGAAAAGAGCTTCTGAAATGGTGTCAATGATAAAATGACTGTCTTTTTGATGTGTGGCTGCATTAACCAATGGGCAACACTGCAGTTTATCTGTCTCAGATGAGTGTCAGCTATTTTTGCACTTCATGAAGAACTATTTTTGTCCCTTTTTCACCAGTCAGCCCTGAATGCCAATTCTTCTCTCTTGTGGAGTCCATTCCTGGTGAGAAAGGAGGAATAAAGCAATGGGAGTATAGGGTGCCATAGCTGTGGTTAGGCCCTGGTGTAGTGCACTTTGCCCCAAATTATTAATAATGTATTTGTGACCTCTGAGATATAAAGGAATTTGGGACGCACCTCTAGTGTTAGTCAAGGAATGACGCAAAGAAAGTGGCCCTGTCCATGAACAAGAAGCAGTTTTTGAATTCCCAAGAGGACCACTCAACCATATTATAATAATGGATAATATTTGGCCATGATGAATCTACTTTTTTTAATAGTGCCATCATTAATTTCTTGTTTAATCTCATCCTCTCTTTTATCCATGTAAACTTGGTCACTTGGTTTTGCAGTCTTTTTGTGGAATCAACATGGGTGAAGCTTGGAACAGATTTAACAACCATGGGAAGATATTAATTTTCACCACATTGATTAAAACTTTATTTTAAGTGAACAATAAACGTAAATGATGTGATAATCTCTGACAATAATACCTTCCTGAACACTTGTCTGAGGACCATGAGTAGTGTCAGAGAGTAATCTAGTGAGCTACGTTTACATGTTCTGACTAATCAATCCATAATGGTTTGTATTTGCCTGATGTTTCTTATGAAAAAAAAGGGGATGGGAATGTAATAAGCTTCCATTTTGGGGAATTGTTGGGCATTGCCCAGTTACCGGGAGCGGAACATTGATCCAAACATATCTGAACCTGAGGTGGAAGTAGAAAAGTCTCAGGAATTTGAAAATCTTGAAATTGTTCTAAATTGTTTACTGCTTCACTCACTCTTTCGGCGTCCCATACAGAAATACCAACACTTTTCTGGCTGATATCATTGCTCCATAAATTTTTCAAAGCTCAGAAATCCTCATTATGTTGCCACCTACATTTCCATACAACTGCTTTATAAAATCTGTAATTCATGAAACTGTGTAAGTAAAATCACAGCACAAACATTCAAATTAAACCCATGGTAAAATAGCAAGAATTAACTGTCTTTTAAAAGGGATTTATTTGAACTTCAACTTGTTAATAGCTGGTGTGTGAAATATCCCTTTTTGCATGGTGACCCCCATTCCATGCTGAATTTTATTGCTGGTTTGTAGACTTTGCGCACTGGAGCACTGCTGGACACTGCCCAGTGTATGTGCCATGACCCCTAAAACACATGTAAATTGGCTAATCCGTGATTGGCATATTTAACTCTCCAAGGCCATACTATATGGTGTAGAAACTACAGCATTGCTATGGAAAGTATGAAATGTTACCTGTTGCTGTAGCACTTTTTGTATCATCCACTAATGGGACAAGGAAAAGATGGCCTTAGACCTATCATTGTAGCCTGAGTGATGTAATTTAAACCTGCAGTGTGACCAGTTATAATTACCCTTTTTAACCAGTAAAAACGTCTCTTTTAAATATTAGTAAATCACGCTTATGCAGGCCTTGTAGCCCATAACGTAGGATGTCTGGTGTTTAAATGGTGGCGTCTGACTGACAATCTCTCAGTCTCTATACCCCTTCTCTGATATCATGAGGGTATTAGAAGTGCACTCTTGTGGTTGTTAGGGAATCAGAAGAACGTTTGGAAACTTTTGTAATTTTTTCCTCCAGACCAATGGGACTTTCAAACATTGTGGCTTTCGGATTTCCACCAGGACCAATTAATTAGATGTATTGGACATGGGCTTGCTCATTCGTGGTGTGCCTGAAATTGCACCTTGTTTCTGGTCCATCACAACCATTGACTATTAGTTTGTGCTTTACTTTTTCTGGGCACTTTTTCCACTTCACTCTTTAAAAATTCATATCTCTGGTTCCTCTGCTTTGATTTTTGTCATCTTGTCTTAATTTTGCTTATTAAAATGTTCTCTCTTTTTCAAAATTTGAGTGAGATTGTTACTGTGTTGTGTTTTTGACCTTTTAACCGTTTGTGGTACATCTAAATACTTCACACATTTTCTCTATGTTAAGCCAGTCTGCCCTTTGCCATAGCTACCTGGGGTTGAGCTCGGATATAAATTATGGAATCCTTTTACGAGACCCAACCAGATAGTGACTTTATTACTTGCGGTAGACACTAATCCTTTCCAACTAATAAACCACGTTGTTGCAGCTGAGCTGTGCTATTTCTATAATAGAAACCAGAAATCATCACATTATCTATTTCTGATATTTGATCTGTCATTTTTATGGACTCCATCACCTGTGTTTGTTTACAAATGTTAAAATTAACATACCTAACCGCTGTTTCTGATAGCAATGATATAAATCAATGACCCACTTTATACCACTTTAATAGAATAAATTGAGTCTCCTCACTGTGATATAGAAGAATGTTAAAGTCCTTAGTGAAATGCTTAAAATGTCAGTCCAGCCTTGTTGAGCTGAATACTGCGGACAATGGGGAATCTTTTATTTTAAATTTGCACAGACATTTTTCCACTCCCTTGGCATTATTTTCTAATATTTGAGGTATTTATCCTTCTGCCTGTCTACTAGCTATCTATACATCTACATATATATATATGCCAGTCAGTCTATCAGTGTGTCTGTCTATCTACCTTCTTATCCATCAAAATATCTAACTAGATTCAAGCCCAGAGTCATAAAAGCTTTAAAGGCAAATGTACAGCAAATGTGAAACAGGTTGTCACAACCAAAAAAACAGCTCTATATTACTCCCATTAGTGCCCCTAACCACAATGCGGCCAGTTAAACACGCACTTTGGCAAACACAATCATCAGTTTTTTTCAAATATCTATTTCCTGGTACAAACATATTTTACTGAAAAGGATTGAAAAAACCCACAATCACATACCCTCCCAAAGGCCAATGTAGAGGCCTATATTTGGAGAGTGGCAAATAATTTCTGATAGCTTTTAGCAGGCAACAGTAATGGCCCTGATGATAAAAAAGCAAAGTTGTATCCCTTTCAAACCATGATTTCTGACCCACTTACAGTGGTAAGCTCAAGGTGGGTCATCCAAATTCTAGAAAATTGTTCACATGAAACCAGCTGCTGTCTGAGCTCCAGTCACACCTACTCTAGTACAGGAACAATGACAGAGTTTGAGAACTTTATGCAGGAGCTGATAAGTCTGAGGTATAAGGCAAGATATGGTGCCCTGCATCTCCTTGTGCTACAGTCAACGTAGGGCCTTTCCCCTAAATGTTTTCCAATTTGACAGGACTTCAGAAATTTAAATGGTGTTTTCTGAAAATCTTATGGGGTTTTGTAACTACCCCTTGAACACTACTGATGAGGGGGTGGCATTACATCTGATGATTTGTTTATCTACTTGCAGCCTTCAACACAGCAGACCAAGCATTCTTTTGAGATGCTTGGAAATAAGACGCCAGGCATCTTAGAAGAATCCTGATGTGTTGAAGGCCACAGATAGATACAAAATCATTAGAGGAAATGCCACTCCATCAGTAAAAGGTCTCTGTAAAAACATCAAATATTCCCACTTGTTTTGGCTTCATAGATTCCAGCAGGCCAAAATAGGCATTTTATTCAACAACTGTGTACTTAGTACAAAGTGCCCTATGGTCTGCCCTTTGCTGCACAGTGATAAGGATTTTTCTGCATTCTTTATTTACATATAGGTTTGTACTGCGTTAAACAGCCCTTTCAGGACAGCTAAGCACTTTAAATAAGAGCTCAAGTCTATATAACTAAAGAACATGTTGGTGAAGTTATAAAAAAGAATGACAACATAAAAAGTAACAATAGGAAAACACATTTTCTAATAGCCAGAACCCACCTATAATGAGGCTTAGAGTAAACATTCCATAAGCTGAGAAACAAAGGGGTCCACACAGTGAGTATAATTCATATCTTCTGAGCAACAACATATTGCAACATCAAAATCTCTTCTCTGCAATCCCTGTTGAGTTGTCCATGAGTCAAGATCAGAGACAATTAGAGAAGAGGATTAAGAAGACGTTACACATCACACTGAAAGTGACATTGAAAGAATAAAACCTTAAGCTCTTTCTTGAAGGTACTATTTGGAGGCTTTTTCATAATAGATGGCGGGAGCACAGAGTTCTATTTACAGTGTCCTCTACGTTAAACAGATTGTTTTAGAGTTCCTTCTTTTTTTTAAGGCTGTCTTGTCCAGGGGGCAAAGGTCTACTCTTGAGAGTGGTGTAGAAGAACCCAAGATTATCAATTTACTTGTTAGACAGTTAGCTGTATAACAGAAATGAGATGACATAATCATGTCTTGAGAGGTGTAATGCTTGCAACATGGCTTGGAACTCATCCACTGCGATGATGAACTTCATTTATGGGATTAGTGTTGACATGTTCATGCTGTCTAGGGAACATCAGTTTTCCCTTCAATAAATATGCAGATAAAATGCAGATATAAAAAAAGTTTTCTCATGACCAGAGGCCTGGCACAGATATGCAACAAATGCTTATGTCTGTCCAGGAAAGCATGAAGAACAATTTTCTGCCTTTCAGTAAGGCAAAGACTGAATTAAGTATGTGTGGTAAGAATGTCATTTCTTCCCTAGCCACCTTAGGTATCCACAACATCTTTGGCTTAAGGTTAATGCTGTGGTCATATATTGTTTCTTGCATATCACTTCTCACAAACCTCTCTTTACTATTCGCTTGACTAACAATTGTGCCCTGGAACTGGGCTCAGCAGTTAATGCAAATCTATAATATCACAATTCCCTTTGTATTTCCTGCCCATACATCTCTTGATCGGGCTGCAGGTACCAAGAGTACTGTTCTTCAGGGTATTTTCGATCTCTATGAAAGAGATTAGTTTCCTTAGCTCATAAACATTTGCATTGGCGATCAGTTTTTAAACGTTTTGCCTGAAAGATCCTTTCTCTAGTAATTAAATGTCTTCGCCAGCTGACACCACAGTTCTTGTGCTCAAAAATATAATTTTGAGATTTACCAAGGAGAAATGTGCAATAAAGATACATTCCTTTTAAAAATCTCATGTGTATGCTTAGGACATGAGGGGACTGCTCTTCCACAGTTCATAAATCTAGGTTGTCGAATGGATTACCCTCAAACATCAAGAGCTCATCTCACTGCAAAGCTACAGGCAGAAAATGAAGTCTTTCCTGTTTGGTAAGGCAGTTTATCAGAACAATGCAAATTGACTCTAAGGAGGGCAGTGGGTACAGTCAATCGGGTCTTTAACCAGCCATGTTAACAATCGCCTAAAAACAACTCATCAAGAAAAAAGTGTTTGCCAATGACATTCCAGGTCGGTATTGTTTTGTTGAACAAAAATCACGTTGCGCCAGCATGTCAGTAATGTGGCTCCATATACCATTTTCTATCAGTGATCTTTTCTGTAGCTGGTGACTGAACAGTACAATTATACGGAATAATACATTTTGTTTATAGCTGCTGAACGTATTTTTCAGTCTGATGAAGAGGAATTCCACAATATGTTAAAGATTGTGTGCTTGTTTATTTAGGGGAGTCTAGAACTTGTGTAATTTGCTTTTGTGCAATTACACGAAATTGCAAGAAAATTATACCAAACTACATGTAATGGCATGAAGTGCAAATCCATCATTTAGTGCTATATTTTAGCACAAACTGTGTCCTTGTGTCGATTTTCAACACAAGGATGCATTTCATATTAAAACAATAGTGTGAAAATTACTATTGCCACAAACATCTGCATGCGTTCTGTTAGTTTGTTTATCCCTGTAATACTGCGCTACAATGTAGCTACAAACAGGAGCATAATTTTGTGAAGTTGCGTAATGGTGTAATTTCTGAAATTCGTATTGCAAGCGTAACACAAAATTTCCACAGTTATGCAAATTACACAAGCGTAAATGAAATTTCATCCAGTCCTAATTTTTATGCACAATGTGACAGGATCCATATTGATGCCAGCATCTGGAGCAACTGTTTTCTACCTCGTGCGAGGCAGAGCTCATTCTGACATAACTGTGATTGATCTAGAGAGATAAAAGTATTGTATAAAATAGTTTGGAGATCAACATGAATCTGTATCATACACATATTTAGCAAATATACATAGGAATATTATTTTCTAATACAGATCATAGTTTAGTGTTAGAAGGACACCATTATAACGGATGGCCTGGTTTCAAGTTAAAAAAAAATGAAAAAAATAAACAGCAGATTGTATTTCAGAGTGGAAACATGTATGTGCTGTTCAGAGAGCATATGCCCTCCTAAGCATGAGGGTAGATCAGAAGCTATACTATAATTAGGTTTTCTTGTTTTAGGTTTAACCCTGTAATAACTGATAAATCCCCACCAAAAGTGAAATAGCCTGATCAATGTAAATATATGAACACATGCATGTTCACAAACATAAATGCCATTCAAAGAAAATAAAGTGAGGCAGAAAGTTAGATTTCTTATGTCATCTTGTAGAGTCCACCATAATGTGAATTTGGTATATCAGGCAGCAACAATAAAGATTTGTCTAAGATCATTCCACTTACACTTGTTTGTTTAGGGACATCACAAAAATGTTTACTTTTACTTTGCTTTCTTTTAATTCTTTGATTGTATCAAAGGTGCAGGATTTGTTAAAATTATTTGATACATTTTAGAGAATCTTGTGAATTAAAATCATAGCTGATCTTTTGGCAGTGTTCAAACCTGCCACTGATTGGTGAAATGGCTGGTTCTTGGCCAATATGTTATATCACATTTTCCAATGGACACAGAGTGGGTAAAATACTTTGACACATCAAACCCCTTTGCTCACAAGTCAGTATTGATAGCTGATCAGCTGCAAAGCATTTCAGCCTTTAAACATTTCATTCCAGGTTAAGTGGCATGTACCTGTGAAAAGTGTGATGTCATCATGTGCATTCGAAAGTGGCGACAGCATGAACAAGCCAGCTACACTATAATTATGTGGTTTTGTAGTTCATACTGACAAAGTTAACACTAACATTTCAAGTCCCACAGTGCAATTGTGAAACTTGACATGGGGACACCTACCAGCCATGAATCTCAATGCAGCAGCGGCGTCATCAATTTCATGTAGTCAAACAAACAGATAAGAAAAACAGTGACAAACATGCTGAGAACCTCAGGTTTCATGTGTTTACAATGCAGGTGTTGGAAAGTAGGTTGTTGGCTGACTGGGGTGTGACCTCACCACAATCCTTGTCTGGGTAAGGTGCAAGCAAACCCCAAACTAACCTGTGCTCACCCCTTGGTAGTCTGGCACATAGAAGTCAGGCTTAATTTAGAGGCAATGTGTAAAGTATTTGTGCAACTCTTCAAACAGTGAAAGGGTAAAAACACCACACAAGAAGAATCCCACACCAGGTTAGAGAAATAGACAGGGATGGCTCCTCCATATGGGCGGAGGAGCGTTGCATCTCCCCACCACCACCAGCAGAAGCTGCAAACCTTACAGAACGAAAGGATAATAAACTAAGTTTATTATCCTTTCGTTTTAAAAGGGGCGGGGTCATGGGGGTGACATGCACTAAGGGAGAGTGCTCAGCAGAGCGTATGTGTGTTTGACCGGCTGTCTTGTGCCGGCCAAACACACATGTACAGTAGGCTGTCTCCAGTACGGCAACACAGTTGCTGGGCTATAGAGAGCCTGCAAAGGCTCCTAGTCTGCCTGGGAGCACCCTGGCTGGGCACTCCCAGCCAATCCTGACGCTGCTCTGAGCAGCGTCAGGATTGGCGCAGGGCAGGCTGGGAGCCTGTGCCTGCAGCCTGCAACTGAGGAGTGGCGTGCAGTGAGTAAAGGTAAGTTTTTATTTAAAAAAAATATTATTTAATGTATCCCCCCTCTCCCACCTCTCCCTGTCCCACCTTCCCCTCCCCGTTGCGCTGCACCCACCCCACCCTTTTTAAAAGCTGCGAGCTGTGACTAGAAATAGAACAGGTTTTAATAAATAAAACAATACCAAAATGACAAAAATCCAGTCAGTAGAACCTAAGATATTCAAATGTAAAGGTTCAAGTCAAAACAGTGCCAAAAGGTGTAAAGCGCCTCCTGTGGCTATCTGGTTTCACTGGACTGGGACAAAGTCACAAGTATAGGTCAAACATGATGGAGTGCAGGCCGGCTACAGGGCCCCTTTTAGGCCCAGGGCATTGCTAAGATCAGCACTGTAGATGCATTGTGCAGACGAAGCCGTGCATTAGGTCCAGCATGTGGCGAGGCTGCGGTGTTAGGTCCTATTGCATCAATATCAAAGATCCAGTTGATGAGGGTTTGTGATGTGAAGTCAGGAGTTGGGGATATGTAGCACAGTTAGGGCGATATGTCGGGTATGAGGAGCTTGGCAACATCATCAAGGCTACTATCAACGAAGGATGTAAGGGGCTGCATCAAGGAAGTGTCTTGAAGTGACAGTCTTGCAGCGGCGATGCAAGTGTTTTGCAAAGGGTCTAATCCACTCAGCATTGGTAATGCTTTAGTTCTGCTGGGGTTTGCGTCACACAGCAGAAGAGATTCAAGGTTCCACTGAATCCACAGGCTGGCAGAGCACCTTATGCCACTTCCAAGGGTCCAGGAATGGGCTGGCACTGCTTTGCCAGGCTGACTCATAGATGGCAGAGCCCAAGTGCTACAGCAAGGTTGTTGGAAGCTTGTTATGTGCCTGAGGCTTCAGATCAGGCGGCTAGCCAACTAGCCCTTGGATTCACTCTGGGTTTTGGGTTCAAGAGATGCAGATCCTATCCTCACCCAGGCAGGATGACAGCAGGCAGCAGGTCAGCATAGTAAGACAGGAGTCCAGCAGAGTGCAATCCATATAGTAGCAGTCCTTCAGCAACACAGCAGTCCTTCTTCCCTGCAGAGTATCCGCAGGCCCAGAAGTGTACTGAAGTTATGGTGTCTGAGTACCTTTTTTTATACACAGTTGTGCTTTTCAAGTGGGAAGAAACTTTTAGAGGCAAGCCTTTGAAGTGCACAGATGTCCTGCCTCCCTGGCTCTGTCTCCAGACTAACTACAGGGGGTATGTAGCCCTTTGTGAGGTGACAGAACACATCCCATTCACGTGTAAATGAGGCTGGGCCCAGCTCCTCCCTTGCATACTGCCAGTGATGCTCCGCTTGTGTGTGGCTGTTTAGGAGGAATACGCAGAGCCCTTCTGCCAACTATTTCCAACCATGTGACCAGAGACAGACTACAGACACCAAATTGCTAAGGCAAGAGAATGACAACTTTCTAAAAATAGCGTTTTCAGAACTGCAACTTAAACTCCGGCTTCATTATAAGACACGAAAGGGTTATCTCTTGCCATTTGGAAATTACACTTATAAAATAAAATGAGGTATCTCTAATGTTGTCCTATGTGACAGATAGGCCTTGCAGTAGTGATAAACAAATGTAAGAGGTTTCCACTACCAGGGTATGTAAAACTTAAAAGTACATGTCCAACCTTTTAAATATATTGCACCCTGCCCTCTGGGCTGTTCAGGACCTAACCTAGGGGTGACTGACATGTACTAATAGGATGGTTTGGGAATGGCAAAGGGTTTATTTTGCCAGGTCGGCATGGCAGCTTAAAACAGCCCACACAGGCTTTGCAATGACAGGCCTGAGACAAGTTTAAAGGGATACTTAAATGGGTGCCATGATCTGTGCTGCAGGCCCACTAGTGGCATTTTATTTACAGGCCCTGGACACATGAAGTTTAATTCACTAGGGACTTAAAAGTACATTAAATATGCCAATGGGTATAAACCAATGTTACCAAGCTGTAAGCAGAGTACAAACACTTTAGCAGTGTTAAAGTGCGGAGAGTCCTAAGGCCAGATAAAATGAAGTCAGCAAAAACAGGTCTGAACGTAACAAGTTAGGGTGAAACCACCCAAGGATGCCATATCTAATAAAAGGGCTACAAATTTATCTGGTGTAACTCAAAAGCTTTACATTTTCATTAGGAAATATGCTGTTGACAGGGTTAACTACTTGTACAATATCATAGTATTCAATGAGGAGTAGGTGAGTGGGCCACACAACTGTGTCCATGAACGTATTTATAAAAACCTTTGAATAAAAGTAGGAAGAGTCTTGGGAGCTTGAGCATTGGAGTTAATGAAATGCGAGAGAGGGAATATGAGAGGGCCTGAGAGGGTGAGTGAGGGTGCAATGCATTGGCTTCTATGTCTGTTAGACCAACTGCCAGTGGAAAGACACAACATATCCTGCAATAATTGTCCTTTAAGTTAAATATGTGCATTACAACAATCATTGTGAAAATTTTTTTGTAAGCACTGGATATACATATGTTATGTCTATTTTGGGGATTAGGCAGCTAAATAAACTAAAAAAATGATTTTAAAAACAATTAAAAAAATGCTGAAACAAAATTCCTCAAATGAATAAACAGACCCATGACCAAAAATAAGAAATTCTAATTATAACTCATGGTGACTGGTTCTGTTACATGTCCTTGGAGATATGTTAGTGTTAGAAATGGGGTCTTTGGTTGACAGTCAGGTTACCCCCTGTTCAAGCGAGGACCCTCACTCTAGTCAGGGTAAAAGAGAATCACCCTCAGCTAACCCCTGCTTACCCTTTTGCTAGCTTGGCAGAGCAGTAGGCTTAACTTCAGAGTGCTAGGTGTAAAGTATTTGTACCAACACACACAGTAACTTAATGAAAACACTACAAAATGACACAACACAGGTTTAGAAAAATAGGAAATATTTATCTAAACAAAACAAGACCAAAACGACAAAAATCCGACATACACAAGTCAAGTTATGAATTTTTAAAGATTAAACTCAAAAATAGCGTTTAGAAACAAAAAATGCTTAGATGAGATGTTAACACGGCGTCGTGACGGAGTCGTTCCCAACAAGCCGACACCAGCGGCGCCGGACACGGAGTCATGTAGACCCCCAAGTACAGTACCTTTGGTGAAGGGTGAAAACAAGCCGATGCGCGAAGTCGGGGATCGCGGCGTCTGTGCGAAACGTTGAATCCACGCACTTCGAGCGGCGTCGGTCATGACGTGGTGCGGCGACTTTCACGGAGTCGCGGACTTCAGCGGGGCTGCAGCGGCGTTGGGCCTGCGAAGAGCGTCGCGTTCCAGCAAAAGTTACGGTGTCGGGTGCAGGCGGCGTCACCGGATTCAGCAGCGGCGTCGGTCCGGAGTCGTCCGAAGTCGATTTCCTTGGATTTCCACCAGCTTTCCTTTCAAGGGCCCAGGGACTGGATAGGGCACCACTTGTCAGAGCAGGAGTCTCTCCAGAGACTCCAGGTGCTGGCAGAGAGAAGTCTTTGCTGACCCTGAGACTTCAAACTACAGGAGGCAAGTTCTAAATCAAGCCCTTGGAGATTTCTTCACAAGATGGAAGGTACACAAAGTCCAGTCTTTGCCCTCTTACTCTGGCAGATGCAGCACTGCAGGAAAGCTCCACAAAGCACAGTCACAGGCAGGGCAGCACTTCTTCCTCAGCTATTCAGCTCTTCTCCTTGTAGAGGTTCCTCTTGGTTCCAGAAGTGTTTCTAAAGTCTGTAGATTTGGGTGCCCTTCTTATACCCATTTTAGTCTTTGAAGTCACCTTTCTTCAAAGGGGACTCACACCTACTTGTGAAATCCTGCCTTGCCCAGGCAAGGCCTCAGACACACACCAGGGGGTTGGAGTCTGCATTGTCAGAGGCAGGCACAGTCCTTTCAGATGAGAGTGACCACTCGACCCCTCCCTCCTAGCAGAGATGGCTAATTAGGAAATGCAGATTACGCCCCAGCTCCCATTGTGTCACTGTCTAGTGTGAGGTGAAAAACAACCCAACTGTCAAACTGACCCAGAAAGCGAATCCACAAACAAGGCAGAGTCACAGAATGGTTTAAGCAAGAAAATGCTCACTTTCTAAAAGTGTCATTTTCAAACACACAATCTCAAAACCAACTTTACTAAAAGATGTATTTTTAAATTGTGAGTTTAGGGACCCCAAACTCCACATGCCCATCAACTCTCTAGGGGAATCTACACTTTAATCATATTTACAGGTAGCCCCCATATTATCCTATGAGAGAGACAGGCCTTGCAACAGTGAAAAACAAAGTTGGCAGTATTTCACTGTCAGGACATATAAACCACATTACTATATGTCCTACCTTATCCATACACTGCACCCTGCCCTTGGGGCTACCTAGGGCCTACCTTAGGGGTGCCTTACATGTAAGAAAAGGGAAGGTTTAGGCCTGGCAACTGGGTACACTTGCCAAGTCGAATTTACAGTGTAAAAATACACACACAGACACTGCAGTGGCAGGTCTGAGACATGATTACAGGGTTACTTGTGTGGGTGGCACAACCAGTGCTGCAGGCCCACTAGTAGCATTTGATTTACAGGCCCTGGGCACCTCTAGTGCACTTTACTAGGGACTTAACAGTAAAACAAATATGCCAATCATGGATAAACCAATCAACCATACAATTTACACAGAGAGCATATGCACTTTAGCACTGGTTAGCAGTGGTAAAGTGCTCAGAGTTCAAAAGCCAACAGCAACAGGTCAGAAAAGATAGGAGGTAGGAGGCAAAAAGATTGGGGATGACCCTGCATAAGCAAAAAAGCCCAACAGTTAGGTTTGGTGATTAGGTTGTAATATGTAACAAGAAGTTTGAATCTTTATGCATGTTTGTTTGGTTGCATTTAGTTGTGGGGGTGATGTGGTTTTTTATTGATATTATGGGGGTCATTCTGACCATGGCGGTAATTACCGCCATGGCGGAGGTCGGCGGTAGCACCTCCAACAGGCTGGCGGTGCACCGCTGGGCATTCTGACCGCGGCGGTTCAGCCGCGGCCAGAAACGGAAAGTCGGCGGTGTACCGCCGACTTTCCGCTGCCCGTCTGAATCCTCCATGGCGGCGGAGCGCGCTCCGCCGCCATGGGGATTCTGACACCCCCTACCGCCATCCTGTTCATGGCGGCTCTCCCGCCATGAACAGGATGGCGGTAGGGGGTGCCGCGGGGCCCCCGTAAGAGGGCCCCAAAAAGTATTTCAGTGTCTGCCCAGCAGACACTGAAATACGCGACGGGTGCAACTGCACCTGTTGCACCTTCCCACTCCGCCGGCTCAATTCTGAGCCGGCATCCTAGTGGGAAGGTTGATTTGCCCTGGGCTGGCGGGCGGTCTTTTGGCGGCCGCCCGCCAGCACAGGGCAAATATCAGAATCACCGCCGCGGTCTTTCGACCGCGGTGCGGTGTTCTGACGGCGGTACCTTGGCGGACGGCCTCCGCCGTCCGCCAAGGTCAGAATGACCCCCTATGTGTTTGTGCTGCATTACTGGATTCTCTTGTGTTGTGTACTGTAGTTGTGTCATATTCTGTTTTGACAGTTTTGTTGTGATGTCAGCTGCTTTGTTATTTTGCTTTGTGCTGCGCAATTGTTTTTAGTTCTGTATTAATTCTTTAACTGCCAACAAACACTTCCATTACAAGATACAACCAATCAGTAGGGTTGGGACTTGACACTGTTCTTCTGGAAAAAATGAGTGAGTCCCATTACGCCCATCAGCTCCCTGATTCAATGATGCATTCAAAAATGCTAAATACATAGAAAAAAATGTTGGTGTTTTGACTGACCTTCTTCTTAAATGTATAACTTTAGGAAGCTAAAACCTTCAAAAAATCAAATTTTGACTACAAAATACATGCTTATGGAAAATAAATATTCAATGTGTCCAATCTCGCATAAAGGGTCTTTTCTACCACACACAATTTGGCCCATCCTACCTATGTGTTGTAATCCTATGCCCATTTCTAAGAGCTGGACGGTAATTTAGCATTTTTTGACAAAAAAATACAAAAAATCACGAATAGCCTGGAACGGTTCGCACTTTTTCCATATTCAGGATAGCATTCCTTCCCTTGATCTTACAGGTTCAGTAGATGTGACTGTCCTAGTTGTTGGAAGCAAAGGGGTTTGCCCTATTGTCACAGATTTAAAGCAGATTGTTTTGGATTGCTTCATAAAGCCTCTGTAGTATATATCCTCTGGATCTCCACTTGACCAACTTCCACCTAGAGTTTGGCAACAGACAGCAGCTGTAAACAGTTTCACTCAATTTGCAATATTTTACGTTCTGATGGCATTGTCCCCTGAGACTGGAAGAAAGCAATAGTAGTTTCTTGGCTTTAGGAACCTACCACTGATCCCTTCATCAGGGCAACCTCTGCCCAATTTTTATTTTGGCCTTTTCAGCGAAAGTCATGAAAAAGCATGTGACTGGGATACTTCAGGAGGACCTGAAACCAGCTGCTGGATCCAGCTCAACCTAGCTTTGACCCTTTCATTGTATGGAAGAAGCCCTGATCTCTGTCTTTGACAATCTTCGAATGGAGGCTGACAATGGCAACTTCATTACCTTATTATTTATTGGTTCTTCACCTGCCTTCGATAACGTCAGTCATGATATCTTGACAAACAGACTGGCAGAGGTCGGTTCAGAGGGACAGTGCTAAAATGGTGCTGCTCACATCTTTGCAAAAGACACAAGCAGTCTGTCCACCACCTTTCTGCTCCAAATATAGGGACATCAATAAAGGAGTACCAAAAGACCCCTTCTGAAACAGTACTAGATTTAGCATTTGTCTTAGACCGCTAACCCAGTTGATTTGTAAATATGGGGTGTTAGACCTGACAGCCTTAAGGTGGTCATCCTCCAACTTTTTCCCTGCCTCCCTCTACTTTTCTGACACTGTTTTGCTGGTTTTAGGACTCTACACACTTTACCACTGCTAACCAGACCTAAAGTGCATATGCTCTCTCCCTTAAAACATGGTAACATTGATTCCTACCCAACTGGCATAGTTGATCTACTTGTAAGTCCCTAGTAAACTGCACTACATGTGCCCAGGGCCTTTAGACTGAATGCTACTAGTGGGCCTGCAGCACTGGTTGTGCCACCCACATAAGTAGCCCCTTAACCATGTCTCAGGCCTGCCACTGCAAGGCCTGTGTGTGCAGTTTCACTGCCACTTTGACTTGGCACTTTAAAGTACTTGCTAAGCCTTAAACTCCCCTTTTTCTACATATAGGTTACCCCTAAGGTAGGCCCCAGGTAACACAGAGGGCAGGGTGCTGTGTAGGTAAAAGGTAGGACATATACCTGTGTGTTTTATATGTCCTGGTAGTGGAAAACTCCTAAATTCATTTTCCTCTGCAGTGAGGCCTGCTCCTTTCACAGGCTAACATTAGGGCTAAACTCATATACTGTTTGAGTGGTAGATTCTGATCGTATTTTGTATGGCCAGAATGGTAATACAAAATCCTGTTATTGGTGAGGTTGGATTTTACATTACTATTTTAGAAATGCCACGTTTAGAAAGTGGGCACTTCTTTCCACTTAAAATCCATCTGTGCCTTACAGCCTGTCTCCAATCCATGTCTGGGCTGGTTGACAGCTCCCTTGTGCATTTCATCCAGACAACCACAAACACAGGATGCTCAGTTACACCTGCACTCATCTGCATACTGACTGGGTCTTCCTGGGCTGGAAGGGCGGAGGGGCTGACACTTACATTTTAAAGGCTAGTGGCCTGCCCTCGCACAATGGACTGCCAAACTCCCTACTGGGACCCTGGCAGAAATACCTGTACTGAAAGGGGACCTTGTGCACTTCAAAACCACTCTTTGAAGTCTCTCCCACTTCAAAGGCAGTTTTGGGTATATAACCTGGGTCCCTGACCCCACCAACTCAGACACTTCATGGGACAGATACTGTGAACCAGATCCTGCAGCTTGCCAAGAGGAGCTGCCTGGCTGCACAAAGTACTCACCTGGACTGCTTTGCTGTGGAGGACAGCTGCCTTGCTGTTGCCCTGCAGCCTTGCTGGCCTCTGGCTCTGCTGACAAGTGGTCTCCAAGGGCTTGGATTAAGCTTGCCTCCTGTTTTCTGAAGTCTCAGGGGCAAAAAGACTTCTCCTCTTCAAGGAAACACCTTATGCGGCAAAAATCAACACACAGCCTGCCAGAATTGACGCACAGCCTGCCCAGCGGTGAAAGAATCACCACATCACTGAACCAGAAGGACGCAGCCCAGCTCCCAGAGTGTAGATCGATGAAGTGTCTGCATGGAACCGGAACTTTGACGTACAGCCATACCAGATTGACGCAGCCCGACTTCCTGCATGAGGAATCAACGCAGCATCTGCCATGCAACAGAAACTTTGACGCATCGTCACACCGGATCGATGCAACACCTGTGACTTTGTCCTGCATGCTCGAGATTTCCCCACATCGTCCCTGGGCGTCAAAAGACCCCGCATCGCAGTGAGGACCTGAGACTGCACGGCGGAAATTGACACAAAGACCTTGCAGCGTGGGAAGAATCGATGCATCGTCTTTGCGTGTCATGAAATCTGATCCACACCATCCTTTTTCACGCCTCTCCACCTCTGCGGTCTTCGTGCATGTAATTTTGATGCATACCAGGTACTTTGTGCACACAAGAGACATTTGTTAATTTAGAAAGACTTAAGACTCTTCTTATCAGTGCAACAGTGATAATTCAACTTGTGCTTATCAAATCTTGATAGTTTTGACCTTAATTTGCTCAGCTAAATATCTTATATTTTTCTAAACCTATGTGGTGTATTTTTGTGGTGTTTTCACTGTGTTATTGCATGATTTATTGCACAAATACTTTACACATTGCCTTCTAAGTTAAGCCTGACTGCTCAGTGCCAGGTTAACAGAGGGTGGGCACAGAATAATTTGGAGTGTGTGTGACTTACCCTGACTAGGATTGTGGTCCCTACTTGGACAAGGGTGTAAACCTCTTTCAACAAGAGACTCCATTTCTTACATGGGGTCATGTTCATGAACTATGCAGATGACATTGAGCTCATCATCACAGTGGATCAATCTGCTACTGCTCCTTTTGAAATATTCAATACCTACATGAGGGATGCATCCAGAGACTTACAAAGAATACCCATAACCCCTTAGCTGACACCCCCACCCCCAGTGCTGAGCTCTTTATCCCCTTTTTGGCTATTTTGGGTAGTTTCAACACAGGGCGCCATAACCTTTTTTCCAGATAAGGTATCCAAGTAAAATGCGGGTCCTTTCTTTGTGTGTCCTTTTTTTCCAAAATACTGTGGATTCTAAAACTACAGAGGGTTTATGGATTTCCTGGAGGGTGCAGAGAAATCGGCAAAAGATAGCAAAAGTGTTAGTTTTTGGAGAAAAATAAGTAAAAAGTGATCTAGATGATAGTGTGTGTGTTTTTTTTTTTTTCTAAAAAAGGCATCCATCCACAAGCAGTTTACTGTACTAAAGTCACCATCTTCCCAGCTTTCAGAAACATGTAGAGCTGAATCAAAAATCCTAATTTTGGACCACCGTTTGTGCTCTCACTCTCCCACCAGTTTGTGGTGGAAAGGAGTGTTAAACCCATTGGTGATATAGAAAAGTTATAGATTTCTGAAAACTAGACAAAATTCTAAAATTTAGGATGGGGTCATATGTACAGATTCCTCAAGGTTTTCTCAAGGATAATAATTATTGAAATAAAGAAATATTGAAAATCAGTAGGAAAAAGGGCATTTTTGACAACATTTTCATCTGTAACTTTTTATTACGATGGCTGTACATTTTTTAAAACTAGGCACCTCGGGGTATCCATGGTGGACTGATTTCCGTAGCTCTCACCACATTTTATTTTACCCAGAATCCCTTGCAAACCTCAAAAAGTTGACTGAAAAAAAACACATTTTCCTCATATTTCTTTGATAGAAAGCTCTGAAGTCTATGAGGAGCCCCACCTGTGCTGATAGAAATGCTGCCCCATTTGTGTGGTTGGGCCTAGTGCCACGACAGGAATGGATCAAACCACGGATAATGGGAACCCTTGCATGGAGACTCCTATTGACCTCAGTTGGATCTGTTCCTGTCACTGGCACTAGGCCAAACCACACCAGTAGGACACTTTTTTTATTGCCTCAGTTGGGGAAATACTGAGTGGTAGGAATTTTGTTGATTCCTCTGGATTACAGAAGTTTACATCACAGAAACGTAGGGAAACTGGTGATTCTAGGCAAAGTTGGAGTTTTGCAGAGCATTATGGGTAAGAAAACATTATGGGATTCACACAAGGCACACCACCCTGGAATCGCCTGGTTGTCTACTTTTCAAAAATGTCTGTGATTGGTAGGTTTCCTAGGGTGGCAGCTTATCAAGGCCCCAAATCCCACGGCTGTCCCTATTGATGATCTCATTATGTAGCTCTTCAGGGCCTCTTGTGTCAAGGCCTCTTGGCCCACCCACACAGGTGAGGTACCATTTTCATCGGGAGACATGGGGAATGCTGTGTGGTATGAAATTTGGGGCTCCCTATAGATTTCAGAAGTTTTCCTCACATAAATGTGAGGAAAATGTGTGTTTTTAGTCATTGTTTGAGGTTTGCAGGGCATTGCGGGTAATACAATTATGTGGGGTGCATGTTAAGTACACTACCTGGCCTCCCCCAGATGTCTAGTTTTCAGATGTGTCTGGGTCTGGTAGGTTTTTCCAGGTGGCACCCTACCCAAGCCCAAAACGTGCAGCAGTCACTATTGCAAGTGGGATAATATTGGGAGTTAGCCAAGCTTTCCTGGCCCATATATAAAATCAACACCCAGAAGAATCAAGTGTCCTCTTGTTTACCATTGGGATAAAATGCTTGAGTCCGCAGAAGGAGCAGAAAGATTGTTGCCCCTTTCATTTGGGGGGTGGGTATATAACAATGCTCATTTTGGTGGGCAGCCCCCACCCCTCTATTTTTATTAATTCCCTGGTGGGCTATCTGCCCCCCCCCCACCGGAGCAGATCATCTGTCCCCAGAAGTGCAGAAAGACTGTGTTGCAATTTCTGGGGGTGGGGGCATGTTGGCCATGTCCCACCCCTCTTAAAAAAAAAATATATATATATATTCCCTGTCATCTTGTGGTCTTTCTACCCCTGGGGGGGCAGATCAGGGTCAGTTACCATTGTGTGTCTCCCCGGGGGGGGGAGGAGAAGGACTATGTTCCCATTTATTTGGGATGGAGACATGACCATACCCATGATGGGCATCCCCTGCCCCTCTTTGGTTTGAAAAAAATACTTCCCTGGGGCCTAGTGGGATTTCTGCCTCCCAGATGGCATATCAGAGGTAGGTATGCTGATCTAGCCTCCAGTGGGGAAGAAAGACTGTGCTCATTGTGTGACCTAAGCATGATTGTCATTGTAGTAAACAAAAAAAATAGATCAAACTGGTCAGGAAGCTCTTCCCAGGCAGCTTGAAAAAAATAAAATAAAGGACTCCATCTGTTGGGAACACCAGAGAGGCATTCAAAGTCCTCCCTGGTGATGCTAATGAGTTAGATGTACCAGAGAAGGTGTGCGTGTGACAGCAACACTTAAAAACGTAAGACCACTGGTGATAAGACATATTTCCTATGTTACTTCTGATGAAAGGTACTACAGCCCCTGCCTGCCAATTTCTGACCTTAGCCAAAGGAGACTTCCTCATCTCCGCTCTGGCAGCAAGGAACCTGGGGTTCCAATTTAATAGAAACATTGCATTAACATCACAGGTCAACAGACTCCTTTCCACACGTTTTGCCATTTAAAAAACACTTTGTAAGATCTTCCTGCTACTTCTGATGCACAGTTGGCTACTGGTGGTTTAGGAGGTAATGCTAAGTACAGTAGTATTTCTTAATGTCTATGCTTCTCTGACTACTTGCTTAAGGAAATATACATGATCTAGAAAGCTGCAGCTCAGTTGGCTCTAGCCTTCCCCAGCGTTCGCCAGCCATGGAAGTTTTAAAT
This sequence comes from Pleurodeles waltl, assembly GCF_031143425.1. Taxonomy (NCBI): domain Eukaryota; kingdom Metazoa; phylum Chordata; class Amphibia; order Caudata; family Salamandridae; genus Pleurodeles; species Pleurodeles waltl. The sequence goes on from NC_090442.1 coordinate 620,698,543, forward strand.
AAATTTTGTGCCCAAAAGGATTATATTTAAATCTCTTTGCTTGGTACACCTGGCGATTCATAGAGCAGGGCATTTATACCCCCATAAGAAATTTCTTTGCTATCATTGTGTTTGTAGATTGCACTGCTCAGACACTAATCTTCTTGCTATGCCAAAAATAATTCAATGAGAAACTGTAGATAGACCTTTTTCTGTTCCAGGCATTTCATTTCTGGAACAATTTTCTCTCTTCCCTACATTCCACCTCAGAATTGCTGCAGTTAAGGGAATCATTGAAAACCTAGCTCTTCACCCATTAAACTAAGCACAGCACAGAAATAATAGACTCTTGGTAGTTATCAGTGCCATGACACATTTCTAAGTAGCAGTTGCGCTCTAGAAATGATAAAAAATAAAATTATAAAATAATTTCAAGCAATCAATCAATCAGTAGATTTGTTGAGCACTACCTGTCACCATGAGAGTATCCAGGCACTGGCAGGGTCCAGTTGATTAGCCAGATCTTCAGGGACATTTGGAACTCTGGAAGAGATGGAGAGGTCCATAGATGAAAGGGTAGCTTGTTCCATGTCTTTGCTGCTAGGTAAGACAAGGAATGACCTCCGCATTTGCTACGTCAGATGTGGGAGGGGAGGGTTAGGGAAAGGGACGCGAATTGAAGGTGTCTGGTGGGCTGATGGAAGTTCGGGTGATGGCTGAAGTAGGTAGGTCCACAGTCGTGTAGGGCTTTGTATGCACGGGTCAGGTGCTTGAACTGGCATAATTTCTGTACAGGGTGCCAGTGGAGTTCCCTGAGGTAGGGTATCATGTGGGCTTGTCTGGAGAGATTTAGGATGAGTCTGGATGCAGCATTTTGTATGTCAGTAGTTGTTGGAGGAGGTGAGATGCAATCCCTGCATAGAGTGTGTTGCCGTAGTCCAGCCACCTGGAGATGAGGGGCTGGGTGTGGGTGCATCTGGACCTTTGGGATAGCCATTTGAATATCTTTTGAACCATGCAGTGGATGAAGAAGCTGGAGGAAGAGAAGGAGTTGACCTGAGTCTTCATGGTTAACTTGTTGTCTAGAATGATGCCTAGGTCCTTAAAGTGGTCAGTTGGAGTAGGAGTAGGTCGGAGATATGAGGGCCACCAGTATGCCTCCCATAGGGAGCTTTTGTTTCTCAAAATAAGTGCCTTTGTCTTGTCCATGTTGAGCTGCAGGCAGTTGTCCTTCATCCAGATGGTGACATCTCACATGCAGGTGCAGAAATTGGTCTTGGTGTTGGAGGGGTGTTCAGAGAGAGAGAGGATGAGTTGTATCATCAGCATAGGGTATGATGTTGAGTCCGTGAGTTTTGGTGATGCTGGCCAGAGGTGTCATATAAGTCTTGAAGGGGGTGGGTCTGAGCGAGGATACTTGGGATACTCCACTGATGATTTCCTTGGGTACGGAGGTGAAGAAGAGAAGGTGGAATTTTTGCATTCTTCTGGTGAGGAAAGATGTGATCCATCTGAGGACATCGCCAAAGAAGCATATGTTGTGCAACCTTGTGAAGGGTGTGTGGTGGAAGACCGTATCGAAGAATATGAGAGTTCAAGGAGGATCGGAGCCGCATTCTCTCCTCGATCGATTAGGGCTGGGATTATCATCAGTATCTGCGATGATGGGTGTCTTGGTGCTGTGGTTGCTGCGGGATCTGGATTGGGAGAAGTCGAGAAGGAGGTTCCATTCCAGGTGTGAGGAGAGTTGTTAGTTGATGGATTTTCTAATACTTTGGTCGGTAACGGGAGCCTGGAGATCGATCAATAGTGGTTGCGTTCACTGGGGTCTGTCAATGGTTTCTTTAGTAGGGTGTTGACTTCTAGATGTTTCTAGTCCTCAGGGAAGTAGGCCCTCCCAATTGAGGTGTTGAACAAGGTGGTGAGTATGTAGCTGATTTTTATTTTGTCCAAGTTGAAGATGTGGTAAGGGCATGGATCGGTTGGGGCCCCTGAATGGACCGAGTACATGATGGAGGCATTGATTGTGGGCTGAGCTGGCTCCTTTCGGTTAGTCTGATGTGTGTAGTGCTGGCGGGGTTGTTGTGTTTCTTGAAGAAGTCAATGACCTTGGGCTGGGGTTTCAAGTTACTGTAGATGTTGGCCAACTTGTTGTGGAAATAGTTTGAAGGTTGTTGCAGTGATCCTGTGAGGGGGCAATGTTGTTTGTTGCAGCTGAAGGGTGGGAGAATTATTATATGATGTTGAAGAGTTCTTTGCTGTTATTGGAGCTTGATTAGATATATGAGGCTAATGTCTTTTTCTTCAGTTCTTTCAACTGTCTATGGTAGAGGTTGAGAGTTGTCTTGAAGAAGGTCTTGTTGGTTATGTCCTTGCTGGTGCCCCATCTCCTTTCCAGCTGTTTACAATGTTGTTTAGCAGTTCTGAGGTCTTCAGTGTACCAGCTAGACTGCTTGGTGGACCTTCTGTGGGTATTATTGCTGATAGGAGCAATGCTGTTGGTGCAGTTGCTGATCCGATTGTTGAAGATTCTGGCATTCTGGTCTAGTCTGTTGGGGGAGATGCAGTGGTTTGTGTTGAGGCCGCTGTTCCTTGTTTCCTTTGAGACTTACCTCCAGCTGTGGAGGGGGTGTTGGGCAGACTAGGAACAGAGTTCCATGAGCTGGTGATGAAGTGGGTCGGTCATGGAGTGGTCAGTCCAGGTGAGTTCTACGGTGTGGCTGTACCTGATGTAGTCACTGGAGGTGTGTGGCTGCGGTGTGCATGGGGTAGTGACAGATTGGGTGAGTCCAATGTTGTTCATGCTGTTGAGTAGATTGGTAGTGGTGATATTGTGGTCGTTAAGATGGAAGTTGAGGTTCCAGAAGAAAATGTAGTTGTTAGACTCTATGGTGAGGGGGTCAATAACGTAAGCAATGAAAGTAATGAAGTTGCAAAAGACTGTAGGTCGGTAGGCAAGGGTGCCCAATGGTGGTTTTGCTGTCTGTTTAGAGTCGGAAGTTGAGGTGTTCCATGGCTGGGATGAAGTTGTCATTTGTGGTGTTGCATTGGTTGGATTCCTTGTGTATGATCGTGATCATTCCACCAGGTGAGTTTCTGCAGTTGCAGTGGGTGATCTTGTATCCTTTGGGTATTGCAGTGGTGATGTCTGGAATGAAAGTGGGGGTTGAGCAAGGTCTCAGTGAGGAAGAGGACTTTGGATGTGAGGGTGGAGATGAGGTCCCAAATCTCTTTGGTGTGTTTGTATAATGAGTGTGTGTTGAGAAGGGTGCATGCAAGTTGGTGTTTTTGTTCAGGTGGTGCCGGTGGTGTGTTTGAGGTGGGGTTGGTTGGTGGGCTGGTGTGTATGCTGTGGTAGGTGAAGTGGCAGTGGGTGCAGTGAAAGGTCCAGTTGCGGAGCATGGGTCAGTATGGTGTCAGTGTTTGCTGCGATGTCTGGGATCGAGGGTGTAGAGCTCGGCAATGGTGTATCTTCAGGGGTGGGAGGGCCAGGGGTCATAGCGATGGGCATGGTCTAGGCTCAGATGGACTTGCCTTTGGCGTGTCAGTGGCATGCCTGCTGTGAGCATCAGCTGCTCCGGTCACACTGCATGAAGTAGGTCCTGGGATGGGCAGGGATTCTGTGGCAGGAAGAACGGTGAGTGGGAAAACCCAGGTAGGAAAACCCAGGCAGGGGCGGTGTCATTGGATCAGGCTAGAACAAGGAGGAACTGGTGGCCACAACCAAGTGAAAAGTTAGGTGTCCAGGTGCCTATTTCATGCTAAAAACAGCACTTTTCATTAAGGTTAAGCGACAAACAATCACATGTCACTGTCTAAGTTGGTAAAATACCACTTCTGCAGCTTTTAAATTGTTTAAGACAGTGGCTCCCAACCTTTTGACTTCTGTGGACCCCCATTTTATCAATACTGGAGCCCGGGGACCCCCACTGACTCATTATTGGACTCCGTGGACCCACACTGAGCCATTACTGATAGTTGGAACCTAATATTATTACATTTTCTAAGCAGTCGCGGACCCCCTAAGGAGGCTTCGTGGACCCCCAGGGGTCCCCGGCCCACAGGTTGGGAACCACTGGTTTAAGACATCTGTCAGCCCAAAACTGTGGCAGAGACTATGGGCCTGATAATAGGTATAGGTACTGCTTATTGCCCTGATAAATAAGAATAGCATGGAGTATGCTATTTATTGGGTGCAGTGAATAAAACCTATTGTGAGTTTAAGGGAATAATATGCTGTTTTGGGTCCTTAATGCCCTGACATCTGCATTATACGATATATACTGTATGCCTTTCTTATGTTAAATTTCAGCAGGTTTTACCTGCTGAAATTTAACGAAGGTTGAGCTACTTAATGCACCTGAGAATTATCGGATGTGTTAAATACCTTCATAATCATAATTTTGAACCACGCATAAACATGGATTTACATATGGGTCAGAATTAACCCATCCTCCTGTAGTCAGGCCCTATGTCTTTAATTAACACTTCCAGTGTTCACTGTATGCACTACGTCCATGGCTGGATGAACCGACTGGCTCATCTTGTAAAGAGCACTTTCCATTCTGGTTCCAAATTAGAAGGACCATCTTCTCGGCTTTTCAAGCAGCATTAGACGTCCTTAAATATAAATTACCTTGTTTGGTAAACAAATATAAATTGTGAAATCTGATAATAACATTTCTTTAATTACGAGGTAAGGAAACACAGAACTAAATAAAATATATTATTCAGGAGAAATATCCAATCCTCTTTAATCTTTTATGCTAAGTGTATGTTAGTGCGTCTGACCTAATTTGATTTCTTCTCATTTGTTTATAAGGGGACGCGCTAGAGGTTAGGTGGACCTTTTGACTGAGCTTAGAGTAGTTCCCACCATAAGACTCAGTTTCAATAACAATCAATAACATTACCAATCAATAACATCATTAGTCTTGGGAGTCAGTAATTTCCACGCAGCATGATTCCTTTAGTCATAAATAACCACACCTTTATGAAAAAGTTAGAATGTTTATTTCCCTATATTAACAATGCTAATATCACTTAACTTAGTCTCAAAATCAAATGATACACATGGAGAAACAGTACTGGTTGACCAAATCTTCTAAAGAATCTCAATTTAATCAAAGCATGGATCGCTACCAGTGCTTAATTTGTGCTTGTTGTTTCCGGTGCTGAGCACCAGCACTTATTTTTTAGGGCCGGCGCTTATTTGTCTGCCTCAAGCATTTGCTGCGAGCAAAAGACACATTTGGGAAAGACGGAGGAAGAGAAAAACGAAAAAGCATCACAATGGGAGAGAGTAGAAAGCTGCAGGAGTGAGCTTAAGGGGCAGAGAGGGGCTTTAGATGTAATGAAGAAGCCCGAGAAGGCTTCAGGATTATGCTGCCTCAGTGTTCCCTGCTCGCACATTTAATTGCAGCAGCTGTGTGTTTCAGAGGAGAGCTCTGAGCACCGGCACATTTTTATTTACAAATTAAGCACTGATCACCACACAACCAGAGTTACAGTACAGATCGATAGCAAGAATAACTGCACAATACATTTAGATTCAGCAAAGAAAAGACATCAACTGTCGTTAATATTTAGCAAGCATCTTCAGTGAGTCTTCTAACTAAACTTCTGATTAGAATGGCATGTTTGGGCATCATGCAAAACAAGTTGGTAAAAAGAAATTTGGAAAAACATCTAACTATGGCTCTATCAAAATTAGCGGTTGGTACCTAAAGACAAAAGCAAATAGACATGGCAATCAGTAACATAGTCTTATACCTTGTCGAGGTATGGTTCAGCAAGCTGTGACAGTCTTCGTCAATTGGACATCTGTTCGGTCAGCATGGGCATCGGGACTCAGCAATAAAATTCAAGATAGTAATGTCTAAGGAACGGACAAAATAGGAAGGGCACTTCTCTGTAAAGATTTAGGAAAAGTGAGCTCTTCCTGTGCAGTTTGAAAAGAATATGGCTATCTTCTCTCGGTGCAGTCTGGCTAAGTTAGATTCTCTAAAACTTCTTCCCTCATTGCTATTGGTGAAAGAATCATATTTTTATAGTTAGTACAATGTAAATAAAACCTAAAATCTAAGATATATCTAAACTGTCTTTCACATATGGATGATTGGCTCCTCTTCTCCTGTTCCCGTTGTTGGGCTTGTCAGGTAACAAATTTGTATCGCCTTATACTCCAGTCAGTGCATTCTTTGTTAGTTCCTGGGAACATTGCCATTACACACACTAAATTCTACAAAGTATCACTAGCTAGCACAACATACTCTAGCAAGCAGTTCTCATGGATTTTTTTTTTAGCTACTAGCATCTGGTCAACGCAGTGGAAAATTACAAATCTAATTCTCTAAAGAGCCATTTTATGATTCGTCTAAGCAATGCCACTTAACATGAGACCGTGCTATAGGCCCAAGACCTTGCTAATTTAAGGTCCATGATTAATAAAGCAAATACGTAATGCATAACCATTAATATGACATACTACTACATTAATCCAAACACGAACATTACATTTTACATTAATAGGCAGTTAATAAGGACACTTCGTGATTATTGATGGTTACTCAAGTAGGCACATTTTCAAAGTTGTGTATTATTTCTCTATATTAATTCATTTTCTATGCAGATTCAACATTCAGAATACATGAATATTCATTAGTAAAATGTCAGCGTTAACATATATCAGCATCATTTTAGTCTGCATGCCTATAGGCTTATGTGTTCAAACAGCACACACAGGCATGCATAGAGAAACACCAGGACCTCAGAACAACAACCAAACTATTCAAATACATACAACACTAACACACATGAAAAAAGGCAGAATATGAACTTAGCCACACAAACGGAATACACAGACTACATACACAGATCAGAGTCAGAACAAGATCGCATCCAGAGAATGCACATAATCCTGTGGAACATCTATGATATCGAACATATATCCAAACACGACTCACACATGCACAAAGCAAACAATGCGTACACAAGAGCACACAAAGCGCACACAGCTCACATAACATGCAAACTACACACACAGGCAAATGTTTTAAACACAGACATACACACACAGCATTCAGAACACACATAACATGCCAATCACACACACACACACTGTGTCGGCAAACTGCAATAAATGGTTGTTGCACACAAAAACAGAGCTCACACACTGAACACACACGGTATGAACATAAAAGCACATACCTTCTCCATGTACACTAAAGATAAAATGCCTTGCACATAGAAACAACATGGCATAAACATTCACTGTAAAACACATACATGCACACAAAGAATACACAAAACACATATGATCACTCCGGGTAGTTAACTGCATGGGTACCTGGTTAGATGTTAGCTTGACAGTAAGAATGTTTTCCTACCATTAAAAACAGATGATCTGATTCACCGCATTGGTATTTGTAGAAAAGGTCTGAGGTTGATGTATTACTAGGCTTTACTGCTATCCCTCATAGACACAAAAGAATGTAGATTCTGGCACGGTCGTGGAGCAGCTGTGTGGATATTATTCCAAGACATCTGGGAAGGAGCAGTTCATTCTTTCTTGATTTTTTAAGCAGAGAGCAGACATAATTGGAAGAAATAGGCTCTTATAGCAGAAACACATTGCATTTGACTGGTATGTACGACTGACTAAAAATGTTTTTGGTTCCTAATTGTGGGGTCGACGATAGCGGGCCAGCAAGCAGTGAAAGGGGATTATGTTGTTTCTTGTGTCCTCATTATTCTAGTGTGATATTTTTAAACAAAGCGCACATACCTTTTCTTCTCCTTTCTCTCTGCTTCAGTAAACGTTTTCCACAGATGGCTAACTTTGACTTGCTTCTAAAGCTGGTGAATCAGAAATTGTGCTTTTCTGATGAATTAGCTTCAATCACATTTAACATGTTTTCTCTGTAGCTATATTTAGATGCTCTCGACATTTTAAGCATCATGCTCCTGACCTTTCCTCACTCATATAAGCTGAATAGTTCAATAAATGTTTATTTAATCTATCTCTTTGTGCCAGCCCAGTTCTAAGCGGCCTGCAAACCCAGTGAGAAGGACTGGCTTTGTCCTTGAAAAGTATGAAGCCAGATATTACTATAAACCATATACCAATCATTTACTAAGCAAATAAGCCATAAACCAAAACGTACAACGTTATTGTGTAAGCAAAGTAAATATTTCAAAAGAATCTAACACAATTTACAGCGATACACCCAGTCAAAACTGCAGTCTAAAAAAAGATCACATGATACCCTATCACCAAAAGCTAAAGCTTCTCTCTCTCTCTTTCTCTCTCTCTCTCACACACACACTCTCTCCCTCTCTCTCTCTGTCTCTAACCCTCTCTCTCTCCATCACACCACTGTAGCCATGCATCACATGACCTTCAGAAGAGCAATTGCATGTGACTTGATACATGGTCACTTCTAGCATCCCTTTCCTGTTAGAATTCCAGAGTTGTAGGTGTAATCACAGTAATAAGATGTTGTGATCCACACTTCATCACAATGCTAGTTTGCTAAACCATTCAACTAGAGTGAGATTAAAAGTGTATAGATGTATACTTCGAAGTGTCATGAGTAAGCTCCTAGCCATTTAGTGTTGCAGGAGTGATGATTTGGGACGGAGAGTGTTACAATGTAGTATCTTTTGTGACATGATTTTTTTTTAGTTTTATTTTCTAACCACTTTGTGACACAGTTCAAGACTCTTCAAGGTCTCCAAACAAAGTTCTCAATTAAAAAATAATAGGGTCTTTAAAAGGGTCTCCTTTCTTTACTGGGGATTCTCGCCCTCCCTCTAGAGGCTTCTCCTGTGTGGTTGTGTGGGAAAACTTTCACACTGTCCCAGTCTTCCCAGATTTTCACCAGTGCTTGCTTAAATGCCCACCAATTTCCCCAGGCCACTGTTTTCACTGTGAAACGTTTTCTGAAACGGACAACTCTCTCCTATGGGTGGCTGTATACATGGACTCTGCAGTTGCTCTCCACTGTACTCTCGCCAGATGTGTAACGTCCTCTGTTGCAGCCAGACTTCCTCTGTTTCTTCCGTCTCTCTGCCTCCTGCTGGTATGACTTCTTCCATCCTCTAAACCTCTTCTCTAGGTCTCCTCGCTCTCCTTCCAGCCTGTCTCCTGGACACACCACTCTCTGACCAACCAACATTTTACTTCCTAGTGTGTTTAAAATTTGCATCTTTTGGTTTTGTGAAACTATGCAAAATTTCTGAAAAATAAGACAAAATCATACCCAAGCATGTATAATACTTTTGGCACTGTATTTTAGTGTGAAACGCATCCTTGCATTTAATAGTGAAAGAAGCAAAATCCAACGCAAATAGCAGACAATCATGTTCTGGTCATTCACTTTATTTCCATGCTCTCATGCTAAATATTTTCATTGAGCAGTGGGAAATTTCATGACGTGCCATGACAGTGAAGTTTCACATAACAGCTTGAAGTGTAATATCACAAGATTTCATCAGCAGAACAGCAATTTGCCCAGGTCTTTAGTCATTCTTCTTGTTGCCGACCTCCGGTAAGTCCCCGGAAATCAACACTTAATCTCAGGTCACTTCCTGTTGAGTTTCTTCCTTTTCCTAGTGGTCTATGCACTTTGAGCCAGTCTTTCTTCTGATCTTGTTTGGATTTTTCCTCTCACAGGGAGTACAGGCTTAAGCGTCCACAACCCAACCATTAAGCAGATAGATATTGTTAGGATACAATATGATACTCCGTGTTTAAGTCTTTTACCTGACAGAGTTTTGAGGGGATGAAGGAGATACTAAAATGCAACTCACTAGCCCTTGAAACTTAATAAGGAAGAAAACTATAACACTTTGAAAGAATGAAATTGACTTGAGCCCTTCAAAATATTGAAAACCAGCAATATTTCCTCATGTGCGCTGGTTCATGAGAACCTCGTGATCTATTGCTGGTAAGTGTGGAATTGAAGAAAACTATAGAATGACAGGGCATTTCTGTGAGAGAAACTTTCAGGTATCTGGTGGTCCTAGCTTCTTGCAGTAAGATCTTCTCTCCCATCCCATGTGCACGTCACTGAGCACTATCATGATTCAGTCTGTCGGACCATACCGCGACCAACTGGTACTCTGGAGTGAAAGCAAGGAAGTGGTCACTGGTCTGTGGCAAGGTGTGCTCGTATGCCACAGCTCCTCTCTCCTGTGTGCCTATTTGCCTCACTTTAGTGGTCATCGACAGCTGTGGCTCGGCTTGTGGTGGTAGATTGAGGTATCTCAGTGCTTCTGTGTTCCTCACTGCTTGCCGTTTGCCAATCTTTGTCATATGTGCTGCTCGCTGAGCTGGGCTTCCTCCCCTTCTTTTGCTGCTTCCTCTCTGGCTAGTATTGTTGGAGGCAGAGGACTCTGGTGAGTATGCAGAGAGTTACAGCTTTTGCTGTACAAATGGCAAAAGACTGTGGCCTTCATTACAACCCTGGCGGTCGGCGTTAAAGCGGCGGTAACACCGCCAACAGGCCGGCGGTAAAAAAAAATGGGATTACGACCTTGAAACCGCCAACATAGACAGCCACTTTAACACTCCGACCGCTTAGGCGGTAACAACAAACACAGCGGCAGTCACCGCCAACAGACAGGTAGAGGACAATGTACCGCCCACCCTATTATGAGAGGCCAATCCACCAGCTTTTCCGGGGCGGTACCAATGACAGCAAAACCATAGCGGAAACAGTACATCGAAGGGGAACCACTTTCGACACTCCACAAGAACCAGGACGCCATGGAACCCGAATTGCAGATCCTCCCCATGTTGGTGTATCTTCTCATACACCAGGAAGTAGAAAGAAGCCAGCGGCAGCAACAACGGTGAGTACTGCACCTAGCACACAGGGGAGGGGAGAGGGAAAAGAGAGTGATACACACATGTGGCACTCAACACCCCCACCCCCACCCTCACCCACAACAACATACATACTAACACATCAACAACATTACTGATACACCCCGTCACCCCCGGAAGAACGCAAGGACAAAAGGAAATGAGTCTAACCAGTGTTATATTGGAACATTCAGATATAGCAACGGAATTGTAAATAATCTGTATATACAAAATGTTACATTATATACACAAGGCCGTACACTGTCCCTTGTAAATTTCAGTGGACCAGTGGTCCCAAAAAGCATGGGCGAAGCCCACACATGATACCTGCTTCAAAACGGAGAGAACAATGCAGGGGCATCAGGTTGAAAAAATGCAGGCACCTCAGGGGGAATGGGAGGGGGGCACCTCAGCCTCAAGAAGGTACGATGCCACTGCCCCTCGAGGGGGCTCTATGCCCACTGCCTGGTCCTGGGGAGTGCAAAGCCACAGTCTCTCAAGTGGGTGGTTTGCCCACTGCTTGGTCCTGGGGAGTGCAAAGCCACAGTCTCGCAAGTGGGTGGTTTGCCCACTGCTTGCTCCTGGGGAGTGCAAAGACACAGTCTCTCATGTGGGTGGTTTGCCCACTGCTTGCTCCTGGAGAGTGCAAAGCCACAGTCTCTCAAGTCTCTCAAGTGGATGGTTTGCCCACTGCTTGCTCCTGGGGAGTGCAAAGCCACAGTCTCTCAAGTCGGTGACATGTTCCACTGGTTCTGGAGGGGGCATTGTGCCCAGAGTGCTTGATCCTGCCAAGGAGAGGGAGAGTAGATGTATCTCTCCACTGGTTCTGGAGGTGGCATTGTGCCCAGAGTGCTTGATCCTGCCAAGGATAGGGGGAGTGGATGCATCTCTCCACTGGCTCTGAAGGGGGCCCTGTGCCCAGTGATACTGCACCTGCAATGTGACAGTTAACATGCTCTCACCTGGGTGTCTGAGCCACGAGATGTACATGGAACAGGTAAAATGATACTCCATGGATGCAGAGACACACTCCATCCTGCGGTGACTCAGGCTGCAAACTGCCAGTAGTGCCAGTGCTGGCCTTAAGTGGCGTGTCCAGGGCCCAGGGCGTCACCTGCAGCCGCGGACGGCTGCCCACTGGGGATGCTGCTGAAGTCTGATATAGTGGCACTGGCTGGGCACGTGGCAGTGCAGATGGTGGTGCAGGTGGCGGTAGCTGCGGCAGAGATGCTGCTGGTGCTGCCCGTGGTGCAGGTGTCTGTAGTGGTGGAGGGAGATACCAGGCCGTGTCCGGCAGCCTCAGATGCCTGATCCTTGAAGAGGATGGGGCAGACTGACGTTGTGGCAGTGGCGGTGCAGGTGCCAGTGCAGGTGGCGGGGCAGGTGGCAGTCATTGCGGCGGTGGTAACCGTGGTACAGGCCGCTGCCATCTCTGAAGAAATGGTGGTCACCAGCCCCTCACCAGGAGGCACCGTGCCCTGAGGTGACTTGCCCTTTGTCTTGTGTCCCTTCACCATCTTGGTAGTCACTGCTGTGACCTTGACACTGTCGTCTTTGTATTTGGATGAGGCCTTGCTGGGTGTGTGGTGTGACTTTCCCCTGCTGGATGCCTGCCCCTTCTTGACCTTGGCCGGTGGCAGAATTGGGTGGTCCTTCACATCTGTAGGTGGCACAATGGCAGCTCTGACAGGTGCCCCTCTTCGATCCACCTGGACTTGCAGGGATCACAGCAGACACAGATTTGGTGGCTGAGGTGCTGGACTGGGATCTAGACATCCTGGCCCTAGGGGAAGGACGGAGGGGAAGGTGTAGGGAAGAGGTTAATGTTAGCTAGGAAAAGTTTTTTAGACACACTGGGACAGGAAGATGGAGGGGGTGTGGGAGTGGAGGAAGAAGTAGTGGTTGTAGGAGGTGTACGTGTGCTGAGTTTGGGTGAAGGTGCATGGGCTGGAGGCTGTTGTGAGGTGGATGGCTGTTGAGTGAGTGTGTGCCTGCATTTGTGTACTTTGGGAGGAGAGCTCACAGACACACTGGGAGAGGACACAGGGGATGTGTGAATGCTTGTGGGCGTTTAGATTGCCCGTGAGCGGTGTGTTGTGATGGGCGTGCTGGTGATGGAGGAAGTGGCTGATGATGTAGTGCATGCAGGTGTGAGTGGAGATGAGACTCGGAGGGAGGTGGAGGACGTGGGGGAGGGGGACACAGTGGAGGAAGTGTATGTTGGTATGTGTGCATGGGTATGGTGCTTGTGTGAGTGCCTGTGGGATGATGTGTGGTGCTTATGTTTTCCTGAGCCACTTTTGTGTGTTGATGCGTATGCATGCTGGTCTGAAGGTGTGCTTGCGATAGGCTGAGGTAGAGGGGATTGGGTCAGGGTAGTGGAAGTTGGAGGGGGGAGGGTTGACACAGGGACAATGGCTGCCATCAGTGCTGAGGCCAGAGCCTGAAATGCTCTCTGTTGGGCCGCCACGCCAGAATGAATGTCCTCCAGGCATGCATTTGTTTGCTGCAAATGCCTCTCAACACCCTGGATGGCATTCAGAATGGTTGACTGCCCAACAGTGAGTGATCTCAGGAGGTCAATAGCCTCCTCACTGAGGGCAGCAGGGCTGACTGGGGCAGGGTCTGAGGTGCTTGGGGCGAAGGAGATGCCCACCCTCCTGGGTGAGCGGGCATGGGAAACAAGCTGAGGGGCTGCTGGGAGGGCGGTGCTGGTAGGGGGGGTGGCAGCTGTACCTGTTGTTGGGGTGGGCACAGAGGTGTCCGCCACCGCCAGGAAGCTTCCATCAGAGGAGGAGTTGCTGTCACTGGTATCGCCTCCTGTCCCTGTCGTGGAGCTCCCCTCGCTCTCCGTCCCACTGGTGCCTTAACCCCCTGTGGATTCACCCTCTTGGGCCATGTGGGATGCAGCTCCCTCCATCGCCGGTGCCTCAGCTCCTCCGCCAGATGATGCACACAAGGACAGGGTGACAAAACAAGAAGGGGGGGAAGACAAAAGACACACATGGTCAATGCCAGCAACACCCCTACCGTTAGCGTACACAACACGCACTGAGCTGCCCTATGCACTAAGCCTTGCCCAACCAGACACTATGGTAGTCACCATGGGGTACAATGGCTAACACCAGCACATGCACACCTGACACCCACAGGACACTACACACTAGTAGCTGCAAACTTTTACCATTGGGGTAGGGGTGCTTCAGAGCCTGCAAACATGGGACCTACCCTGGCATGATTACCCTGGCCTGAGGGCACCCACAACCCCCACTCCCCACCCAGCTAGTTCCTAAACGACACAGAGTCAGCTTTCTGAAACTGTACTCACCCCCTTGTGGCTGTTGTGATGCCCTCAAGCGCCCATCCAACTCCAGATAGGCCACCGCCAGGATGCAGAACATCAGGGGGGTCATGGTGCGACGGGCACCCTTTCCACGTTGGGAGGCCAGCCCTAGCTGGGCCTCCGCTGTGTTCTTGCTCCAGCGGCGCAGGTCCCCCCATCTCTTGCGGCAGTGGGTGCTCCGTCTGTGATAGACCCCCAGGGTCCACACCTCCTTGGCGACGGTACGCCAAATACCCTTCTTCTGGTGGGCGCTGACCTAGAGGGTAAACAGAGCAAACACATTTAACTACTCACCCACCCACCTGGACCGTCATACTCATTGCCCCCCAGTTCCCAGCCATGCCCTGATGCATATACACTGACCACCACACATGCAGCACTCAGGCCACCCCCCAACATGTGGCTTACATCCACACCACTCCATACAGGCATTGCCCACACATCATGCTCACAGTGTACTCACCTGTTTGTCTGGAGGACCGTAGAGTTGCGTGTACCTGGGGAGGACCCCATCCACCAGTTTGTCCAACTCCTCCGCAGTGAAGGCAGGGGCCCTTTCCCCAGACACTGTAGCCATTGTCGCTTCCAGACTCAGGTCACAGCAGCACTTGCAGTGTAGGTCCTCTCCTGTTGAAGGTCAGGTATCAAGTGAGTGAAGAGATAGAAAATGGCGGTCACGTTCGCGGCGGTGCGTACCGTCACCGCCAGCGTACATTGCCATTGGCTCCTAGGACCCATAGAGCCCAATGATAACAAATGCGGATTTGCGCGGCGGTCTTTGACCACCTACTGCAACACTACACAATGCGAGTGCAGTTACCTCATTTCCCCTTGTCCCTCCTCACAAGTCAGGCATACGCCATTTCAGGGGAGCACATGGCATGGCACCCAACTGCGTCACAACACAAATTGGCACATATACGGACAAACGATTTCACACATGGATTCTGTAACAATAATTCAGACACAGTTGTGCTATCTATGTGGTAAATGACCTTCTGCTCACCATTCTCCTCCATAGGCTACAACCGCTGAGGCAGCATATGAGATGGCAGCATCCTCCGGTGTACAGATCCCTGGTGGACCTGTCGACAATGTAAGACAGACACATCATAATCACATACAGACTTGATCGTGCCACAATCCAAGAACTGTGTGCCCAATTGGAGCCAGACCTGATGTCAGCTATCCGCCAGCCCACAGGTATACCCCCTCTTGTGCAGGTCCTGTCAGTGCTCCATTTCCTGGCAAGTGGCTCCTTCCAAACTACTGTGGCCATGGCATCAGGGATGTCTCAGCCAATGTTCTCAAACGTGTTGAGCAGGATGTTGTCTGCCCTGCTGAAAAACATGCGCAGCTACATCATGTTCCTCCAGGTGGAGGATTTGGCCACAGTGAAAGCTAACTTCTATGCCCTGGGACATATCCCCAACATCATTGGTGCCATTGATGGTACACATGTGGCATTTGTCTCCCCCGCAGGAATAAACAGGTATACAGAAATCGAAAAAGCTACCATTCAATGAATGTGCAGATGGTGTGTTTGGCAGACCAGTACATCTCTCATGTGAATGCCAAGTATCCTGGCTCTGTGCATGACGCTTACAGTTTGAGGAATAGCAGCATCCCTTCTGTGATGGGCCAACTCCAGAGGCACCGTGTGTGGCTAATAGGTAAGCCCAAGGTCCCCACACAGTATGAATCGGTGTCTGGGTATGGGGTAGTCCCTAAGGGTTGGTGTGTGCCTAACAGATATCCCTCGACATTTGCAGGTGACTCTGGTTACCCCAGTCTCTCATGGCTACTTACCCCAGTGAGGAATGCCAGGACAAGAGCAGAGGAACGCTACAATGAGGCACATGGGTGAACTAGGCGTATTATTGAGCGAACTTTCGGCCTCCTGAAGGCCAGATTCCGGTGCCTCCATCTAACAGGTGTCTCCCTATACTACTCACACAATAAGGTGTGCCAGATCATCGTGGAATGCTGTATGTTGCACAACCTGCCATTGAGACGCCAGGTGCCTTTTCTGCTGGAGGATGAGCCTGGTGATGGTCTTGTGGCAGCGGTGGAGCCTGTCGACAGTGAGGAAGAGGAGGCAGAGGAAGAAAATGTTGACAACCGAACAAACATCATCCTGCAGTACTTCCAGTGACACACAGGTAAGACACTGTAACTCCTCTTCACATGTCAGTTTACTTTAGGACATTGTACATGGCAGCCTCTTAACCTCTGTCTATGGACACTGACTGTTTCGTTTGGATTTCCTTTTTTCAGATCTGTGTACCCCATTCTGCCTTCTGCTATGTGTACTGCTGCCCAACAACTCTCATACATTGGTATGGGTTAGTGAACATATACCTTGCAAATTTTTGATAGTGTTGTTATAATACATTTGTGAATCATCAGACTGACACTAGATTGGTATTTGATTAAAGGGTGTATATTTAGGTGCTAATGGGTATAGGGGTATGTGCAAGGGGTTGGGTGATGGTGGAGGAAGGTCCATGGTAGAGTCCAGTCTCTTGGTATCACAGGTGCATTGTCCAATGGGGCATAGGAAGGGGAGCAATGGCAGTTCAAGGTGAACAGGGTGACATAGTGGGACAGAAGGGTGACAATCAGGAGAGTCCTATTTTCTGGCGGGGGTCTTGGTAATATTCTCTGTCTTCTGCCTGGATCGCAGGGACCGTTTGTGGGGTGGTTCTCCTTCTGCAGGGGGTGGGGTGCTGGTGCCCTGTTGTTCCTGTGGCGGTGTAGGAAAGTACCATCTTTCCTGGCATGTTACCCCCATATTTCACTGTATATATGTTGTTTTAGTCTATGTGTCACTGGGACCCTGCCCAGCAGGGCCCCAGTGCTCATAAGTATGTGCCATGTATGTGTTCCCTGTGTGATGCCTAACTGTCTCACTGAGGCTCTGCTAACCAGAACCTCAGTGGTTATGCTCTCTCTGCTTTCCAAATTTGTCACTAACAGGCTAGGGACTAAATTTACCAATTCACATTGGCATACTGGTACACCCATATAATTCCCTAGTATATGGTACTTAGGTACCCAGGGTATTGGGGTTCCAGGAGATCCCTATGGGCTGCAGCATTTCTTTTGCCACCCATAGGGAGTTCTGACAATTCTTACATAGGCCTGCCAGTGCAGCCTGAGTGAAATAACGTCTACGTTATTTCACAGCCATTTACCACTGCACTTAAGTAACTTATAAGTCACCTATATGTCTAACCTTCACCTGGTGAAGGTTGGGTGCTAAGTTACTTAGTGTGTGGGCACCCTGGCACTAGCCAAGGTGCCCTCACATTGTTCAGGGCAAATTCCCCGGACTTTGTGAGTGCGGGACACCATTACACGCCTGCACTGTACATAGGTCACTACCTATGTGCAGCGTCACAATGGTAACTCCGAACATGGCCATGTAGCATGTCTAAGATCATGAAATTGTCACCCCAATGCCTTTCTGGCATTGGGGGGACAATTCCATGATCCCCCGGGCCTCTAGCACAGAACCTGGGTACTGCCAAACTGCCTTTCCGGGGTCTCCACTGCAGCTGCTGCCAACCCCTCAGACAGGTTTCTGCCCTCCTGAGGTCCAGGCAGCCCTGGCCCAGGAAGGCAGAACAAAGGACTTCCTCTGAGAGATGGTGTAACACCCTCTTCCTTTGGAAATAGGTGTGAAGGCTGGGGAGGAGTAGCCTCCCCCAGCCTCTGGAAATGCTTTGAAGGGCAAAGATGGTGCCCATCTCTGCATAAGCCAGTCTACACCGGTTCAGGGATCCCCCAGCCCTGCTCTGGCGTGAAACTGGACAAAGGAAAGGGGAGTGAGCACTCCCCTGACCTGCACCTCCCAGGGGAGGTGCCCAGAGCTCCTCCAGTGTGTCCCAGACCTCTGCCATCTTGGAAACAGAGGTGTCTGTGGCACACTGGACTGCTCTGAGTGGCCAGTGCCAGCAGGTGACGTCAGAGGCTCCTTCTGATAGGCTCTTACCTCTCTTGGTAGACAATCCTCCTTCCTAGGTAGCCAAACCTCCTTTTCTGGCTATTTAGGGTCTCTGCTTTGGGGATCTCACCACATAACGAATGCAAGAGCTCATCAGAGTTCCTCTGCATCTCCCTCTTCACCTTCTACCAAAGGATCGACCGCTGACTGCTCAGGACGCCTGCAAAACCGCAACAAAGTAGCAAGACGACTACTAGCAACCTTGTATCGCTTCATCCTGCAGGCTTTCTCAACTGTTTCCAGGTGGTGCATGCTCTGGGGGTAGCCTGCCTCCTCCTTGCACCAGGAGCTCTGAAGAAATCTCCCGTGGGTCGACGGAATCTTCCCCCTGCAACCGCAGGCACCAAAAGACTGCATCACTGGTCCTCTGGGTCCCCTCTCAGCACGATGAGCGTGGTGCCTGGAACTCAGCAACTCTGCCCAAGTGACTCCCACAGTCCAGTGACTCTTCAGTCCAAGTTTGGTGGAGGTAAGTCCTTGCCTCCCCATGCTAGACTCCATTGCTGGGTACCGCAGGATTTGCAGCTGCTCCGGCTCCTGTGCACTCTTCCAGGATTTCCTTTGTGCACAGCCAAGCCTGGGTCCCTGACACTCCTTCCTGCAGTGCACAACCTTCTGAGTTGTCCTCTGGCATCGTGGGACTCCCTTTTGTGACTTCGCATGGACTCCGGTTCACTCTTCTTCCAAGTGCCTGTTCAGGTACTTCTGCGGGTGCTGCCTGCTTCTGTGAGGGCTCCCTGACTTGCTGGGCAACCCCTCTGTCTCCTCCTCCAAGTGGCGACATCCTGGTCCCTCCTGGGCAACAGCAGCACCCAAAAACCCTTAACACAACCCTTGCAGCTGGCAAGGCTTGTTTGCAGTCTTTCTGCTTGGGAATACCTCTGCAAGCTTCATTGCGACGTGGGACATCCATCCTCCAGGGGAAGTTCCTAGTCCTCTTCTTTCTTGCAGAACTCCAAGCTTCTTCCAACAGGTGGCAGCTTCCTTGTACCCTCAGCTGGCATTTCCTGGGCTCCTGCTCACTCTCGACACTGTCGCGACTATTGGACTTGGTCCCCTTGTCTTACAGGTACTCAGGTCCGGAAATCCACTGTTGTTGCATTGCTGGTGTTTGTTCTTCCTGCAGAATTCCCCATCACGACTTCTGTGCTCTCTGGGGGTAGTAGGTGCACTTTACACCTACCTTTCAGGGTCTTGGGGTGGGCTATTTTTCTAACCCTCACTGTTTTCTTACAGTCCCAGTGACCCTCTACAAGCTCACATAGGTTTGGGGTCCATTCATGGTTCGCATTCCACTTTTGCAGTATATGGTTTGTGTTGCCCCTATACCTGTGGGCTCCTATTGCAATCTACTGTAACTTTACACTGCTTGCATTACTTTTCTTGCTATTACCTGCATAATTTTGGTTTGTGTACATATATCTTGTGTATATATCTTATCCTCATACTGAGAGTACTCACTGAGATACTTTTGGCATATTGTCATAAAAATAAAGTACCTTTATTTTGAGTACTTCTGTGTATTGTGTTTTCTTATGATATTGTGCATATGACACCAGTGGTATAGTAGGAGCTTTACATGTCTCTTGTTTCAGCCTAAGCTGCTTTGCCATAGCTATCTTCTATCAGTCTAAGCTGCTAGAAACACCTCTTCTACACTAATAAGGGATAACTGGACCTGGCACAAGGTGTAAGTACCTCTGGTACCCACTACAAGCCAGGCCAGCCTCCTACAGGTGGTACCTCCAGTCCACTATCGCCAGTGGAGGTGGAAGGCTGTACCTCGGTTTGGCTGGTGTCAGGGGCCCTTTGTTGAGTCACTGCCTCCCTCATGGTCTTGCCCATATCAGCCAGCACCCCTGCTATGGTGATCAGGATGTTGTAGATTTTTGTGAGGTCCTCCCTGAGCCCCATGTACTGTCCCTCCTGCAGCCGCTGGGTCTCCTGAAACTTGGCCAGTACCGTGCCAATGGCCTCCTGGGAATGGTGGTATGCTCCCATGATGTTGGTGTGTGCCTCCTGGAGAGTCTGTTCCCAGGGCCTGTCCTCCTACTGTCGCATAGCAGTCCTCCCAGCTTCCCTGTTGTCCTGTGCCTCTGTCCCCTGAACCGTGTGCCCACTGCCACTGACCCCAGGACCCTGACCGTCCTGGGTTTGTGGGGTTGCCTGGGGTCCCTGTAGTGGTGGACACACTGCTGATTGACGTGTCCTGGGGATAGTGGCATGGGCCCGCTGGGTGGGTGCTGTGCTGGTGTTTCCTGAGGGGGGAGGCTCTGTGGTGGTTTGGGACTGTGGCAGGGGAACCGACTGTCCAGAGGTCCCAAATGGGCCAGGCTGGTCATCCTGATCCAGGCGTGCAGAGCTGCTGTCATCACTGTGGGCCTCTTCTATGGGGGGACTGGATGTAGCTGGCACCTCCTGTCAGGTGACATTGGGTAGGGGTCCTGTTGGGATGCAAATTCATTGTTATTGTATCTGTATGTGCCATCTTGTGCAATGGGTGTGTTTCGCTAATGGAATTGTGCTTCCCCTGTCGCATTGGCCTTATGTGATTGCTGATTGTGTGGGGTGGGTGAGTCTCTATAGTGTGCATGCTGTGATGATGGGTGTCCAAGCAGGTCTGTGATGGGTGTCCATGCATTGTTGTTGCATGCAGGGCTTGGTATTGGGATGGGTGGGTTGTGCTAGTGGGGTATATGTGAGGTGGTGGAGTGATGGGGTGAGGGTAGGGGTGGGAGTTAGTGAGGGCATGCAGGTAGGGTAGGGGGGATATAGTAGTAAAGATTTGACTTACCAGAGTCCAGTCCTCCTGCTACTCCGGCGAGGCCCTCAGAATGCATGATCACCAAGACTTGCTTCTCCCATGTTGTTAGTTGTGGGGGAGGAGGTGGGGGTACACCGCCAGTCCTCTGTACTGCCATCTGGTGTCTTGATACCACAGAACGCACCTTCCCCCATAGGTCGTACCACCTCTTCCTGATGTCATCCCTAGTTCTTGGATGCTGTCCCACTGCGTTGACCCTGTCCACGATTCTGCGCCATAGCTCCATCTTCCTAGCTATGGAGGTGTGCTGCACCTGTGATCCGAATAGCTGTGGCTCTGCCCGGATGATTTCCTCCACCATGACCCTGAGCTCCTCCTCGGAGAACCTGGGGTGTCTTTGCGGGGCCATGGGGTGGTGTGGGTGATGTGCGGGGTGGTGTGTGTTGTGATGTGTGGGGTGATATTTAGAGGTGTGTAGTGTGAGGTGCGTGGATGTTGTGTGAGCGATGGTGTAGGGTGCCTGTGGATGCTATTGTTCTTTTAGGTGGTGTCTCTCTCTGGCCTTTTGTTGCAATTGTGGTCGTAAGGGTTTGTGGGTGATGTGGGTGGGTGTTTTATATTGTATTGGGTGTGTGGGAGTGGTGTGTGTATGTGTATCAGGTGTGTGTATTTGGAATTGTCCAATGTGGTAGTGTTTTGTAAATGTGTGTGTATTTTGAGCGCAGCGGTGTGTACCACCAATGGAATACCGTGGTTGAAAGACCGCCGCGTGGATTCGTGGGTCGTGATAGTGTGGGCGTATTTCTGTTGGTGTGACTGTGGAGGTTTTGTTATCGCCAGTTTATCACTGACCTTTGGTGTGGCGGAATTGTGTGGGTGTCTGGATTTTGGCGGATTCCGAGCTGTGGGTCATAATGACCGTGGCGGAATTCCGCGGCGGTGTGTTGGCGGTCTTCTGCACGGCGGTAAGCGGCTTTTACCGCCAATGTTGTAATGACCCCCAAAATGTCTGCCATCAAAATTGTGAGCCTTGTGACTGAGTAACGACAGCACAAGCTCACCACTAAAAATAACCGCCACAACGATATTTGAGCAGGTAATAAATTATGCTGCCATCTGACACGCACCAATAGCACATAAACCCTGATAATCAACCAAACCAGTCTAAACCATATCAAACAAAGCTTAAATTTAAAGAAAATTACATTGAAGGCTAACAATCTGAAAACAGTGAAAAGTATCAGACTATGGCCCTCATTATTACATTGGCGGTAATAACCACCACTGCTTCCAACATACCACTGCGGCGGCGACCATCCATTCACCAAATTATGAGCACTGCCTGACTTCCACCACACAATAAAGGCAGAAATCATGCAGTGTTCATACTGGAAGATGGTGGTGACCTGGTGCTGGTAACACCAGCATCATCCCACCCCTAGAGCGCTGCCAGACGTATTTTGAGCAGCAATACGGCCTGGTGGTGTTCTGCTTGCAGGGCACTGCTAGCGGTAGCAGTACCCCTTCCCGTTACCTGCCAGAAGGCCTCCTCGGCAGACAAGGTAAGTCGGGCATCTGACAGGGGAGGGGGGTGGAATGGTGGGTTGGTGTTGTGTGTGTGTGTGTGTCTGAGTGTGTGAGTGCGTGTGAATGCGTCTGTCTGTTGGGTTGTATGCGTGTGAGTGAATGCATGTAAGAATGGTGAAGTGAGTGCATATCTACATGTCAGTGTGTTTGTGTGTAAGAATGTGTGTATGTCTGGGCGAATGCGTATGTGAATGTGTGTATGCCAGTGTCCATGAATGGGTGTATGCATGGTATGTGTGTGTGTATGCGAGGAGGGGGGTGTGGGGTGAGGAGTGCTGTGACTGTAGCGGGGGTGGGGGTGATGTGTGTGTGTGTGTGCGTTTATGGGGTGAATGCATGTATCAGAGGAGGTGGGAGGGTAATTGAATCAGGGGGTGGGGAGGTGTTTGGACGGCGGGGTGGGGAGGGTGTCAGGCGAGTGTTCAGGGGAGTGGGAGAGCCACCTAGCAGCGACAAGGAAGGAATTTCCTGTCACCAGTAGGGCCTACCGCCATGGTTTTTGTGGTGTTGCTAATGCCACGGAAACCATGGCGATGGTCCAGCTCATAATGCCGCCTGCAGTACTCTGTGGGCCGCCGGGTCAGAGATTGACATCTCCGGCCTAGTGGCTCATACCGCCGTGGCAGTATGAGTGGAGAAGTGGCGGGTTGGCTGCAGCCAACCTGCCACACTCATAATGTGGTAGTATGTACCACCAGTCTGTTGGCGGTAATACTGCCACATTAACCCTGGCGGTCAAAAGACTGCCAGGGTTAAAATGATTTATAATAAAGCATACTTTCATCTAATAAGAGGGAAACATTGTTTAAACATATCACAATAAAATAAATCCACAATCAGTCAAAATCATTCACACCTCTTTCAAACTAGTTAACTCTAGGAGCAGCAGTAAAAAAGAAGGCAGAGGATTATGCGTTCTCTGGGGTTATGGTGTTGAAGATTCTAAGTTCGATGTTCTGATATCCTTTAAAGGTGCTGCTGTGAGTAGTAGCAATAGAACGTTCAGCCCACCCGTACCAATAACACATCACTCCCTTAAAATCACAAAACAATACAATGTCTATCACCCCACCATGTACAGTATACCCTAACAATAAATTATCAGAATGAAGAGAGAATGTTGGTGAATCTCATCAAGACAGGACATAATCCCTCAAGTACCTAGGAGTAAAAATGTGTCTCTTAACGTACCACCCCCAAAGCATGAAACTTCAGCCAATTGTTTCTCAACCTCTAAAAGATTATTGCAAAAGGTAGTCACAAAAGTCACATCAGCACTCATTCTAACATACTCCTTGGAAGGGGCTGAATTGTGGACCTGGCCCTCTCTGGAGGGTTACCTCCAAACCTACAGCCTTTGTCATCCAGTTTCTTGCTGAATTTGTTATTGCTGGCCTTAGGTGTCTGTGCCCTTTACCACTGTTAACCAGTGCTAAAGTGCGAGGGCTCACCCTGCTAAACATTGTTTGACTGGCTTACATCTGATTGGCATATTTAATTTACCTGCAAGTCCCTGGTAGTGTTGTACACATATACCCTGGACCAGTTAATTAAATACTACTAGTTGGCCACTCACTTAAGTAGCACCTTAAAGAAGTCCCATGCCTGGAATTGCAGTCTGAATTTAGTCTTAAACTGCCATTTCAACTTGGCATTAAACCCCCCTTGACAAACAGTACATAGGTCACCCCTAAGGTAGGCCCTAGGTAGCCCCGAGGGCAGGATGCTCTTTAATTAAAAGGTTAGACAAGTACTTTTAAGTTTGACATGTCCTGGTAGTGAAAAAAGCCTTAAATTTGTTTTTTACTACTGTAAGACCTAATGCCCCCCCCCTCCACAGGACAATGTTGGGGATTCCTTATTACATTTAGAAAGCTAGAGTTTCCATTTGGAGCAGGTAGCTATGTCATCTTTGTTGTATTTTGAATTGTGGGAATTGTGGTGAAGGGCCGTTGTTAATGGTAAAGTCAGGTCTTTGATTACAATTTGATAAGTACCGCTCTTCGAACATTAATAGCATACAATAATGTTCCAACAGGTATCAGCCCAAACAAATTAACAATATTAATTAAAAAGAAATCAAGGGAAAACATCAGTCAAGTTACTGCGGTTATATTTACAAAATCAAAAAGAAAAAATAGGCGGCATCAACAACTGTTGCAACAAATAGACATTGAACACATAGGCCATCATTATGAACACGGCAGTCCAAACCGTGACGCCGGTGGTAAAAACCGCAAACAGAAGAGCAGTCCGGACTGCAAAATAATGAACCAATCGAAACACAGGCATCCAGAAAACCACCCACCGCCAGTAGAGGAGTGCTGCCGACGATGGCAGAGTCTGCCCACAGGCCTACGGAAAGGCCCAACCCGCCCTTCAAATAATGACCCACTAGGCCGCCGCCAGTTCCGGGGCGGGAACCACCGCCAGGCAAGTCCAGGTGGAAATTAACAAAATATAAGGAAACACTCACCGGAGGCCCACATAACGCCCCGAAGCAGACATGGATAGAGAGCTGCAGATCACGCCAGACCTGCTCCTTGCCATATACCTCCACGACATATACCACCGATGAAGACAACAACGGTAAGTCCCGCAACCTATGAAACAAGGGAAGAAAGGGCACAGTTACATACCCACCCACTCCGCTCACCCTGCAAAGACCCCCAACCCTTCACAGCAGCACAACCCATACACCCCACAACAAGAGGTACTTACCCAACACAAGGCAAATCCAACCTGACCCTAGCACATACCAATGGGCCACACCCACAAACAATGAAACGAAAGACCAGGGTTCAAGAGTGTGCCGGCAAAACAAATGCAACACATAAATATTTTTTGCGACTCACAGAGCCAACTATTTACAACAAGGCCAATGGCCAGTCCGCATTGCAAGAAGTCCCATGGCCCCCAACGGCCCCAACCTGACTCCCAAAAGTGCACGGTACTCTAACTAATGAGGCAACAATGGGGTATCCAGGCACCTCATGGAACGGGGTCGGGGGTAGTGGTGGGGATTTGAAACGAGGGTGGGGCTTGGACTTGTGCTTGGAAGGTGGAGGGGGCATGGGTTTGGCTTTGGAATGTGGGGGGGGGGTTTCGAGCGGGTGGAGCCAGATGGACTTGGCTCTGCGCGGGGCTCCTTCTTCTCTGGGGAAGGGGCACAGGAGTGTGAAGGGCGGACAGGGGCGAGCTGTGAAGTGGAAGGAGTAGAAAGGGCATGGCGGTGTGCACGCTTAGGGACAAGTCAGGGTGGGCCAGTGGGTTGGAAGAGGTCAGCACGGGAGAGAAAACGTTTTTTGGGAGCAGTTGGGTTGGGCCTGGATGAGGGTACGGGAGTGGAGGCAGAAGGTGTGGACGTAAGTGGCTTAGGTGTGCATGTCATGGGTGCAGGTGACCGGACAGTATGCTGAGGTGTGGTAGATGTGTGATGGGCAGGTGTCTTGGTGTGTTTTTGGAGGAGGGGGTGGACACATTGAGAGAAGACAGGCTGTCAGTGTGGATGTATGTTGTGTGGGTGTCTGCAAGCCTGGTGAGTGTGCTGCATGTGTCAACGACAGTAGTTGTGGTGGTGCATGTCTGGATTTCTGCTATTGTGGTGACTGCAGTAAGAGGAGCAACAACAGTGACTGAAGGTACAGTGCCTGAGTGTGTGCATGTAGAGGGGACAGACAGGGATTCGGAAGAGGTGGGCACACTGCGGGAAGTGGATTTTGCTGTGTGTGTATGTGTATGTGTATGTTGGCTGTGTGAATGCTTGTGGTAGGAGGTGTGGTGCTTGTGTTTAGAAGTGTGTTTCTTGTGTGTTGAAGTGCTTGACTGCGTGTCAGATTGTGTGCTTTGGACAGGTGTAGGGAGTGGGGTTGTGGAAGGGGTAGAGGAGGTTGGAGGGGGGACGGAATGACCAGGGAAACTGGCTGTCATCAAAGAGGAGGTCAGACCCTGAAAAGATCTCTGTCGGCCAGACACGGCACCGTGAATGCCATCCAGATAGCTAGCCCCTGGATGGCATTGACAATGGTTGTCTGCCCTACAGAGATGATTCTCAGAGGTCAATAGCCTCCTCTGTGAGGGCAGCAGTGCTGACTGGGGCAGGGGAGGAGGTGCCTGGGGCAAAGGAGACACCCACCTTTCTGGATGAGCAGGCACAGGCCACTCCCGCCGGGGAGCCCCCATCAGAGGAGGGATCGGAGTCACTACCTCCAGTGGTAGATGCCTCCCCGTGGTAGTCCCCTCGCCCTCCAACCCACTGGTCCCCTTGGCGTTGGATGACTTTGCCTCCGAGGATCCGTGGGCCGCAGCATCCCCACTTGCCGGTGCCTCAACTCCCTCACCAGGTGTTGCAGATGTACAAAAACAACACAAGAGAACAGGGATGAGGAGACAAAACAGAAGAGACACTTGTAAGTAGCTGAAAAGAGTGAACATAGTGGCCAGACCTACACCCAGCCAGAAGACACCCCCAACAGGCAGCCCCATTAACTATGCCCATGGCCATGCCCCTGACTACTGACCAGAACCCTGCTCTACACCCATCCCCTGAACTACCTAAGGACACGATGTGTAGCAGAACTGATCAAGACACCCCTACACCCTCTGTGGGCCATCATGTAGATGGACAACAGTCAGAGTCCCTACAACTAAGCAGCATGAACCCTAATGACACACAGACATCCATCAAGGGTTAAGATTGTGACATGAGTACTCACCCCTTGTGACTGCTGGGCAGCCTTCAAGCACCCATCCAGGTCTGGGTAAGCCACCGCCAGGATGCGTAGCATGAGGGGGGTCCGTGTCCGATGGGCACCCCTTCCACATTGGAAGGACTTCCCCAGCTGGGCCTTACAGATTTTTCGCGTCCAGCGCCGCAGGTCCTCCCACCTCTTCCTGCAGTGGGTGCTCCGCCGGTTGTGGACCCCACGGGTCCGCACCTCTTTGGCGATGGCATGCCAAAGTGCCCTCTTCTTGTGGGCGCTGACCTAAAAGGGTGACACAGAAATGGAACACAGAGGTCAGGCACTTGCAAAATAGGTACAGCTGGCTATACGTCCACTATGGGATGGACAGTACTGTCAGACTTACAGGACATACGCACGCAGCATGCCATGAACCATGGCCCATGCAGTCTCAGAGGTGCACACATATGTCCTTACAACACCATCCATTACACCCAAACAGTGCCCCCCAAACCCCGACTTACCTGTACCTCTGGCCGTCCGTAGAGCTTGGCATACAGGGGCAGGACCCCGTCCACTAGCCTCTCCAGTTCCTCCTGGGTGAAGGCCGTGGCCCTTTACCCTGCAACGCGAGCCACTTCCATGACCAGAGGCAGGACACAGCAGTACACACAGTGGAGTACCTATTCGCATGAGATCAGGGAGTCAAGTGAGGTTTGGATGACGAGTTCGCGTACGTACTGCGGCGGTGTGCACCGTCACTGCCGGCGGCGATCATAATATGCCAGGATTCCCCATTGGTATCCATGTTAACCAATGACGGTGTGAACGGCGGTAAACACCGCCTTATGCTGTTACGTCAACCGCTAGCGGTATGAGGTCACTTCCACAACGACAGTTCTGGATTACAGGGGGCAGACATTTTGGCATTAACTATGCATCTATAAAAAAGAAATTTGCACAATGTAGGCCCTATTTTTCACATAAAGCACCTATGCATGTGATCATTAAAAAAAAAAGCACATGACAAACACTGTTCCCTCATTAAGGTGTAGAAGAAGATCTGTCAAGCACATCTAACTTGTGAGTCCCTACAATCAAGTATGCAGTGCACAATTAATGTCAATTTGTGCCTATGTATGTGTGTTCCTCACACGTGTTTGAAATCCCTCAAACGTACCGACCCTTGCGGCCAGGAAGGGCACCATCGGTGTACAGACCACTTGTGGATATGCGGACCATGGTGGAGCGTCACATCATAATCAATTACAGACTCACCCGTGCAACTATTCGTGAACTTTGTGCATTACTGGATCATGCACTAACTCTGGGAAATCGTAATCAGCATGCCATCCCTACTGAAGTGCAGGTGCTCTCTGCACTCCATTTCCTGGCCACGGGCTCATTTCAAGTGACAGTGGGCATGGGTGCTGGATTTTCTCAGAAAATATTCAGCATGGTACTGATAAGATTTCTAAATGCATTTGCACGACACCTGCAGTCCTATGTGAGGTTTCCCCAAAGTACTGACCTTCCTGCCATCAAGTCTGACTTCTATGCATTTGCAAACATTCCCCATGTGATCGGTGCCATAGATGGCACCCACATAGCGATCATACCCCCAAGAGTCAGTGAACAGGTGTACAGAAACTGAAAGAACATTCATTCCATGAACATCCAATTGGTATTTACTGCAGACCAGCACATCTCACATGTGAATGCCATGTTCCCAGGTTCAGTCCATGATTCATTTGTGCTGAGGAACAGTAGTGTGCCACAGAAGAAGGAACAACTACAAGAGGACAGAGGGTGGATCATAGGTAAGTGTTTCTGTCACTAACTGCCACCTAGCAGACAGCCAGGCTGTCTGACTCAGAGGCTTGACAATGACTACTCTGTATTGCATCTTTTTCTAGGTGATTCTGGCTATCCCAACTTGCGTTGGCTCCTGACATCAGTGAGGAATCCTGGAACAGATGCAGAGAGGAATTACAGTGAGGCCCATGGGCGTACTAGGAGGGTGATAGAGCGCACAATAGGTCTCCTGAAGGCTAGATTTAGTTGTCTACATATCTCTTGGGGTTCCCTGGCCTATGAGCCTGAAAAGGTGTGTAGAATAGTGGTGGCCTGCTGCATACTGCACAACGTGGCAGTGAGAAATTATATCCCCCTCTTGGAGGTGGAGGGTGCTGTATGTCCTGACCAGCTTCCTCAGAGAGGGGAGGAGAGTGATGGTGATGATGGGGAAGGGGAAGATGGCAATTCCAGGACCCAACTTATACAACTCTACTTCCAGTAACTATGTGGGACTAGGGGCTGATATTGGGGTTTGTGACACATACTGTCAGTGTGGTTTGTCATCTAGAGGGGTTTGAATCTTCTATTTGCAACTAGGTCCAGGGCTGCATGGTAGCGAATACAATTTAGTGCATTTATTTGGGGGCCACATTTAGGCACAGAGGAGCCCTTTCATGCAACGCATTGCCAATAAGTCAGCCAGTTGAATCCATACTTCAGTTTGTTCACATATTATGACAGGGGACAGTGCTACAGGTGCGATATGTGTTTCATTGGTGGCAGGGAGTGAATAGTACTATTTACAATGATGACAGTTGGTCATGGGTGGTCGTCCTCAGTGCCAACATGGTGGCAGCCTTGTTGGTAGCATTGATGTGTCCATCAATGCTTACATTAGTTCATATTGCTTATTAGTACCATGAGGTGGTTGATTGTGTGAGATGCTTGCTGTGCAGATTGTTGCAGAGTTACTTCTCGAAGGGGGCCTTGTTTTTTGCAGGGGTCTGAGGGTCCGTTTGGGTGCCTGCTATTGACCTTGAGGGGATGACATGGTTGGCCCTTGTGTTTCCTCTGAGGGTAGTTCCTGGGATGTTGCTGCTGATGGTTTCATTGTCCGGTCTGTGTTCTGTGCTGTAGTGGGGCCTCCTGTCCTGTGTGGGTCTCAGACTGGGTTTGTACCAGCTGCAGCAGTGCACCTGCTATGTTGGCCATTGTGGCTTTGTGCTGTTTCCACTGCTCCATGGCCTCTTGGTTGTGTCCCTGCTGCATCCTCTGATTGTGTTCCAGGGTAGATACTATCTGTGCCAACCTGTCATGGGTATGCTGGTAGACCCCCAATACCTCGCTATCACGTCCTGGGTTGCTGGTAGCAAATACAATTTAGTGCATTTATTTGGGGGGCACATGCTAGCACTTGCCCTAGCCCCCTGTGCCTATGTCCCCTGCACAGGTCTGGTCGTACCACGTGTACTGGAGCCCTCACCTTCTTGCCTGTTGGTAGGGGGAGACTGTGGCCTCTGTACCTGTGTTCCACCAGTCTGTGGCCTGGATACACTGGTGAGGGGACGCTTGCCATGGGCTGCTGTTCTTGCCTGGGTGGTAGGGGTGTCAGTGGTAACCTGGGTGGGGCTGCTGCATGGTGACAGTCCAGGACTGTGTGAGGGGCCTGCCTGCTCATCAGTGTCCAGGGATCCTTCCCCAGTGTCCTGTGAGGTGCCTCTGTCTCCATGGGGGGTACTGGCACTCCTTGCCCCGTCCGTGAGGGTGGCATGGGTGGTGGTGCCTATTAGGGGAAATGGACAGGTCTGTTACAAATGCATGAATGGATGGAGGGATAGGGGTGGGCTGTTTTGTGCTGGTGTAACTTTTTGGGACCATCCAGGGTGCCTTTGTGAGGTTTTCAGTGCATTTTGCTTAGGGTGTAGAGTTGCATTGTGGGTGGTGTAGTGACATTGTGAATCCTTGCAGGGGTAGGTGGCTGTGCACAGGGGGCGGGATGCGGGCCTGTTAGTGGGTTTGTGGTCATGCAGGGGGGGTGGATTCAGTGGCTGTGGCCTGGGTGGGCTATTGGTCCTGGTGGGTGTGGGTGGGGTGGGGGTGGTGCATGCATTCATGGTATGATGTATATGGGTAAATGTAGACGACTTACCCGAATCCATTCTTCCAGTGAGTCCAGTGAGTCCCACAGGGAACAAGATGGCCAGTATCTTTTCCTCCCAGTCGGTGTATTCGGGTGGTGTTGGTGGGGGTCCTCCCCCAGTCTTCTGGACTGCAATGTGGTGCCTTGATGCCATGGCCCTGACCTTCCCCTGCAGGTAGTTCCATCTCTTGTAGATGTCGTCCCTGGTGCGTGGATGGTGTCCCACTGTATTGACCCTGTTGACAATGGTCTGCCATAACTCCATCTTCCTTGTCTCCATGTGTGTGTGTGTGCTGCACATGAGCCCCGAATATTTGTGGCTTGACCTTCAGGATTTCATCCACCATGGTCCTTAGCTCCCTTTCTGTGAAGCGTGGATGTTTGGAGGGTGATATGGTGGGTGTGGTGAATGGTGTCGGGGCTGGAAATGCGGTGAGGGTTGTCTTCTGTGGGTCGGTGTGCGTCTCGTGTATAGTGGCGTTCGGTGTCTGCTTCTGGTTCTCTCCGTCTTCTTTCGCCTTTTTTGGTTGCAAAGGATTGTGGGGGGTGTCTGTGAGTGTTTTATGGGGTTATGGATGTGTGTCAGGTGTGTGGGTTTCAAGCTTATCCAATGTGTGCACTTCTTGCTGTTGAGTCCAATGATCGTTCTGCTTCCACTGACCGCCAAGGTGATTTGTGCATCATTATTTGAAGGGCGGGATGTGGGTGTGCTCGGTGGTGGCAGGGTGGAAGGTCTAGCATTTCTGCCAACAAGGCCCTGGCGGTGACTGGTGGTCTGGTGATATTTGGCGGGGTAGAAATTTTAGTTCATTATATGGCGGGTTTGTATTCACCGCCAACGGCGGTCTTCTGTTCACCGCCGCCACAGCAGTCGGTGGAGTTTACCCCCGTGTTCATAATGAGCAAGTGCCCATGAAAAGAGCCTGAAAAACACGTGACTGAAGTGAACAATAACAGCACGCAGGCAATGATTTCAAGATTAAAATAAAAAAAAGAAATGATGATGGACAAATATTATAATATCAACTTATAAATCACAAAGCCAAGATTGTTGCTGTTTGGATGTCGATGGTGTTTCAACCAGTATTATTTAAGGTCATCATCAGGACAAGAACTGCACAGGGATTAATAAGTACTGTCAGAAGAATAAAAAGATAAAGTAGAAAGAAATTAGGAGAAAAGAAAGAAAAGGCCATCCAATTGAGGTTAAACATCCTGTTATAGAAACAGGTTCCAACCAACCTGAATAATTAAATCCAATGAGGAAATAAGGAGCTCCTCAAAAAATAGGTGCAAAAGGCAGTGTGGAACAATTCAGCTCTTAAATAGCACTGGTATCAATAAAAACCCTATCAATGTGTGAATTCACTCAGTGGCAGTGGGCTACATTAAAGAACATAACAGCCCCAATCCCTAGTTAAATCTGGAACGAGATAGAGGAAAGTGAGGGTCCCTACCAGAGCCCATTTGGCTAAGATTATGTGCACTCCTGATTGTGACCTGTTGGAGTAAAATACAAATTGGAATCAACTGGGCATTGTTGCCATATAGATTTAGGAGTAATAACCATCTTGGTGAGTTTTTAGCCTGTTTTTTTCATATGATCCGATAAGGGTTCTATTGAACTTTGGTTTTGACCTTCACTTCCCTCTATCTCATTTCAGATACAAGTAGGGATTTGTGCTGTTAGTACTTGAATGTGGCCTACCTGCAAGTGAAGCCCTTCTTTCCTCTGAACCCTGACCTCTGTCAGGAGTTCTAGGCCCTCCTCCACCAGCAGGCTTTCTTCCTGTGCCTCATCCCTGGTGCCTAGTGGGAGAGCTCTTTTTTCCTCTTATTGCCTCTTTTTTACCCTGTGTACTGTTCCTTTCTGTTCCGTTTCCTTTGGTGTTCCTTTTGTGTCTTTCGCCTTTCATGCTTTCTCTCTTTCCCTCACTTTCTCCCCTCACTCTGCTCTCCCTCTCTCCACTCTTGCTCTCCCATGCCACTGCTGCCCCTGCGGCCCGCCCCCTTCTCTCTCTCACGCTCCATCCCCGCCACTGCTGCCCCTGTGGCCCGCCCCCTTCTTTCACGTCATTTTCCGATCCCGCCTCCCAGCCGTCCTTTCCTCCCCCCCTCTACATAATGCCCGTTATGCGGGCGCACCAAAGGCAAGCCCGCCTGCCCCTGTCCGTGACCCGAACGTGACTAGCACCAGGACCCCTGGTCCTGCCTCCCGCCACCTCTACACAGCAGCTGAACTCATCACACTCAACCCAGGGTGCAACAACAACTGCAAGCCAGCAGCTCAAGGCAACACACAGAGTCCGTTCAGCTGCTTTTGCTGCCATTCAACCTGCCCGGGACCCAGCACAACCCAACTACAACTCTCCAAACCCAAAACCCCTGAAGTGCATCCTCCTCACCGTCCGCTCCATCCATAAACAAGCCACCGAATTTTGGGACCTCCTCGACAGCACCACCCCAGACGTCGCATTCCTCACTGAGAACTGGACCAACAAAACCTCAGGCCCAGACATAGCCATCCCCCAGGGACACAAGTTTTCCTGGAACGATGGCCCCAGTCGCACTGGGGGAGGAATCGCCATCATTCACAGGTCCAACCTCTGTCTGAACACACTCCGAAGACTTCAATGAAGCTATAACCCTGATGGAACACCTCCACTTCAAGCTACACACCAGCCCGACATCCACCTTTCGCCGACTCCATTACGGACTTCATCTCCGCTCAAGCCATCACAGCCACCAACTACACCCTGCTGGGAGAACTCACCTTTCACCTTGAGAATCTACAAGACCCCAACACCACATCCTTCCCAGACAAACTCCACAACACAGGACTCTGACAGATTGTGACAGAGCCATCACACTCTGCAGGACACACCCTCAATCCCATCTTCACTACAGGAACCTCCACTACCTTCAGGACTGATCACAGATGCATCCACTTCACTTTCAACACACCCACCATCACCAGACCCCAACTCGAGCCATTTTCAGCCATCGCACAGAAACTGGACAAGAATTCCCGACGATAAGCTCACCACCGCCCTCGCCACCCCCACCATCGCACACAACGAGGACCGAAACAGCACGCACCTTCCACAACTGGATCACCGACTGCACCAACACCATAGACCCCCTCAAAAAGAACACCACAACCCACGCTAAAAGAGCCAGCTGATTCACCCCTGAACTCCGGGAATCGAGACGCACCTGTTGCCACCTTGAGAAAATCTGGAGAAACACCAAATCCCTAGAAGCCCACAGCAACTTCAGAGCCGCCACTACCCACACACCACCAACTCATCAGAAGCACCAGAAAGAAGGCTACCCAGGACAGGATATTCTCACAAGCACACAACAGCAAGGAACTCTTTAGCATCATCAAGGAGTTTCCCCAACCCAACAGCGAAACAACGGACATTCCACCTTCACAGGACCTATGTGACAGACTCAACACCTACCTTCACCACAAAATCAAGACCATCTATGACAGTTTCAACAAGGACAACCCACTCGGAGAACCCCCCGCACAAATCTCAACATCAACAAACCTACAATCTCCACCTGAACACCCCTTTCCACCTGGACACCCCTCTCCACCGAAGATACATTGAAAATCATGAAGTCCATACACTCCAGGGCCCCCACAGGCCCATGCTCCCATCACGTCTTCAACAGAGCCGCAGACACCGTCGCCCCAAAGCTCTGCCTCAACATCAACTGCTCTCTAGCTGCCGCCACCTTCCCCGACGACTGGAAACATGCCAAGATCAACCCCCTCCTCAAGAAACCCTCGGCTGACCCCAACGACCTCAAAAACTTCAGGCCCATCTCCTTACTTCCATTTCTTGCGAAAGTAATTGAAAAAGCAGTCAACAGCCAACTCACCACGTTTTTAAGAAAACCACAACATTCTCAACATCTCCCAATCCGGACACAGGTCAAACTACAGCACCGAAACAGCCCTCCACAACAAAGACATCCACTCCCTACTGGACAAGGGAGAGACAGCTTCACTCATCCGACTAGACGTCTTGGTAGCTTTCAACACTGTCTCCCATCACACCGTGATAAGAAGATTCCACAAAGCCGGTGTCAGAGACAAGGCCCTCGACTGGATCCAATCCTTCCTTTCTGGCAGAACGCAACGAGTGAGACTCGCACTCTTCCTCATGGAACCCACACCCACCACCTGCGGAGTGCCCCAAGGATCCTCCCTCAGCCTCACGCTGTTCAATGTCTACAGGGCCCAGATAGCCACCATCGTCAGAAGCCACAGAATAAACATCATCTCCTATGCTGACGACACCCAGCCCATTCTCTCCCTCTCCAACGAACCAGACAAGGTCAGACACAATTTCCACGAAGACATGAAAGCAGTCACCAACTGGATGAGAGACAGCTGCCTTCAACTGAACACAAAGAAGACCAAAGTACTTGTGGCCACCCACCCTTGGAAACCCGCGCACCCCTGCCAGCCAAGCCCGTAACCTCAGAATCATCCTGGACCCCGACCTCAGCATGAACCATCAGATCAACTCAGTAACCTCCACCTGCTTCTGCACTCTCCGTCTCTTACGCAAGACCTTCAAATGGATCCCCCTAGAACATAGAAAGACCATCACACACGCCCTCATCACCAGCAGACTGGACGAGGGCAATGCACTCTACGCCGGAATCAACAAAAAACTCACCCGCAAACTGCAAAACATCTGGAACGCCACCGCCATATTGATCCTCGACCTACCTCGACACTGCCACATCTCCCAACACCTACATACTCTGCACTGGCTCCCCATAGAGAAAAGAATCACTTTAAAGATCCTCACCTATGCACACAAGGCCCTCCACAACACCCGACCAGCCTACCTTAAGCAGCGACTCAACTTCCACGTACCCCACAGGGCCCTACGCTAAGCTCAGCTCTCTTTTGCAGAAGTACCCCTCATCAGGAAAACCAGAACAGAAAGACGCTCCTTCCCTCACCTCACAGCCACCGCCTGGAACGCCCTACCCATCCACATCAGACAAACCACCTCCCTCCCCAGCTTCAAGAAGGAACTTAAGACATGGCTCTTCTAAATCCACCTCCGGTACACGTTACACTCCCCCCATACCACCTTGAGACCCTAACGGGTGAGTAGCTGTACTTTATGAACACTGATTGATTTCACACAATGAGCAGGTTTTTACTGATACCAGTGCTATTTAGAAGCTGAATTGTGTCAAACTGCCTTTTGCGCCTGTTTTTTGTAGAGTTCCTTCCTTCCTCAATAGATTTAATTATTTAGGGTGGTTGGACCCTGTATCTATAACAAGATGTTTAACAACAATTGGATTGCCTTTTCTTTCTTTTCTCCTACTTTCTCTCTCCTTTACATTTTTATTCTTTCAATAGCACTTATTAATCCATGTGCAATTCTTGTCCTCACGTAATCCTCACGTAGTTCGACCTCAAGTAATACTGGTCAAAATGCCGTCAAGCTCTAAACAGCAAAAATCTTGGCTTTATGATTTATAACATGACATAATGGTTGTCTATCATCATTTCTTATTTTAAAATCTTGAACTCATTGAATGTGTGCTCTTTTTGTTTACGTCCTTCATGTGTTTCACATGCAATGTTCACAGACACTTGTTCACAAACACTTTGCGTTCACTCTCTATTTGTTGCAGATGATACAAATAATTGTGGATGCTACCTATTTTGTCTTTCTGATGTCGTAAATATAACTGTAGTAATGTGACTGATGTTTTCCCTTGATTTATTATTAATTAATTTTGTTAATTCGTTTTGACTGAAACCTGTTGGGGCACTGTTGTATGTTATTATAATTTCCCTGTGTCTGAACTGGATTTACCGGTTCTCCTGTGGCTTGTTTATTACTCTTAGAATGTTGGAATTTTTCTGTCCCTAGCCCCTCTGTGCCTGTAGTCTGTCCAGGGTTACATGACTAGGTGTAACTGACAGATAGACTTTGTGAATTCCTCCCAGACGGTCACACAATAAACGGATTCTGTGTGCCTCAATTAGCAATCTGCTGGCAGGATGGGGGGATGAAGCTGCGCACAGTCCCACTTACAACTGATTAGCCTGTGCTCAACTGTCACACAAAGGCCCTAATGATCCCATATTGTTACTGCAGCCAGCTTGGAGTCAGGGCAGGGAAGGCAGCAAATTCTAAAGCCCCTCTCTTCTTGAAGCTCCTCTCGCCTTCTAGAACCAGGGCACCAGGGTGTAAAAGTAGGACCTCAGACACCAACTCTTCAGTACACCACAAGACCTGTGGATACTCTGCCAGGAGAGGGCTGTTGTGCTGCTGGAATGAACGCCACTCTGATGACTGATGCTGTTCAAGATGCTGACCTGCTGGATTGCTGCCCTGCTTGTCCTGGTGCTCTGCTACCTTCTGCCTGGAGACAAGGACTTCATCTTCTATTGTCCCAGGACATCCAGAGTGACTTACAAGGGCTAGTTTTCTGGCCTCCTTTTCAGAGCCACAGGGACACAAAAGGCTTCCTCTATCTTAAACCTTCAAATGGACTCAGCCTGATTGAGTCCTGACCCTTCAAATGATGCCCCTCCATTTTTGGACCCTTAGAAGTGGTACGAAATGCGCCCAGATCGCTAAAATCCAAATACTGGGACTTTTTGGCCAGAATGTGCTCAGAGAACAGGAGGAAACCAGGGCCAGTCTCTTTATCCTATCTGCTTGAGGGGCATCGGCAGTCAGATTGACTTTGCAGATTCTCCTGCTACATTATTCTCCACAGCAGCAAATCCCTTTCAGCGGTCCTTCACCAAAGGGTATCAGATCTCGTGGAACTGTCTTCGGCTACAGCCTTCTACCTTGTCCCGCAGGAGATTTCCAACTTTTTTTCTAGACTAAGTCAAATTGTAGAAATCTTCACCTCTGCTTTGACCCAAGGCTATGCGGCGATGACGCTCCCTCTTCAGACACCTCCTGCAGCCTTGTCCTGCTGCATTTTATCTTCCCAGAACCTTTTTCTCAAGAGTTTTGTTAAGTCCATAGGCAAACGCTGACCGGCCCAAACCACTTCTTGTTTCCAAATTGTGCTCCATCGTGGTTGGTTACATTTGTTTGACTTTGACCCAGTTTTGCGTGACTAGATGCCCTTGGGTGCTGCTTTAATTTTTTTAGGCACTACTTTTTACTAAAAGAAATTAAAAAATGTAACTCCAGCTCTACTGATTGGATTTTTGTTGTTTTAGTGTCAAATGATTTATTAAAATGTACTATATGTTTTTTAGATTAAATTGGCTTGGGAATTTTCTTGTTAAGCCTGACTGTTTTTTTGTGACAAGGGTTAGCACAAGTTAATTTGGTGACCTTTTGTTTTTTCACCCTGCAAGGGCT
Organism: Pleurodeles waltl; assembly: GCF_031143425.1. Taxonomy (NCBI): domain Eukaryota; kingdom Metazoa; phylum Chordata; class Amphibia; order Caudata; family Salamandridae; genus Pleurodeles; species Pleurodeles waltl. The sequence goes on from NC_090442.1 coordinate 620,737,099, forward strand.
CACACCGCATTTAACAAAACACCAATTTCTAACACTGAATAATTGGTTCCTTTATTGTTATTAAACCACCAAATGTTCAAGCCATTCTCTTCATATTTCTTGAAATAAAATGATCCAGAGGGAATCCAAATGTCGATAATTGCTATCCTTGACTTTGGCTGCATTCTTCTTTTCCACCGTTCACCATTGTCACCTAGAACTGCATGATCAGACACTTTGATCATGAGTGCACGTTGGCAGAAATGTTTTTAAGGCACCCTTCCTCAAACCTGGTAGTCTTCTAATCTTCACCATATCTCCAAACGGAAAATCTTCCAATTTAAGGGGGTGATTCTCACCCTGGCGGGCGGCGGAGGCCGCCCGCCAGAGTTTCCCCCTCCAAAATACCGCTCCACGGTCGTGAGACCGCGGAGGGTATTCTGGCTTTTGCACTGGGCTGGCGGGCGGCCGCCAAAAGGCCGCCTGCCAGCCCAGTGCAAAAGAGCCTTCCCACGAGGACGCCGGCTCAGAATTGAGCCGGCGGAGTGGGAAGGTGAGACGGGTGCAGTGGCACCCGTCGCGTATTTCAGTGTCTGCAAAGCAGACACTGAAATACAAAGTGGGGCCCTCTTACGGGGGCCCCTGCAGTGCCCATGCCATTGGCATGGGCACTGCAGGGGCCCCCAGGGGCCCCACGACAACCCATACCGCCATCCTGTTCCTGGCGGGAGAACCGCCAGGAACAGGATGGCGGTATGGGCTGTCAGAATCCCCATGGCGGCGCAGCGTGCTGCGCCGCCATGGAGGATTCTAAAGGGCAGCGGAAAACCGGCGGGAGACCGCCGGTTTTCCGCATCTGACCGCGGCAAACCTTCAGATCATTAGATATTTGCTTACTTCTGGCTTTTACAGGACTCACTTTCTGAGAGACCCCCACCACATTGTGAATCCCATTACCTACACAAGTATTTTCCAGAACCCAATTAGGAAACAACTTAATTGAGGAAAACCTCCCTGTGAACAACACAAAAGGGGCAACTCCTGTGATAGAATTGGAAGTACTTTGGAAGCCCCATAATCTGTTCAAAAGTATTTTTATCACATCTAAGTCAGATGACCAGGCTAACTGAATGCTATCTTTCAATATCTGATTAACCCTCTACATCATACCATTACCTTGGGGGCTCTACAAAGCCATTGAAAGATGTTTAATACCTAAATACTAAATAAAAGACATCCAGTGACATAGACTTGAATTGTATTGCATTGTCTGTCACTAAATATTTGGGTACATCTTCTCTCATTAGTGTTTGGCTCCTTCAAAAACTTACATTCCACCCACTTAGAATGGTAATCCACAATCATTACTACAAACATAACATTCAGGTTGTACATAGGTCCAATAAAAATAACTCCTAACTTACCTATGGCCATTTAGGAACTCTTCTGGGAAAAAAAGAGTTTTATAAGTATAAAGAGATTTGTCTGCCTTTTTGCATTCCACACAACCAGTTCTAACTACCTCCACATTCCAGCCCAACCTGGCCACCAATAATAGGTCTCCTTCTTAGTTCCAGTCAATCCTACACGCCTGACAATAGCAAACTTCACCAACCACATCATCAGTTCTGTTAGAGGAAATAATGAGATCCCTTTCCTAATCAAACCCCAAACTATTCTCTCTGGGTCAGCTTTGTACAATATACTTCTTCAAACAAGTTAGACAAGCATCATCATCACAGAAACATTCCCATTTTTCTGTGTGCTACAACGGCTTGAGAAATCATTACACCATCAGCCAACTCTGCCACATGCTCCACAGCATCAGCTCCATGATTACCTAGAGATGTATCCAAAGGGCACCTTGAAAGGAATTCTTCACTCTTGAATGTCTCTCAATTTAAAGTCACAGTCATACATTTTGGATATTAACCTATCTTGGACTTGCTCTATTGAGGCATTTTTCACTCAATTAAAATACTAACAGTACTATTGAAACTCTTGCCTCTGTAAATACATCAAAAAATTACTGACTGCCTACATGCAAGTTAGCTTCTCCTTATCTATAAAGCTATAATTCAATACAGATTTAATGAACCATCTGGAGGAAAATGCAACAGTGCTTTTTTGCTGCTCTAATGTCTGACTCAAGATCCACTAGCACTGAATCCATGGTCACTATAGAGTTTACATCATCTCTGAAATCATGTAGTACAGGAGAATTTACAGTTAATGTTTCCAAACTCCCAAATGTGTTATTTTATTTTTTCTTCCAAAGGTATAAGGAATCTTACATTGCTCATCAACAATCTTCTTAGTGCTTCAGTGTGTAATGCAACATTTTCTACAAACCGTGAATGATATTCACAAAGACCCTAAAAAGACCTCAATCACTTTTTGTCTTTGGAAGCAGGGCTGTTCTTAATGGCTTCCAAAAAGTCATTTTTGTCTTTATCCCTTCTGCAGAAATGTAATGCCCTAAATATTCAACTTGTTTTAAAAAAACTGCCCTTTATCCATCTTCGCCATAAAACCATGGTCTTTTAAGGTTTCTAACATTTCTTTCAAAATATGAAGGTGTTTCTTCTCAGTATAGGTAAAAACAAGGATATCATCCTGGTAACCCAAGACATTTCTCACCCCCCCACTAAAATTTGGAACATCAGTTTTTGAAAAACAGATACAACTGAGGCTAGGTAAATAGCATTCAAAGAAATCTAAAGGTCCTGAATGGAATCTAATAATCAACTTAACTTGGCGGTAGGCAACTCTTAGATCCAAGGTGGAACATATTCTTACCACTTCAATTTCAGCTAGCATTTCCCAGCTCTTGGGTGAAAGAAAACAATCCACTAAAATGTGTTACGGTCCACACACAACCTTATCTCCCCTGCTTTTTTTCTGCTACCACAATTGTAAAGACTTATAGAGAAGAGTCAAGGAGGTCTATGACCTTTTCTTCAAACAGCTTGCCTAAGATTTCTATTAATTGACCAATATTACTCAACTGGAATATACACCTTATGAACAACAAGCTTGGCATCAGCCTTCAAAATTATTCCAGCTCATCTCTGATCATGCTCTGTCACCAAGGCAGTTTGTCAATTCAATTACAGACTGCTGCATAACATATGCCAAGTCCTCTAGTCTGCTAGCAATGAGGAACCTCAGACCCACTCTTTAATATTGACACTTCTCTAAATCAGTGCAGGGCAGCACCTGATAACCTGGATTTAAAAGGCAACACAGGAACATACTGGGACCCCACTCACCACTCTGTGGGGCAAATGGGAATATAACATACGGAGGGCATTGCATGGCACTGAATTGGAGTAAGCCTTGGAATTCTCCCAGCTAGTGTCTGGGAAAGCTAAGTTCAACAGTATACAGTTTTACATCCTACACCGTGCCTAACTAACACCAGAATAACTCAATCATTTTTTCTCCATGGCACACCTTTTATGTTCCCGCTGCTGTGCGGTCTCAGCAGACTTACAGCACATTCTGTGGTCCTGCCCGGACCAATCACCCTATTGGTGTTCCTTCCATGACATGCTGCAGGAGGTCACAGAACGTACTGATATTCACACATGGATGGGCAGCACCCTAGGCGTCTTTAAGTGCAGGAAGTGGCACAAGTAAGATTGTGCTTTACCAGCATGGCTCCCCTGCTCTCTAAAAGGGCCCTTAGCTTGCAGTGGTGTGCCCCACAGGCCACGCTCATGGCTGCATGTCATGGGCTGCATGTCATGGGGTTCTGCAAAAGTAGGAGAGGACTAGGGAGCCTTGCACTATGCAGAAGTTTAGCACCTCTGTAGACATCCCATATCTGCAGCCTAAGGTACCCACCTTGCCCACTTCCTATAACACATCCACGATGATGATCAGCCCCCGTAGGCCTGACCAGGCCATAATTGGTCCCAATCTGTATCAGTCTATTCCCTTGGCAGCCCCTCCCTGCTGAACAGATGATTGACCTCTGAGCCCACATGCCTGTCTCACTCTCACCCACAGTCACATCCTTCCTCTACCCTGATGGAATCCTGCTCCGGATGACCTTAAGATCCTTCATGGGCAAGATTCCGCCAGCCTCCAGGCCCGAATCCCTATCTACACTACCTGGTTTCGGGGTGATGCCCAGTTAGAATAGGGGACACATCAGCACACAGCTGCCTAACACCCTTACATCTATACTCCTCTATTGGGAGATTTTAGCAGCTGTGCCCCCAAAGCACAGCCTAGTGTTTTCGATATTGTTTATGACTACTTGCTCATTGGTCACACACAGTTGCTGTACTGTACTGTGGTCATGTATTGATTTTACTGTTTGCATATGAAAACCGTAATAAAAACAGTATACATTTCTTTTTTTTAAGTGGCACAGCTCCTAATGACAAAAAACAAATAGATCAGGCTTCAAATTTATTCTATGTGCATAATCCCTCACAACTTCAAATAAGGGCCTATGCTGATTAAGCAAAAGTTTCATAGAATCAAATTGTGGGTCTGATATTTTGGCAAGCAAAATTTGGAATTTTGTTCCTGGCCTTAACACCATCATGAAAGCTCCTTGGTCCATCCATGTATGTTATACCCTCTCCTTGCTACATACATTTTTATTAAAAATATCTCTATCTTTATACATGATGTTTTCCTGAAAATACCCCAACAGATCTAGGTGAAATCCTGTGAATGCCACTTTGTGTATATACCAGGAGATGAAAGTTCGACTCAACTATACTCCTTGAAGTACAGTTTTTATCAGGCACTACAGTAATGGGTGATCCATGAGCCATCAATTTCTATTTTCCCAATGTTTATAATGCAAACAGGATCTCCTAATTTACCAGCCTTTTCTGTGGACCCAATAATCCTGATGGACAATGCAACTCTACTCTCATCTCCCCTTGCCTCATACTCTCTCAGTCACAACTGTTTCTCACTAATCAATACAACTTTCTGTGCATTTTTGCATGCTCTAGCAAAGCATCTCATCTTCCTACATTCACTAAAGTTTTTCCTATAGCAGGATACACATAAAACTTGGCTAAATGATTTTTAGAACCACATTTATAATATGTTCCCAAAGAATTTGAACAACAGATATTTTGTTTTCATTATATGAACTGAAATTTAACTTCAGTTTAGACACAACAGAATGTATATTTTCAAATTTAGTCATTTGATTGAATTTTCTTAATTCTTTAGACTCCAATATTGCCACTATTTCATCTCTCAGAAAATTATCCAATATCCCATCAAACTCACAGGTGGATGCAGGAACCCTTAGTTCTGCCAGAACACAATCAATCTACACATGCTGGAGTTGAAAATGCATGAAAACCCTATATATTTCTAAAGTTACATTTTTGTTATCCTTAAAGTGGTTTTCTAACGTGTTAACTGCTTCCATTTAAGCATGCCAAACTGCAGGAGAAGAAGGATTCATCACGGGTAAATGATAAAAAACTCTCTGACTGTCCATGTCCAAATAATTATATAACAAAGATTTTTATTATATCTTGTCCCATCAACTGTAAATTAAACAGTGGTCAAAAGTCTTAAACGATTGCTTATGTTATTATGTTTGCATGCCTCGTTAAGATAAAAATGTAGTTGAGAAGACAGCATTTTGCACATTTATTGTTATCAACACAAAGATTCTTTTGATTGAATTAACACTTTACTAAAGCCTTGATTTGTTTCACTTTCACTTTAAATTACAACATTGTGTTTGATTTGTACAGTATGCTTACATAAGAACATACCAGTGCTAGATTCTGAAGCACCTTGAATCATCAGTGAAACATCTGCATAGAAATGGCACTCCAGAGTGAGCTTTGATTGACAAATGAAAAATGAGAATAGAACTGTGGCCAGTCCCATCTTCATTGCCAAAACTGTGTTGCACCTAACTGACCATAATGTCCAGGCAGGGATTAGGTGAAAATAACTCTTATTGTCAAAATGACATGAGAATAACACACAGAGTCCCTTTAGCAACTGCTCCCAGCTCCACCAGATAAATGGCTGAGGTACTCATTACGACTATGGTGTCCTGTACGGAAGACCCCTGTGGTGGCGGCCACCAAAAGACTGTCGTATTATTAGTCACAGACAGAAGATCACCCACTAACAGCCAAAAATTCTACACCACCAGGCCGACTGAGGATGGGAGAGAGGCAGTCCCACCACCAGCACCACCACGCCAACAACATTCCACACTCCGTAGTATGACCCACAAATCAGCACAGCAGTACTTCCATGGTGGTAAGCCATTGGTGGTGTGACCCGCTGGGTAAAAAAAACACCCCCAAAAGAACCCAAAGCCACATTGGACAGTACAAACACCCCACAACTGAGACACATACACACAACCAACACACCCACACACACCACTATAAAACACATCACCACACATCCCACAATCCATTGCAAAAGGAACGATTTACACAGATCCTAGGATACTGCAAGACCCAATCTATAGCACATGTACACCATTGACACGCTCACATGTCACACATAACACAACTGTACACAAACACCACAACCCACACAACACAAACCAAACCACCCTTTCGCATAACACCTCCCAATCCACTTCATACCACCATGTACCCTCAAAAGCACCCATGATTCACAAATGAAGAGTTGGGGGTCATGGTCGATGAAATCGCCAGGGTAGAGCCACAACTGTTCAGAGCATAGGTCCAGCCAACATCCATAGCCAGGAAAAAGAGTTATGATGGAGGATCATTAACAGGGTCAATGCAGTGGGCAACCATCCACGCACAAGGGAGGATATCAGGAAGAAGTGGAACGACCTACGGGGAAAGGTGCATTGCATGGCATCACAACACCACATTGCCATCATCAAGACTGGCGGTGGGCCCCCACCTCCTCCCCCAGAGTGCACATCGTGGGAGGAGAAGGTCTTGGACATCCTGCATCCTGAGGGCCTGACTGGAATAATCGGAGGACTGGATTCTGGTGGGTCACTAACACTCCCCTGCCGCCAATGACTCCTGTACAGCATGCATCTCCACCACCCTATCAGTCCCTAATTCAACACACCACACACTTCCTCCCCCCACCCAATCACCCAATACTCCTCCCCTGCATGCCACACCACCCCATTAACACCATTCCCACACAGTTCACCCCTACTGCACGGATAGCATTCACAATGGCAAGCACTATAACTCCCACAATGCATGACTCCCCACACATGAAAAGCTGCAAGTACCACTTCACAGTGGAACACCTGCACCTAAAACCATTGCACCAGCTACAATAACTAGATGCGTCGACTGCATATTACTACATGGAAATGACAGCTATGCCATCCACAATCGACAACCCTCCATGGAACATGGAAACAATTTCACAATCCATCACCCACTAACAATGTCTGTAGTGCCACATCTGTCTTTGCCATCACGGGGAAGCAAGTCAAGCCACTGTATGCATCAGACAATGATACAAACAAGTACACCTTCACAATGTAACTCTCCCCCTCTCCATTCACAGGTACCCCTGCAGAGGATGCCAGAGACAGACATCCCTCTCCCAGGATGAAGGCCCCAGTGAGGACAACAGCTCTGGATGTCTAGACATTGATGACTTACCTGGTCAATATGGGACTTCTGGTTGGTCCACCACCACTAGCCTCACCCTGCCCACATCTGAGCCCCCCACCTCTGTGGTAACAACACAGACAACCCCTTGTCCCCAAACCTGAGTCCCAAGGACTATTCAGTCAGCAAGGTGCCCCACAGTACAGGGACTTGAGTATACCCCTCACACCCAAGACAATAAAGGTCTTGGATTAGCTAGGAATAGGCACACTGTGCCATGGGTACAGGCACAGGGGGCCAGTGGGAGGGCACCTGCGGGCCAAGGGTGGGGGCCCCCAATGGAAAGGACTGGCCATGATGCCATCTCCCAAGCCCTGGGAGCATATCAGTAATCCTAGGACAAGATGGGCCAGATACTCTGCACCTTTCAGGAGAACTAGAGGCTGCAGAGGGAATACCAACAGGAAGCCATGCAGCAGTGGTAGCAAGTTTGGTAGTAGAACAGACTCAACTCAAATCTTGTGTCAAGGGAGCCACCAATCAAGGCAGGAACCAGAGTAGCACCACCCAATATACCTGCAAATATACCAAGACAGGGACAACCATCATGATAGGAGTCACTGTTGTCTAGCCAACACACATGCAGTACATTGTCGTCCTCCCTAGTGCGAGTACCCAAGTGGCATATGAACACAAAGTACCATAGCAGACTCACTTTTTCAAGACATCTGTTAGAAATGGGGTCTTTGGTTGGCAGTCAGGTTACCCCCTGTCCAAGCAAGGACCCTCACTCTAGTCAGGGTAAAAGAGAATCACCATCTGCTAACCCCTGCTTACCCCCTTGGTAGCTTGGCACGAGCAGTAGGCTTAACTTCAGAGTGCTAGGTGTAAAGTATTTGTACTGACACACACAGTACCTTAATGAAAACACTACAAAATGGCACAACACAGGTTTAGAACAATAGAGAATATTTATCTAAACAAAACAAGACCAAAACAAAAAAAATCCACAATACACAAGTCAAGTTAACAATTAAAAAGCAAAAAGAGTCTTCATGTAGTTTTAAACAAACACTAGCACTGTTAGCGTGAAAACGTACATTGGGTGTGTCAAAAATAACCCTGGACGGGTGAGTGTGCGTCAAAAAGGGCTTGTGATGCGTCGATTTCACTCACAGGCGATTGCGTTGTTTCTCCTTTGGTCAGGTAAGGGCGAGTTGTTTCTTCTCTCTGCAGAAGAGCGATGCGTCGATCCGGTCAGAACTCTCGGGTCCGGGCAGGCCTCGCGTCGTTTTTACACGCCCATCGATACTTGCGTCGGAAATCCAGCCGCACGATGATCCGAAAACCATGCAGCGCGGGATGCGATCTCACCAGCCTCTGTCAGCGATGCTGCACGTCGTTTCTCCAGCTCTGTGAGTTGATTCTTCGGTCACGTTGCAGAAGAGTGTCTTTTTTCAGCCGCGAAGCCAGCGGCGTGTCGATTTTTCAACTGCAGATCGGAGTAACGTCGATCTTTTCCCCGCACGGCATTCTGTGCATGGATTTCTTTGTCTTAGGCTGCCAGCTTTTCCTTTCAGGGTCCCAGGAACTGGATGGGCACCACAGGGCAGAGTAGGACTCTCTTCAGAGACTCCAGGTGCTGGCAGAGAGAAGTCATTGCTCTCCCTGAGACTTCAAACAACAGGAGGCAAGCTCTAAATCAAGCCCTTGGAGATCTTCACAAGATGGAAGGCACAGAAAGTCCAGTCTTTGCCCTCTAGCTCAGGCAGAAACCGCAACTGCAGGAAAGCTCCACAAAGCACATTCACAGGCAGGGCAGCTCTTCTTCCTCAGCTCTTCGGCTCTTCTCCAGACAGAGGTTCCTCTTGGTTTCCAGAAGTGTTCTAAAGTCTGTGGTTTTGGGTGCCCTTCTTATACCCAATTTCTCCTTTGAAGTAGGTCTACTTAAAAGCAAAGTCTTTCTTGAATGTGAAATCCTGCCTTACCCATGCCAGGCCCCAGACATTCACCAGGGGGTTGGAGACTGCATTGTGTGAGGACAGGCACAGCCCTTTCAGGTGTAAGTGACCACTCCTCCCCTCCCTCCTAGCACAGATGGCTCATCAGGAAATGCAGACTATACCCCAGCTCCCTTTGTGTCACTGTCTAGTGTAAGATGCAACCAGCCCAACTGTCAAACTGACCCAGAAAGGGAATCCACAAACAGGCAGAGTCACAGAAATGGTATAAGCAAGGAAATGCCCACTTTCTAAAAGTGGCATTTTCAAACACACAGTCTTAAAATCAACTTTACTGAAAGATGTATTTTTAAATTGTGAGCTCAGAGATCCCAAACTCCACATGTCCATCCGCTCCCAAAGGGAATCTACACTTTAATCAGATTTAAAGGTAGCCCCCATGTTAACCTCTGAGAGGGACATGCCTTGCAACAGTGAAAAACACATTTAGCAAAATTTCACTGTCAGGACAGGTCCTACCTCAACCATACACTGCACCCTGCCCTTGGGGCTACCTAGGGCCTACCTTGGGGGTGTCTGACATGTAAGAAAAGCGAAGGTTTAGGCCTGGCCAGTGGGTAGACTTGCCAAGTCGAATTTACAGTTAAGACTGCACACACAGACACTGCAGTGGCAGGTCTGAGACATGATTACAGAGCTACTTATGTGGGTGGCACAACCAGTACTGCAGGCCCACTAGTAGCAATTGATTTACAGGCCCTGGCACCTCTAGTGCACTGTACTAGGGACTTACTAATAAATCAAATATGCCAATCATGGATAAGCCAATTACATACACATTTTGTAAAGGAGCATTTGCACTTTAGCACTGGTTGGCAGTGATAAAGTGTCCAGAGTAACAAAAGCAGCAAAATCAGAGTCCAGCACACATCAACAATCTGGGAAACAGAGGCAAAAAGTTAAGGGAGACCATGCCAAGGATGAAAAGTCTAACAACATCCATTCACAATGGTCCATCCCTCACAGCTATAGCCAAGTCCCACTGTCAATTTGAGTTGGCTGCCGTATCCGCCCATTGTGTACAGTGAGGTTAAGTTACTATACTGTTGGCACAGCCTTGTTTGCCAGTCCTATTGCAGTAGGCACTGTATTACTGGGACCATACAACATGGACAATCCCTTGCAGATGTGATGGCAGCCAATAGCACAGTAAACATAGCACTGAATATGAACAATAATACCTCTCCCGATGGGCAAAATGTTATTGACACAAACCCTCACAGAGGGATAGGTGCACTTTACACCTCCACTGATGGCACACACCAGAGTGAGTTATGTCACAAGGAAGACAGGAGCTCAGTTCACATACAAAACACTTGACTCATACCTGTAGATCATTGGCAGTATTGTTGGATCAACTCTGTCCTAGAGTCAGCTACATCCTCATCAACTGCCCCCTCATAAGTGTCTATTTCACCATCATCAGCCACAGGTCCAGCTGCCACCTCCTCAACATCCAGTAATGGTATGTGACATCTCAGAGCCAGATTGTGTAGCATGCAGCAGGCAACTATGATCTGGCAGACCTTCAGAGGTCTGTAAAGCAGGGCACCTCCTGAGACATGTAGACACCAAAATCTGGCCTTTAGCAGGGCAATGGTACACTCAATGACATGCCTCATCCTGACGTGGGCCTCATTGAAATGTTTTTCACCATCTGTTGTTAGATATCTCACTGGTGTCAGCAGCCACAGAAGGGTAGGCGAGCTAGAGTCACCTGTGTGCACAAAGGTTGGAGCTATCACAACACCGGTAGAGACACTTGGTGGGATGTGAAGAGAGGTGTCATTAAAGTTGCATACATACTATTGGATACATATCAACGAGCCAGGCTTTTTCTCTCTGTAGATGTGCCATCATGTGTGGGACACTGCTGTTCAAAATGTAGGAGTCATGCACAGATCCTGGAAACTTGGCACTCACCTATGAGATGTGCTGGTCAGAAAGACACACCACCTGGACAGTGATGGAGTAAAAGCTTTTTCTGTTCCTGTACACTTGTTCATTGACCTTGGGAGGAACCAAAGCAATGTGGGTGCCATCTATAGCCCCTATCACATGAGGGAATTGTGCCATAGCATAGAAGTCAGATTTTTCAGTGGCCAAATCCGCACGTTGGGGAAACCTGATGTAGCTGTTCTGGTGTTTCAGTAAAGCACACAGTACATCGTTCAACACCACACTGACCATAGGCTGTAACATCCCTGCTGCTAAGTCATCTACAACGAGCCTGAGGCAAAGGAGTGTAGCACAGATAAGACCTGTACTGTGGGAGGAATGGCATAGGGATTACGGATGGATGGCAAGAGATCCAGATCCTACTAGGTATACAGTTCCATGATCGTCTGATGATTCAGACAATAGGTCTGTATGATGCGTCTCTTTTCCAGGGTAACAAGGTCAACTAGGGGTCGGTACACCAGTGCATGTCTCATTCTCCCCGCTGCATGCTCTCTAGAAATGAGAGAGAGGAAAAGCCACATGTTGATGTCAACAGTTCACAAGCTTGGTAACACACACATTTGGTTAAGGCGTCTGCAAGGCAGCAAGTGACTTCACATGTCGTGTCATAGTTATCAGTACACTCACTTGACTATCCATGAATTTCACATGTGTGAACCTTGATATGATGTGTGAACATGGTTGATCTCTGTACATGTCACTAAAAATCATACATGATGCACTCATCATCCACCTACAATACACTAATGAAATGGAAAATGGCAGCCACCTGTCCTGTAAGAACGGGACAGATGGAAGTGACCTAATTCCACCAGCGTTAGTGATCATGGCGGTAGGCATTCGAAACTACTGTGCAACGCCTCATTGGTTAACATTGTCCCATGCCCGCTCACCCATGAGGGTGAACATCTCCTTCCCCGCAGGCACCTCGGTCCCTGTCCCAGTCAGCCCTGCTGCCCTCAATGAGGAGGCTATTGACTCCTGAGGTCCATCTCTGTGGGACAGTCAAACATTGTGAATGCCATCCAGGGTCTGGCATCGCAGATGCAGTAGATCAATGCCTTCCTGGATGACATTCACGGTGCCCTGACTGGCCTGCAGAGATCCTTTCAGGCTCTGGCCTCCTCGTTGATGGCAGCCAATGTCCCTTCTTCTTCTGTCCCCCCTCCAGCTATCCGTGTCCAATCCCACTCCCCTCCCCCCACACCCATCCAGAGCATACAGTCAGACCAGCATGTATTCACTTCAACAGACACAGTTCACGAAGACAAACACCAATAACAATTGTTTTGTATGTTAAGCCTGAGATCCTCCTTGTATACCATTCACATATCTATATGCTATTCAGGGTACCTGTGATATATTTGATGATCAGATAATAGTAATTGAGAAAATAAATGTATTTGTATTACATCATGAGATGTGTACGTATACTGTTGGAAGTGGTTTAGGAGGATGTTACCTATGTATATAGTCCACATAACACAGCCCAGATCAGACCTTGCCAAACTGTTGTCTGAGAGCTATCTAAACCTCACTGACCACTTTGAGTGCTACTCAACCTTGAGCCCACATACTGGATGGCCACAAGATGTACTTTTATGTATTGAAGTGATGGAAAATTTATTTTCATGTAGGTTCAGTATGCTCAGGCTACGGAGAGCAAGACCTGACAAAACGCTTTGCCCATTATGGGCCATGCGCCAGACTGGGACAGAGTTACTGTAGCAATACAACTGATGGCAGATCTTTGGATGTTCACAAAATTAGTCTTCTGAACCGACAGTAGTCCTGAATGCTTTTACAAAGACTACATTTGGAATGGTTACTGAGGTAACCCCCTGACCTGGTACATCTTTTCATTGACCTACATTGTCAATGTGTTGCATTTACTAATTACAGGCCCCTTACTCTCACAGGACTGCTGTCACTTTTCCATAAGTCATGTTTGAACTGTACAGGCCTGTTGCACACATGACTAACTTACAGTTTAGATAGTTGGTTAATTCTGAAGAGATCATTATGTGAATCACCAGCTTTGTTACATTCAGCCAATCAAACAAAACATACCATGGTATGTTGAATGCCATCTCTATAATATTGCCACATATGATAAAAGGTGTGCCCTGTGATGCCAGTAAATACCACATAAGCTCAATTAATTGTAGTATGATATTCCATTAAGTAGTCCACACATCCCCAGAGAGGAACCTCTCAGTGACACACATGCCAGTCCTTTCACTGTGACCTAAGTCCTTTGGGCCATTTGCGATTGCAAAATCTGCATTTTGGAATGTAACAAATCCAATTTGCGATTTGGTAACCTGTTACCGAATCGCAAATGGGATTTGCTACTAAATACTGATTCGGTGGGCCAGATGTATCAAAGTGTTTTGCGATTGCTGCAAAAACTGCATTTTGGAATGTAACAAATCCAATTTGGATTTGTAACTACATATCAATTCGATATTAGGAAGGGGCAGGTCATGGGCGTCCCTTCCCAATACTGAATCGCAGAGGTATGTATGATTGTTTTGTGACCATGAATGTGGTCGCAAAACAATTGCACTTACCACCAATTTCAAATTGCTGGTAACCCATTTGCGAAGAGGAAGGGGTCCACAAGGGACCCCTTACCCTTTGTGAATTTATGCAAAAATGTTAAGAGCAGGCAGTGGTCCCACTGCTTACTATTAAAAAAATAAAAGAAAACATTTAATTTTTAAATGCATTTTATTTTCCTTCAAGGAAAATGGGCAGCATTTAAATAAAAAAAAAATAGCTTTATTGAAAAGCTATCACAGACATGGTGGTCTGCTAAGCCCAGCAGGCCACCATCCCTGTAATTGTAGCCATTCGCAATGGCTCACAAATTGTGACCTACCTCATGAATATTAATGAGATAGGTCAATTTGTGAGCCCTTGCAAACTGCAGTATGAAACTCCTGGAGTTTCATACATTCCAATAGCAATTACTTCATTGCGAGTCGCAAAAAATCGCAATTAGGTAATCGCTATTGGATATAATGATACATCTGGCCCGTAGTATGTTTACAATTTAAAAATGCTTGTGCTAGGTGTATACAAAATGAGTGTTAACCAAACAGATATCCTAAAATATGCTATTATGATCTGTTTTTTCATCTATTGCATCCATGCAGGTCAACATCCATCAGAAGCAAGTCATTTGGAGAGCCATTGCTCAGAAGGCATCGGCCCTGGGGGCCTATCACTAGGGTAGCGTCCATTGACGGAAAAGTTGTAAGGACCTAAGATGTAGGACCCTTAAGATGACGTAGGTCCAGCTGGGGCTGTCCTCCCAATGTGGACAGGTGTGTGCTGGACCCTGACCCCCTAATGGCCCGCATACTGGTGGTGGCCCACCCTGAGCTTGATGGGTGGTAGAGGGATTCACAGCAGCTACAAAGGGGTGAGTCCTGGCCAGAGTCATACATTTTACATTGCCAACTTTGTGTGTTTGTAGCAGGCATCTCCCCATCAATATTGGGGGTGACCCATGTGCGATGCAGAAGAGTTATTGTTTGTGTAGGTCTGGCAATAGGTGCATGCTGATGCGATTTGTCTATTGTCCTTTTGACCAGGAACACAGAAGAGTCGAGTCAACTACCAATTTACTGTCTTGAGCAGTCACATGGCTAAGTACAGTGATTAATTGGCTCATGTTGTTTGGTGTTGCGGTTGGCATTTGTACCCAACAGACCACTTGTTTTCAGTGTGCCAAGAGTGATGCTACCTCACTACTGTGTCTGTGGTGTGTCCCAATTACATGAGTCATAGCATACAGTGCACTTTGGGTGCAGTCACTGAGCAACTCGTCCCCTTGGTAAGTGGGAAATGTACAGTTACTTGTGATAGCGAATATCACTGGTGCCATCACTTTTAGTGCCTACACGTTGGAACATGTTCCTTTCACTTTTGTGGCATCATTTACACTACTGCTTTACACATAATCAACATGTCTTCATACGTTGATGTCTGATTCTATCACATATGTGTGTAGGCCAAACTGTATTGGAAAATAGTTATATGTGATGTGTATGCAGTTTATGTGTTACCACTAACAGTAGTGTGTAAACATTGGTTGGTGGGTCACACACACCTTAAGCCATTACTCAATGTCATTAGTCAGGTTGAATTGCTGAGGTAATGAAGCACATGACAGGTAGACTTACAGTAATTTCTTACACTGTGAATTTCCATGCCATTGATGTGGAAATATTAAGGTAAGTGATTTGCCCATGTTTATTTGTGAAGGTTCATTTACTGACTGTTGACATGTATCAGAGAGTGATATGCAGAAATGTAGGAATCATATGTAAGTGTCTACACTCACTAATACAATGGAGTTTGTGTTTGCATCGTTGTAGCAGTACTATAAGATACTTGCCACTTCTTCGTATATGTAAAGTTGACATAAGGTCTGATTGACAATTTTGGCACCTAATGTTTTGTGTAGCTGGTAGTGTTAAATAAATACATTTCTCTGAATCTATTTCTATACTTGATGTATATGAGCCACCTGCCTGCCATATTACAAGTTACATTATATCCTATGGAACTTATAAAACAGTGGGCAGGATATCTGTCATGTTTGTGAAGAAGCATCCCATCCACCAAGTTCGTAATCAGGTCCTCAGTTCAAATAACTCCTCTATAGGTATTTTCTCTTCTTCTCAAACACCAAACATCACCATTAAAATGTCTGTGCATCTTCTTGAGTGTTCTGAGTAAACTGTGGAGATCCAGTTCATACATCTACAAGGTCTTGAATGTGTGATGCACAATGTGTTTTAGTTCTGTCACTAAGCACACATTAGAACAAAGCAAATAGTGCAGAACACAAAGGGCCTCATTATGACCCTGGCGGGCGGCGGAGGCCGCCCGCCAGGATCCCGCCCTCCATATTACCGCGCCGCGGTCAAAAGACCGCGGCGGGTATTACGAGTTTTCCCCTGGGCTGGCGGGCGGTTCCAGTAAAACCGCCCGCCAGCCCAGGGGAAAACGACCTTCCCACGAGGATGCCGGCTCGTAATCGAGCCGGCGGAGTGGGAAGGTACGACGGGTGCAGTGGCACCCGTCGCGTATTTCAGTGTCTGCAAGGCAGACACTGAAATACTTTTCGGGGCCCTCTTACGGGGGCCCCTGCCGTGCCCATGCCATTGGCATGGGCACGGCAGGGGCCCCCAGGGGCCCCGCAACCCCCCCTACCCCCCCTTTCCCGCCATGAACTGGATGGCAGTAGGGGGGGTCAGAATCCTCATGGCTGCGGAGCGCGCTCCGCAGCCATGGAGGATTCCAAAGAGCAGCGGAAAGTCAGCGGGAGACCGCTGACTTTCCGCTTCTGACCGCGGCTGAACCGCCGCGGTCAGAATGCTCATTGGAGCACCGCCAGCCTGTTGGCGGTGCTCCCGTGGTCGGTGGCCCTGGCGGCCACCGGCCGCCAGGGTCAGAATGACCCTCAATGTCTTCTGTTGTTTCTGTTCAATTGGATGAGGAAATGTGAACAGTGATTTAGGAACAACACTAGCAGAGCAGTTGTCATCAAAGGGGTTCGACAACTGGTACCCACCAATGTCAACTTCCTTGATTTCTTTCTTTACCTTTTTTTCAACAACAACAACGAGAGATCGTGCATTTTTCATCAACTGGTTTCTGTCCTAAATGAGGAGGATAAACACTTTTTAATTGGATGTATTCTTTCACACAACTTGAATCAGCATTTACTTTGCTGTCAACAAATTCAACAAGATAGAAGCCCAACAACATCTTAACTCAAGATAAGGCTACATATAATATACCTTTCTTGAACAATGTACTACCAATATTAGTAAATGCTGCATCTATACTTAAACTTTGAGATTTCTGAATAGTTACTGCACATGCTAGAGAAAATAGAAACTGTTTCTGTCGAACATATAAATCTTTCATTAGCAAAAATGTACAATGGATCTTGCAATTCTGCTTCACATCATCAATCTGATCAAATTTTGTCAGTAGGTATTCCACATCATTTCTATTAAGAAAGCAAATTAAATCAATAATTTTACCAATAGCAACATTAGCTAATCCTTCCTCAACATTTACATTACATTGTAAAATAAGTCTACAGTTCTTGCAAACATTTCTCTAATCCCGCAGTTCTGGAAACAGATTTTTCCAAAGAATCAAGTTTCGCTTGCAGCTTTTAACCCTGATGTTCCATTTTGTCTATATGTGTAAGACGTTAAGTTTCTTCTTTCTCCAGTTTCAGTAATTCTTTGTTGAAACAGGAGAACATCGTAGTCTGCACTTAGAATCTTGTATTCTGAGGTGTACAAAGGCAACCATTAAGGGCTTGATGTAGATCTCTGTGAATTGAATGCTCCGTCACAAACATGAAAGATATCCCGTCTGCAGTATTACGATCTCCATTGTTTGTAATGGGATCATAGTACGGCAGATGGGATAGCCATCACATTTGGGACAAAGTATTTCCCTCCGTCAAAATCTAAATCAGGCACCGAGTTTGCGAACATGCATCATTGATGATTAAACATTTTAATTTTTTCAGTACTCTTGAGACTTCATAACAAGCTTCATCGGATAACTTTTGGTACTCCAGTTTGTTGTCCTGTTCCACAGGTGGCATGACTAGTCGATGTAAAGCAATTCCTTTAATATTGTGTATCTAGTGCGTGATGTTACCACACATGAAAAATTACCCTATGTAGTCTTCTGTTGAAAATCAGTGAGAACTTGTATTAAAAAGCTTTTACCTGTGCCAGTTTGACAACTGATCTACAACAGTATAGGATTAAATGATGTGCATGCACACTCTTTCTTCTCATGGAGGAATCCATGATCAACTCTGTGTTTCACATAGCTGTCACAGTACTGGGCGCAGAGGCTCAGATGGATTTAGAAGGGGATATCATCTTGAAAGAGGTTAAAGCCACCATGACAGTTATGGTCAGGCAAAGTCCCTGGCCCTAATAGGTTCCCTGCAGAGCTGGGCGATATCTTAGCCCCCCACCTCCTAAATATGTTCCTGGAGGCAAAGACGACAAGGAGCTCTCCCTCCTGATTGGAGACGTGCCAAGATAGTTATTATCCACAAAAACTAAAAACTCCTTGGAGAGAAGAGACCCGATCCCCCTCAAGGCGAATGTTATCATCAAGAAGGCTATGGTCACGGGAAACTCAAAAATTTAATTTGGCAAAGAGCTTATGAGGGATGGTGAAAGAGTTTGCAACAAGCAACAGCCTACTGCCCCCCCATTCTCTAGAAACCGGGGCCCTAAGCCTCAGTGTGGGTCAGCGGGAGTCAAGTTAATGACTGTCAGAAGAGCACCCAGCATTGATTAGGCAATTGTCTAGTCACCGATCTTAAAACTGCTACTCCTTCTGTGCCTGAAAACACGCCATCTACGTGCAGATCAGCATGGTTAATAATCAGACAAACACATCACTACAAGATCAAAAAATTGTAAGACAGTGACCAACGGAAGCTCCACAATATGACTATCTCAACGATGAAGGGCATAGTGAGTGCCGTCGATTTCCTCAAAGCCCACTAGGGTCTACAGATCAAAACAGAGGGTGGGACTTCCTTTTTAAAACCTCACAACTGACCCTAGATGCTTTGTCTTATCAATCTACAAAAATGGATGTGCAGGTTGACTTGCTAAATATAACGGCGCAATCTGTTTCAGGGATTGATAAAAAATTGGCAGATTATAATGCTTTGATTAAATGAGCTCAGAACTATGTGGAAACAACTGAGCACGACTGCACCTGCGCCCCAATAGTTAGCAAATTAGCTGCTCTTCCAGAGGTCAGAAACACTCTGATGTCTGATTTCAGAGCCAATCTTATTACCCTGAAAAGAAAGGGTGATGAAACAGGGTTAAATGTTGGTGAACAGAGGAGTAGGGCTAGTGGTGGGAGAGAGTGGATATAATAGACCAAGGTGTAGTGGAGGAGAACCAAAGCCCAGGAAATGAAGGTATCACAAAGGTACTAGCAATAGATATATTAGAATCCCGGGAAGGATCACTTAGTCAGACCCTACCATCCCTTTCTTCACCTTCCTCCATGGTTTCAAAGACCCAATCCCAAAAAGCATAAAAATTACCGGTCATCAAAAGGCAAAGGAAAAAACAAAGGAAAACCAGGAAAAAGTTGAAGGGTGTCCAGGGTGCTACCGTTGATGCCATGATAAATCTTCCAGTTTCTACGAGTATCGAATTCAAGAAAGGAATTTTTTTTTTTAAGATACACATAACTATAATAGTACTTCAGAGGCCAAGGTGTACCCATTATTTAACATTAAAAAAGGGGGATATCATCCCCCAGTTTCTAGTGAGTATATTCCACGATTAGAGGACGCAGGGGCCATACCTATTTTGTAAACTATAGGCTATTGGGAAATGGAAGCTCAAAAGCCCCAAGACCCAGGGGGGAGACCAAAAACAAGGGGCCAACTCCGAACTTAAGTTAGAAGAGGGACAAAGAGGGAATCTGTAGCAGTAGCCTCTACAACATATACCATTGTAAATATGGGAAGTGGGTCAGTAGGTTGAATACCCCCCCCCCCCTTTGTGTTGAGCCCCAGGGAGGGGATGGATACCCAAGGCCCTCTATAGAGCAGATCATGATAGCTAGCTCAGACAAAGGTGTGGGTCGAGATTATCAGCCATCAAACAGTAGAGAAAGGTTCCCACTCACTATTACGAATGACATATATGGTCAAGCATGCAAAGTTAGTCAGGATTCAATATTGGAGGGTTGTCGGCAGGATCTGCCCGGAAGAGGAAATAACATAGGCCCTCATTGCGACCCTGGCCGTCGGTGATAAAGCAGCGGTAAGACCGCAAACAGGCGGGCAAATTTTTTTTTTTTATTATGACGCCACGGTCATCCGCCACTTCACCATTCCGACCGCCATGGCGGTGAAGACCGCTGGGCTGGAGATTGCGGTCTCCAGCCCGACGGTCATCACTAGACCACCGACGGTATCAGGACCCTGCATACCGCCATGGATCTTGGGTGGTTGGGAACCGCCATGAGATCCATGGCGGTAGGCACTATCAGTGCCAGGGAATTCCTTCCCTGGCACTGATAGGGGTCTCCCCTACCCCCGCAAATCCTCCCCCCACACCGCCCAGCCCCCGGCCACCCCCCAAAGGTGGCACAACCCGTCTCTCCACCCCGACCTCGAACATGCACATATACACACCCCTACACGCACACACACCGAACATGCGCATATACACACCCCTACACGCACACATATACCCCGACAACACATACCCGCACACATACACACAGACATGCACACCGTCCGACCCGCACACATTTCCCATACACACAACCCCCCCCGCATGCATACACTCACTCACTCACCCCCTCTACACTCCCACACGCACATCCCCATGCACGCACACAATACACAACACTCCCCCTTCCCTAACGGACGATCAACTTACCTTGTCTGTTGATCCTCCTGGAGAGGACGGGATCCATGGGGGCAGCTCCGCCACCAGAACACCGTCACCAGAACACTGCCACACCGAATCATGGGACGTGATTCAGTGGGCGGTGTTCTGTTGTTGTGGCGGTGGAGGTTGAGCAACCTCCACTTTCCCACTGTCCGCCAGTATGGCTTCTGGCGGCTTTCCATACGAAAAAGGACGGCGGGCTGCCAGCGGTCATAATACGCGGCGCGGAAGACTGCCACCACTGGCGGTCTTCAGCACAGCGGTACCTCGGCGGTCTTGCGAAAAGACCGTCGAGGTCGTAATGATCCCCATAGTCTTTTCTCCAAGATATCAGACTAGGGGCCCACATGATATTTTAAATCATAGGAAAATATTAACACTTTTGCAAGCAATACCCCCATTGGAGAATATCCAATCAGTAGATATTGATTTTATAGAATCTGTAGTCATGAAACAGCTCCAACAGATAATCCACTTTGGTGAGTTGGTCCCCATCAATTGTCACCAACAGAGTTTTAAGGAGAAAAATGTTTTTCACAATGGGGAATTGACCTTAAAATTCCCAAACAGATCAGTTATCCCGAACCCTTGAAATCAGGTAATCGGACAACAGAACTTACTGTAAAGAACACAACTCACAAACCCTATTCAATTCTGAAAAACGCAATTGGAAATTCCACACCAGCCATCTACCATACATTAAGCTACACTCTGGATAAGGGGCAGGGATCTGGGCAATTAAATATAGGATGGCTCTTAGCTGCTCCTTATAATGGTGGGAGCGCCTGGGAATATCCCACCTTATTAAAATCATCCAAAATATCACACTATTGTAATTTACTAAAAATCTGTTTCTGGAATGTAAACGGGATTAGTGCTAACAACCAACACAGAGATCTAACCCTATTGAAAGATTTTAAAATTGTTTTGATTCAAGGGGACCTGGGCACTGAAACCACTTACAATTGATGGCTATCTGGGTTTCTTTTCCCCAGCCAATAAGTTGAAGAAATTTGGGTGCCCGAAGGAAGGTTTGGCGATTTTTATTGCAGCTGGGTTGAAAGTAACCTGCACACATCTAAAAGAAGAACATGGAGACCTTTTGGTTTTAAAAGTGTCAAACTGGCATAAAACAATAGGGAGACCCCTTCTGATAATAAATGTCTATATACATCCTGATTCCCACTGTAAGAAATCTCTGTCCCCCAAACTTGTTGAAGAAACTTTAGCCGGGTTCCAAGAACTAGATACCCCAGAGCTATTAATTGCAGGAGATTTTAATATGAAACTATTGCAACCCTATGAAAGAGAGGAACAGATTGTGCAGCAGGACGTTAAATGGTCAGTCCCACAGTAACCTTTAGGGAACAAAGGCAGCAGCACTACAGATGTTAAGGTGGCTACTTTTGTTAAGAATTTGGAGGTGTTTGGTCTTAGAATTCTGAATGGTAGGTATCAACAGGATACCCCCCTTGCAGCCACCTGCTACACCTTTGGAGGGCAATCTTTAATTGATTATGCTTTGGTTAAGTTGCCGCTTGTAGCCTTGGTTACCTCTTATTGCATTGTAAGGACTGAACTAAGTGGCCATGGGCTGCAAAGTATTGAGATCAATCATAGTTATCCAAAGCACAAACTAGCTACAACCTCTTCCAAGAACCTTGCCTCAACCAACTGTAAGAAACTTCAATGGCGTGGAGATTCAATTGAAACTATTGGAAAAAACTCGGAGGCACTATTTAATAAATTCATATGTGATCCAATTGATGATCCAATAATTTTATGGTCAGTATTACAGGAGGAGTTTGCAACCATATTTCTCTCTGATGTCTCCCATAAACCTCACCAGTATTATATGTGAGAAAACATAAAAAACAGAGAATTAATAAAAACAACAGCTGTTACTGGGCAATTAAGCAAGAAGAGGAACAGATTATTAGGAATGGCAAAAAAGCATCCATTCGACCCTTGCCGTAAGATTTAAAGACTATAAATAGTTTATATCGGAGACATATGTGGGAGTGAAAAGTAAAGAACAGGCAGGACTTCTGGGCAAAGGCCTTTTTTGTAAGTAAACAAAGGAGCTCTCCGGCATTCTGGACAATGGTAAATAACCTAAACAAAGCGCCCACAGTCCTGACCAGTTCAGATATTTCCGAATCATCTTGGTTCGACTTCTTACCAAACATTTTAACCAAGATAAAAACTGTCAAGAAGTGGTGCTCTGTACCGGGAGGTCATTAGGGATACACGGCCAACAAACTAGTGATAATCAAATCTCCAAAGGCGTAAGGAAGAAAATGAACAAATGTTCTCTGTTGCTCAGATTACCAAACTCATTGAAAAAAGCAGGCATGCAGGGGCACCTGGCCCAAATGTGGTCCCAAATGCCTTATATAAAAAAAAAACGACGTTTCTGGGCAGAGAGGCTGGTTGCGGTCTATAATAACACACTGGAGCTTGAAATTATTCCAAACTCCTGGAAGGGGGCTATTATCCACCTGATCTTTCAAAGGTGGCAATTGTACCAACCCTGAGAATTATCACCTAATTACTTTAACCAACTATGAACCAAAATACTATGCTGGCTGTCATTTGGAAGATCTCCAGAGCTGGGTTGTAGGAAATAATATTATCCCAGTCAATCAGACAGCTTTTATTAAAGGGCCGGGAACAGTTGTAATCATCCTATCTCTTACCACCATTATAGATAAATGTAAACAGAAAAAACAACCCCTGCACTTATGTTTCATGGACTTTAAATCTGCTTCTGATTCGGTACAGCACAACCTGTTAATGGCAAAATTAACCTCCTGGGGTATTCCAGTGAAGCTATTGAAAGCATTACAAAAGCTATACACAGATACATGGGTTGGAGTGAAAATTGCAGACGGCACCTTCCTATGAAGGAAAATTGGGACTGAACGCGGTCTAAAACAAGGTTGCGTGCTTGCGCCTGACATCTTTAACCTCTTTGTATCGGGTCTGTCATCCCTGTTAGATGAGGTAAATGCTCACCCTCCAAAGATTGGCAACTTATTCATTTCAAACGTGCTCTGTGCGGATGATGTAGTCCTACTAAGTTATACCAAAGTTGGACTACAGAGTCTGATAGTGAAACTGTAGGAATTTGCAGTAATAAACAGATTGGAAATAAACAAGAAGAAAGCAAAAACCATGGAAATAAGCAGCAGAATACACAAATCACATAAGTGGTTCCTTCAAGGCCAAAACCTTGAACAAGTTAAATTATACAGGTACTTGGGGGTACTATTTGATGAGAAGCAGTCCTTTAGTCGCCAGGAACTTGACTTAACCTGAAAAGGAAACATCCTGCTATTGCTTTCCATACCCTACTAAGATTGCTACATGGCCCTAGCTACAGACCACTGTTACAAGTGATCACCGCTGAATTAATTCCAAGTGTCACTTATGGTAGCAAAACTTTGAGGGGTAAGGACGCAGCTACTCTAAACGGGATAATCGGGAGAGTTTTCAGAGCCCTTTTCCATCTTCCAATGAAAACCTCTCAGGCCCAAATTAAGCTGAAGTTTGGGTAAATGAACCAAGTAATAGCAAGACATGGACCCTACATTAAAATCTGTAAGCACGTACAACAAGTTAAGGGAAACGGGTTAAGTCAAGCTCTCTGGAAAGAGATGAGTATGAACCCGAGGGCCCCATCAAGGCTATATTAGGAAGAGGCCCTTGATGAGCTGGGGGCCTGCTCACTCTGGGAAATGAGTTTATCACTTGACGCTTTTAAATGAACCATTAATCGTATCGTGAAAAGAATGTCTTTAGCTGTGGACAAGAGTCTTTTTGCTGGTCGATGCCATGCTTGGACAATAATAAATGAGTATAAAACTCTAAAACGTCAGTCGTATCTGGACATGGGTTGGTCAAAGAAAGAAAAAGACTTATTTATCAAATATCAATTTGGTCTTTTCCCAGGAGGTTCAAACTCTTCTCCATGGGTAGGCTTTGGCATAAATTCTCCTTGTCTTTTATGTGGAAGTGGAGTCGGGAACCTATTACATTTGATTTGTATATGTCAAGGCTTAAGGCAAGAACATAGAAAATTACTTAAGGATGCCTTTAACCAGAGGGTCATACGCACATGCAGGCAAGCTGTGATCACCAGCTTCAATTCCATGGACACCACGCTGAATACCAGACTAATACAATTTTTAAGTTAGGCTTCAAAAAAATTGAACACCCAAATTAATATAACTTCAGTTGATGGTGCGAAATGAGTTTGTGTATTGGCAGTTTATACATTTTGGCTAATTTTAGGGACGTAAGTAAAACGGTTTTAGTGGATGTATAGCTGTCCCGTTTATATTTGGGCTTCAGTTAACAAATTCTTGGCCAAGTCTGGATGTTCCCCATACAAATCAATCCTGTGGTTTTATGATTAAAAGAAAAGTAATGATTGCTTTTATAACTATATTTCTCCCTGGATGTGGCAACAGAATTGTATACATGTGTTGTGCATTTTATTGATGAACACTAGGGTTTGTATAGTAATCAAATTTTTAAGTGGTTCATGTTTTTTTATATGAAATATGTATGAAGATTGTGTATGTAGTATGGAAGATTCAATGGGTTTGATTAACCAAGCATTTTAAAAAAGATTCAATACTCAATATTCATCATTTAACATTTTCAAATAGGTAGTGAATACTGGACACTCAATGGTTTCCTTTGCAGCATTGAAAAGGTCTTTGTAGCAGTCAAGCTCTCTAAGTAATTCAGATTCAGAACACCAAAACTTAATCCATTGTAGAAGTGTCACCTACTGCAAATTTACCTTCATCTACATTTTCTGTGACATTGTTGCTATATCTGTAGTTTTGAAGCATTTCATAAAGACATACATTTTCAATCTGTGAGCACCTTTTTGGATAGTAAGTGTCCAACATTTTTATCTTCATTACATCAGTACTTTCTGGCTTAAATTCTGAACAGTACTGCATGTTTGGAAACAATTTCATCACTCTATTGTACGTGCATGCTAGGCCTAGAATTGCCCAAAATATTAATCATGAGTTTGAGTATAAATTGGCTGAACTCAACTGGTCTCAGTAGTCATAGTATCCAATTTCCCTTTGTGAAAGCATCTTCAAACTGAAGCTGTACAATTTCCTTGTTGAAGATTTTTAAGCCAAATCTCTTCCCACATATCTTTCATTTCCATCTTCTCAGATTTTGTTATGTATGAAGTCACATAACGAGCAACAGCTATGGAATTGCTTATCACAAAATGAATGTCCATATTGGCATTCCATATTTTCAGAATGGCAGGATTGTAGTCATTAATATATTTGGAAGATTTTGTTCTTCTTAGGTTGTATATGTTTTTGGTTGATTTTTTACTAAGTGTATGTCTCAGTGCAGATAAAAACGGTTAACTCTTTCTTTTGAAATAACAGGTCTTGTAAATCTAAATTCACATTTTCTGTAAAATTCTCCTTTTGCTCTCTATTTCCACCAACAGTACTTCTCCCATCTGTGTCAATAGAAATGCAGCTGTTTTAGCTCTTTCTCCACACTGTCTGTTGGAATGGTACATGCAAAATACTGTTACATGAAAGAAAGTACAGACTCATCTATTTATGTTCCAGATTTTGTTGCATCGTTTATCCACAAGCACACATGAATATGAGGAGCACCATTTCCTTGGAGCTCTTTATGCCAAAAGGAACCTTTAACTTCTCCAAGAGGTTATTTTTTTGTTGCAGATGTATGAAAGCATGGTTTGACACCTATGGTTAGAATACCTACAAACATTTGCAGGATCCAAAGAGAAATGTTCTGGTGTCTCCAAACTGATGCCCATAATATTAGAGTTTGCTTCTCTCAAAAAGTAATGGAAGTCATTCCTTGCTTACTCTGCACAACTCAGGATCACAAAATAAGTTGGTGTACCTAAATATCATAACATACACTTCAGCTCCCCATGATGTTGATACCAATATGCATTGTTCCCACATTGGCATGCCATCACATTTAGAAAACTGTATTCCAACTTCTCATCTTTTCCATGTATTTTGTCAAGAAAGTCTTTTGCAGACATATTTTATAGACTAACTCTTGTTTTAAGAATATGATTACGAGACCATGATTGTGCAGGCAAGTCACTTTCAAATAACAGATGGAATATATATGGGATACTTTGACTAAATTAAGGGTCTTCTGAATATAATCTTCTTGATCTGTACTCAGCTGCTTGTATTTGCCATGGGCGGTCATCATAGAGTTTGCCTACTCCAGTTGTAAACAGTTGAGGAAAACAGTGAACCGATAAACTTTAATCCCACATACTCATATTAGAGCTCCTTTAGCTTGTTTCATCTGATACAGTAACATGGCATCCCCAATTATCTCATTTGAATGGAGTGGATAGATGCTGTAGTTCTCCTATATTTCTTCATGTCTAGTTTTATTCACTTTTTCAAACCTGTCCAATTTTAGGCAAGATTTCTTCCTCCATACAAGAACATGCATAAGAACATGTACATCTTTGTAACACACATTATTCTGTTTGAGATACCATGTTTCTTTCTTCACCCTATTCACATCAACTGGTTCCTGCAATTATTTTGGGTTCTTTGTGGGCATAGCATTGGCTAGAATAATAAAGGGTTTGTCTACATCTCTCTCTACAACCACACTTTCAAAATTGCGTTTAAAATCTAAAGGTAAGTACATATCTCTACCTTAAGGCCTTTCTATAGCACTGTTGGTGGTAGTTTCCTAGACTTCGGTTCCATACAAACTATTGCTTGAAAAGGATGTATAGATTGTATTAGTATTGTTTCAGAAACATTTAGATGTTAAAATTCCTTTGGAATTTGGACCAACTCCAATTTATTATGTATTGTTCTGGCAGGCATCTTGATGTCCTCTAATTTATCATAGCAATAATTACAGATAATTTGGCATTCAGACAAATCAAAATGTTCTTCCACAAACAAGTATACTGTGAATTCGAACCACTTATCTCTATTTTCCTGTTCAGTTTTTAATAACACATCAACTTTTCTGGTTTGTAGTGAGCGCACTGGCAACAAACACAAACATATATTGGTTTATCTGTAGAAACTACATTAAGCTTTGCTATTTCTTGTGCCTGAAGAAACCAACCCCTCATTTTGCCTGCATTCCTCTTTCTGACCAAAGAAAAATAACTGAATATCTTCACAAAGATTTTCAACCTCAGACACTCTACCAATCAAAAGGGCTTTGCTCATTTCTCCTAAACACAATGCAGGACTTTTTTAGGAAGTAGAGTCTTCTAACAAAATTTTACATTTTTGAATGATGAACAGCCAGCATGAGAAAACAATGAAAGGTGCTTGGGCATACTTCTTAGATATGTACAAAGAAACAAAATAGTCTGTCTACTTTTAGTAAGACTAACCATCCACACAACGCGTAGTTTTCTTATGTCACTCTCACCAACCAGGGGTGCCCCTTGGTGGCATGCTTCATCATTGGGTTCATCCCATTCCGCTGTGGAGCAGGGCAAGCTGTGACCTTTGATTTATGTGAGATAATTTATGGGAGTGTTCTAAATTATGAAAAATAGGAGTTGGGGGTCTTATGTGGATAATGAAAGTTAAAAGTACCTGCCTAGTAGGTAAACACTGTTTTATTCTGGCCTCCCGCTGGTAGTATTAAAAACAGGGTAGATGGAAGGCATAGGTGATAATGTATGTGCCTTTCTAGTGGTCTGGTGTACATGTTTCAAGCCTTACCCAATGGCTTTTCATTAGGACCTAGGATGTGACACCCTGGTATTTGTTCTCTTCGCTTGGATATAAACCCCGCAAGACTGCAATTATTTGTTCCACACTTTTACATGGAAATTCACATAGAAACGTTCTTAGTACATCAATCGATTCCTGCTGAATGCTACAAATACTACTGCAGTCCCATTGATACAAAGAGGCATGTCTATGACTTCCTTGTACTTTTTCAGGTATATCTTCCTCTATATTTCTAGGAACCATCTCCTCTTTTTAAATTGAAGTTGTAGGATGCTTGCTTGGTACATGGTGTAAACTTATAAATGAGATATAGACTTACAAATGTGGTAAGAGCTTGAACGTAAGAACACCTCCCCGATCAGAATCGAGTTAGATTACACACTTAAGAAGACCGGGCTCACTGTTCTTTGAAGGAGCCCAATCCCGCACAATGCCTTCAAGAAAGCAGCTGGGAAATCGATTAGGCTTCAGTCACTACTGGAGGACAAAGCATCCTTCTCACGGAGGTCTCATGCATGGGTGACTTTGCAAACTTACACGTCTTTGGCACCACAGTCATGCCTAGGTCAGGATTCTTAAAGTATCGACTTGGACTCTTACCACATGCTTTAAATGTGCCTCCCTGGCTGAGGGACCTAACCAACTCTGCCTGCCGCCCGTGTGATGAGGACACTGAAGACCTCCCGCATGTCCTCTGCTCATGTAACCATCTTGCACTAGAACGAAACGCCCTATTAAAGAACAAACTTAACGAAAGATGCATACGGACACAGAGACAATCAGTGATGCCGTGCTTTGCACCTTGGGATCTGCAGTTGAACTGTGCTTTGGTGAAGTTTCTATTGCAGGCGATGCAAAAGCAAGATTTAATAAATCAGTACCATACCCCCTGTGATTCACAGGAGGATAGTTCACAGCCCAATGCTTGACAATGGACTTTAATGGCATTAAGCGATGTTCTACTCTCACTGAGGCAAGCAAAATCTTAAGTAGCAATATTTTATTATGTTTAAAATGAGCTCCTATGGAGCGCATATCGAAATGACTGGACAATGCGCTCAATCCTTTAATGATGATTTAGTAACATCACAATTGTATTTTCAAAAGTGTTTGCTTCTTTGCACCTTTGTTATGGTTTTAAGTAACTACACAATAAATCGTATTACATTTTACATTACACTTATAGATGAGGCACCCTGCCCTGAGTCCAGGCGACCCTTAGTGATAGTGTTAGAGGTTACTAATAACCAAAGCTCTCAAAAGGTTGCTGTGGAGAGCAGTTAAGGCTTATCATAGAGGGTGTAAAGCAATTGCAATAACCACATAGTCAGTCAATGATTTACACACAAGAAAGAACCACACCAAGTGTTAGAAAAATAAAGTATTATTTATCATCACACAGTCACTAAACTAACGTTGGTGATCTCCTAACCGGAGATATGAACACACAAAAATATACTTCAGAGCAACTAGAAAAAAATGCATAAATGAATTCACAGCTCACCAAGATGAATACAGAATCCTAAGGACTGGGGAAGTACTAAAAACCAGAAGTAACCAGAGGTAAGAAGCAAGTAGTTCCCAGGAGGCTCTGTGCAGAGGTGTTATATATTGTTGGGTGTCCCATAGGATGCCATTGCATAAGTCGTGGTTAGGAAAATATTTGAAATTGACCCTTCCCAGAGGACCCTGGGCAACTCCTTTAGAACAAGGAAGGTTCAAAGGTGCCCTCAGCCATGGATACCAGAGAAGTGGAGTACCTACACCAGGTAGCCCAGATGCATAGGGGTGAATTTGTGTCAGAACCTCCTGTGGAAGTCAATGGGGACCTCTGCAGTCCAGCAGCTACAGTGACCCGTTGACCAGGTCGGTGGACCCCAGGCATAGATTCCAGACAAGGAGCACCTGTGAAAAGAGGGGATGGAGCCAAGACCACCCAGAGACTCCCAGGGGGGTAGTAGGGCAATGCCCACCCTTCTCATGGATGCTTCTCTGTGAGACGTTTGTCATGAAGATGCAGCTGAAGCATCCAGGTGATCCAGAAGGAGCCCAAGAGTCATCCATTAGATGTCTCATGCTAGTGGTCAAATTCAGAGGGGTCAGTGGCCAGGAGGGCCACCAAAAAGCCTTGGCAGATGCAAAAGGAGTGTTGCAAAAAGAGTTGCAATAGTTGGGTCCAGCAAGGACCTCTATAGCATCCTATACAGGTAAGTCAGAACTGGCCCTCAGTCATGAGGAGAGACAGCAAGAATTGAAGAAGACCCCAAGAGGACCTTCTGGCAGTAAACACAGGGGGTCACAAGGAGGCCTCAGCAGCACAAAGAAGATTGATGCCCATGTTGCAGGGGTTGCAGGGAGGACATCAGACTTGGAGCTGTGTGATGTTTGAGGCTGGAGCTTCTTGAAATCAGGAGGTCTTTGAGCTAAGGAGCCAATGTTGGTGGCGACTAAATACATGGTGGACAGGGGTTCTGTCCCAGAGGCTCCAACGAGGGACCACTGTCTTCCCAGATGCGAAAAAGACAAGTCAGACCTCTAGAGAGCCACAGAAGTCCCAACTGTGTTGCATAGCATTGAGGAGTCCACGGGACAGTAGGATCCACAAACTGGTCATAGACATAGAGGTGCCTGTGGCTGCAGGGGAATGACTCCTTCACTCCAAGGGAGATTCTTTCTGGATGTACTTAGTGCAGGCAGAGTCCTTTTGACTCTGGAGGATGCTTGCTCATGGACGTTACAGAATTCTTGCAATGCTCAGGGATGAATTTGCAGTAGGAGCCCTCATACAAGCTGCAGTCTTGTCTTGGTACCCGACGAAGTCCAGCAGCAGAATCCAGTGTCCAAGTTGAAAAAGAAGTCATGAAGTTGAATATGGGGTCCCAACCTCAGTGGAGCCCTTAAATAACTCAGGAAGGGGGTTGGACAACTTGCGGTGACCCACCTATCGGGGGCCGGGTCAGAGACTCTTCTCAATTGGACTGACCAGTCAGCTGCTCCCAGGGGCCTCTGCTCATCCTATTTCCAAGCTAGCAGTATGAGGTGGTCACCTGGCAGAGATCTGGGCACCCACCTAGGAGAGGAGCTGGACAGGGGGTTTGTCACTCCCCTGTCCCTTGTGTGTTTCATGCCAGGGCAGGAGCCTATGGGCTCATGCACTGGAAGGAACTGGTTTTGGGAGATGGGCACCAAATATGTCCTTCAAAGATTTCTGGTCACAGTCAGGAACACTCCTACTTTAGCCCATAGACACCTATTTCTAAGGAAGACGGGGTAACACCTCTCCTCTAAAGGAAATCCTTTGTTTTGTCTTCCCCTCCCCTAGTTAAGCTCAGCAGCAGCAGGGCAGAACAATGTCTGGGGTCAGTGGCAGTACTGGCTTGCACACAGACCCTGAAAGGCTAAATAGGCAAAACGGGGGGATCCTCTAAGGAATACCCAAAGTACATGGTATCATGCAACCAGCATCAAACTGGTGTAGTTGTTTGAGTCCAACATGTTCAATACCAAACATGCCTAGGATCAGAGAAACCATTATGTGGTTGGACATTTTATAATGACCTTAGAATGGTTTCTCCACTCTTACAAAGCCCAGAAAATAGAGTCTGAGGTTTGTAAGGGTGCCTCTGCTTGTGCAGGGGTATCCTCAACTTAAGGGTGACTTATAGTGTCAAAGTGCAGTAACCGTGATATAAGGTAAACCTTATATCTGGGGTGAAAGGTGCATGAACCATTTAACACACTCTGCAATGGCAGGCCTGTCAACATAGGCCCTCATTATGACCCTGGGGGTCGGTGATAAAGTGGCGGTAATACCGCCAACAGGCTGGCAGTAACTACCGACAAATTATGACCATGGTGGAAAGTTCTCCATAAGACAGCCAATGTACCACACCGACCTCCAGGACTTAAACAACAGGCACCACGAAGGTAGCCGCCTACAGCCAGGTGGAAGACAAAGTTCCTCCCACCATATTATGACTACACAATCCGCCACCTTTTCCAGGGCAGTACCAATGACATCAAAAGCAAGGTGGAAACTGAGCTCAGAAGTGAAAGGACTCACCTTTGAGACACAGGGAAGAAGCACACCGCCATGGAGCCCAAAGCTTAAAATTTTTCCGATGATATTCTACATACTGCTCCACCATGAACACCAACGCCAGCGAAGATGAAGACGGTGAGTACAGTCGCCTAGCACACAAGGGAGGGGGGAGGAAAACAACAGTGACACACACGCACCATACACCCCCCCCCCCCACAGACACACCATACACACAACCAGATGCACAAGACAACAAGTTAACCCCTCCTAAATCGGCTGAATAATGCAAGGACAAAAGGAATTTACCAAAGTGAATGTAATAAGATCAACACAGTATACATAATAATTTAGGCAATGTGACAGAAGTATAGAAATGTACAGAACAAGGGACACAGCCTAGTCCTCATTTTGCATGGGCCACATGGCCACAGGCCAAAGTCCAAGGCCACACCTGCACCTGCATCAACATGGAGAGAACACTGCAGGGGCATCAGTTAGTAAATAGGCAGGCACCTTAGGGGGAAAGTGGGGGGACACCTCAGCCGGGAGCTGAAACAAAACCACTGGTTATGGAGGGGGCAACATGCCCTGTGTTTGGTCCTGGGGAGTGCTATGCCACAGTCTCTGGAGTGGGTTTCAGCCCCACTGGTTCTGGAGGGGGCAACATGCCCTGTGCTTGGTCCTGGGGATTGCAAGGCCACAGTCTCTCGGTAAGTGACTTGCCCACTGGTTCTTGAGGGGTCAACATGCCCTGTGCTTGGTCCTGGGGAGTGCAAGGCCACAGTCTCTGGAGTGGGTGTCATCCCTACCGGTTCAGGAGGAGCAACATGCCCTGTGCTTGGTCCTGGGGAGCGCAAGGCCACAGTCTCTGGAGTGGCTGACTTGCCTACTGGTTCTTGAGTAGACAGGCCACACAGCAGCCCATGGACGCAGGATTACATGTCGTCCGCCGGCGGTGACGGCTGCACTGTGTTGGTGCTGGTGGGCGGCTCCTGCACATCCCCTGCACCCTTGGACGGATGCACTGTGGTGGTGCTGCTGGTGGAGGGAGGCTCCTGCACATCCCCTGCACCCTCGAATGGATGCACAACCATGCTTGGTGGTAGGGGCTATGTCACAGCTGCTGGCCCAGGCTCCTTGTCCTTCCCGGCTACTGGTGCAGGATCCTTGTTCTTTCTGCCTGCAGGTTCAGGCTCCTTGGTCATCCTACCTGCTGGTGCAGGCTCCTTACCCTTTCTGGTGGCAGGTGTAGGCTCCTTGCCCTTCATGTCTGCTGGTGCATGCTCCTTCCCCTTTAGGCTGGCTGGTGCAGGCTCCTTCCCCTTTAGGCTGGCTGTTTCAGGCTCCTTCCCCTTCAGTAAATGTGGCCTGGATTCCTTTCCACCACAAGGGACGTGTGCATGGATGTTGTGGAGGTGTCTGCCAGTGAGGTGTGTGTTGTGCTTGGTGTGGTGATGATGCTGATAGTGGATGATGATGTAGTGCATGCAGGTGTGAGTGTGGACGTAACTAGGTAGGAGGTGGAGGATGAGTAAGAGGGGGAGACAGTGGAAACAGTGGATTATGTTGTGTCTGCAACTGGATGGTGTTTGTGTGAGTGCCTGTGGGATGAAGTGTGGTGTTTGTGTTTGCCTGTGAAACTCTTGGGTGTTGTCTTGTGTGCATACTTGTCTGCCTGTGTGCTTGGGATAGGTTGGGGTTGAGGAGAATGGAACTGAGAAGTGGAATTTGAAGGGGGACGTAGTAACAGGGACAATGGCAGCCATCAGAGAGGAGGCCAGAGCCTGGATCGATCTCTGTTGGGTCGCCAATCCAGTGTGAATGCCCTCCAGGAATGCATTAGATTGTTGCATCTGGGCTGCCAGCCCCTGGATGGCATTCACAATGGTTGACTGCCCAAAAGAGATGGATCTCAGGAGGTCAATAGCCTCCTCACTCAGGGCAGCAGGGCTTTCTGGGGCAGGGCCTGAGGTGCCTGGGGCAAAGGAGATGTCCACCCTCCTTAGTGAGCGGGCACGGGTAACTCGATGAGGGGCTGCTGGGAGGGTGGTGCTGGTACAGGGGCCGCGGCTATACCTGTACCTTGGGTAGTCACAGAAGTGTCCGCCACCACCAGGGATCTTCCATTGGAGGAGGAATCTGTGTCAGAAGTGTCCCCTCTAGTCTCCGCCGTGGTGCTCCCCTCGCCCTCTGTTCTACTGGTGCCTTCACCGTCGGTGTACTCTGCCTCCTGGGTCCTGTGGGATGCCTCTCCCTCCGTCACCGGTGCCTCTGCTACTCCGCCAGATGATGCTAATGCACATAAGAACAGGATGACAAAACAAGAAATGGAGGGAAGAGATAAAGGCCCATATTTATACTTTTTGACGCTAAACTGCGCTAACGCAGTTTAGCGTCAAAAAATTTAGCGCCGTCTAACGCCATTCTGAAGCGCCATGCGGGCGCCGTATTTATGGAATGGCGTTAGCCGGCGCAAGCAGACCGGCGCTGCCTGGTGTGCGTGGGAAAAAACCACGTAGACCAGGCAGCGCCGGCGTTGGGAAAAAATGACGTTAGGGCGTCTTAAAATGGGGCAAGTCAGGTTGAGGCAAAAGAATCGCCTCAACCCGATTTGCGCCATTTTTTTACGACGCCCAGACGCCATTTCATGACTCCTGTCTTAGTAAAGACAGGAGTCATGCCCCCTTGCCCAATGGCCATGCCCAGGGGACTTCTGTCCCCTGGGCATGGTCATTGGGCATAGTGGCATGTAGGGGGGCACAAATAAGGCCCCCCTATGCCACCCAAAAAAAATTAAAAAATATAACAAATTATACTTACCTGAACTTACCTGAATGTCCCTGGGGTGGGTCCCTCCATCCTTGGGTGTCCTCCTGGGGTGGGCAGGGGTGGCAGGGGGGGTCCCTGGGGGCAGGGGAGGGCACCTGTGGGCTCATTTTGAGCCCACAGGCCCCTTAACGCCTACCCTGACCCAGGCGTTAAATAGTGGCGCAAATGCGGGGTTTTTTGACCCGCCACCTCCCGGGCGTGATTTTTACCCGGGAGTATAAATACGACGCATTTGCGTCGCCGTCATTTTTTTAGACGGGAACGCCTTCCTTGCATCTCATTAACGCAAGGAAGGCGTTCACGCAAAAAAATGACGCTATTTGGCCATACTTTGGCGCTAGACGCGTCTAACGCCAAAGTATAAATATGGCGTTAGTTTTGCGCCGAATTTGCGTCGAAAAAAACGACGCTAATTCGGCGCAAACGGAGTATAAATACGGGCCAAAGTATACACTGGGTCAATGGCTGCACCAACACCACTGTTGGCATGCACAGCACCCTCACACACATGGTACAGGAATACGCACTATGCATTGCACCACCACTGATATTGCTAGCCACAAGGCATAAGGAGGGACATACACAGCCAACTGCAGCACACCTGGGACCTACGCAGCCCTGGCCAGTAGTGGATGCCTAGGAGCTAGACAGCAAGATTATCCCTTCAGAACCCTAGCCACCAGGGAACCTATGCTGCAATGTCAGGCCTGGCCTAGGGCACCCAATGACACACATCCACTACCCGGATACCACCCCACCATGCGTAAGTCATAATGATGGGCACTGTACTCACCCCGTTGTGGTTGCTGTGATGCCCTCTAGCGCCCATCCAGCTCTGGATAGGCCACTGCCAGTATGCAGGCCATCGGGGGCAGGGTTCAACGGCACCCCTTCCTAGTTGGAAGGCCATCCCCAGCTGGGCCTCCACCGTTTTCCGTGCCCAGCATCTCAGGTCCTCCCACCGTTTGCAACAGTGGGTGCCCCGTCTGACATAGACCCCCAGGGTCCGCACCTCCTTGGCGATGGCATGCCATATACCCTTCTTTTGATGAGCGTTGACCTGCAGAGGCAATACACAGAGGGAAATACCATTAGACAACAAGTCCAGCCTGTTACACATATGGCCCACCATACCCATTTCACCATTGGCACACACATAGCCAGCACAAAACCTGTATGCTGCCATGAGGACTTCCACCCACCCCCCTTACACGAGGCCATCACACACACCGCTCTATGCATTCGTGCCACATGCATCGTGCCCACAGTGTAATCACCTGTTGGTCTGGAGGCCCATACAGCAGTCCATAATGGAATAGGACCCCATCCACCAGTCTCTTTAACTCCTCTGAAGTAAAGGCTGGGGCCCTTTCCCCGGTCACACTGGGTATGGTAGGTTCCAGACACAGGTCACAGCAGCACATGCAGTGTAGGTCCTCTCCTATAGAAGGTCAAGTAGCAAGTGAGGAATCAGATAGAAAATGGTGGTCACGTCCGCGGCAGTGCATACCATCACCGCCGGCGTAGATCAGCATTGGCCACTGTACCCCATAGGGGCCAATGTTAACCAATGAGGAGTTGCACGGCGGTTCACACCCGCCTCCCGCAACGGAGCACAACGTCAGAGGAATTACCTCAATTCCACTTGTCCCTCCACACAGAACAGGTGGACGCCATTTCGGGGGGGGGGGGGCAGGCCTCTGGAATAATGCTGTGTCACAGGAGGTATTGGCACATACTGGACAAATCACACTGACCCATTACATGCTTCTAGAATGCAAACTGCTGTTGCAGTTCTATTGTTCAGGTTGTGACCTGCTCCTCATTCGTGGGTCTCTTAGATTCCTACCGCTGTGGATGAATAGTAGATGGAAACATACCACTGTATACAGACCCCTGGTGGATGTGGCAACACTGGAGGACAGTCACATTATCCTCACCTATAGACTTGACAGGGCCACATTCACTGAGCTGTGTGCCCAATTGGAGCCTGACCTGATATCTGCTATCTGTCACCCCACTGGGATCCCCCCTCTTGTGCAAGTGCTATCAGTACTGCATTTCCTGGCTAGTGGTTCTTTCCAAGTAATAGTGGGCTTGGCAGCAGGAATGTCACAGCCAATGTTCTCAATAGTGCTGACAAGAGTGTTGTCTGCCCTGATAAAACACATGTGCAGCTACATTATTTTCCCCCAAGTTGAGCATTTGGCCACAGTGAAGGCCGAGTTTTATACAATGGAACATATCCCAAACATAATTGGGGCGATTTATGGAACATATATTGAATTTGTCCCCCCAGCAGAATGAACAGGTGTTCAGGAAACGTCAGAGTTTCTACTCCATGAATGTTCAGATGGTGTGCTTGGCAGACCAGTACATTTCCTACGTCAATGCTAAGTATCCTGGGTCAGTGCATGATGCCTTTTTCCTGAGGAATAGCAGCATCCCAAATGTGATGAACTATAGAGGCACAAGGTGTGACTAATAGGTGAGTCCTGGTTCCCACCCAGTATATGTTGGTGTATGGGTATGGTGTGGGCCATGTAGGATAGTGTATGGCTAAATGTTATCCCTCAATAATTGCAGGTGACTCTCATTACCCAAACCTCTGATGGCTGCTGACCCCTGTGAGGAATTCCAGGACAAAGGCAGAAGAACGTTATAATGAGGCACATGGGTGAACCAGAAGGATCATTGAAAGGACCTTTGGCCTCATAAATGCCAGGTTCTGGTGCCTCTATCTAACAGGTGGATCTGTGTGCCACTCACCCAAGAAGTTTTGCCAGATATTAGTGGCATGCTGCATGTCACATGACCTGGCCCTCAGAGGCCATGTCCCTTTCCTGCAGGAGGAGGAGACTGGAGATGTCCGTGTGCCAGCAGTCGACCCTGTGGACAGTGAGGATGAGGAGGCAGAGGATGAGGACAACAGAACATCTGTGATCCGGCAATACTTCCAATGACACACAGGTAGGACAGTGTTACTTTATATTTCATTGACTTTGGTTGTACTCTGTGTGGCAATGACATGCTGATATTTCCCACTTCTATGCCCACTTACTGTTCCCTTTGGCAATTCATTTTGAAAATGTTGGTGACCTGACATATACTCCTGGTGTGATCACTACAGCCAGCTACAGGCCATTAATATATGCTAATTCTATGTACAGTTCATTTGCAATGGTTGTACCTGTTTCAATCAATACATATTTAACATACATGACATACTCAAAATAGATTTTGATCCAAGGGTGTTTATTGAAGTGATTACATATAGGAGGGATGTACAATGGGATGGGGTGATGATGGAGGAAAGCCCAGGGTATTTTTCCAGTCTGTTTGTAGCACAGGGGTATTGTCCAAGGGGACATAGGAAGGGGGGCAATGACAGTTCAAGGTGGACAGCGTGACTGAGTGGGACACAAAGATGACAATCAGGAGAGTCTCATTTCCTGACGGGGGACTTGGAAGTTCTCTGACTTCTGTCTGGGTCACAGGGATCGTTTGCGGGGTGGTTCACCTTCTGCAGGGGTAGGGGTGCTGGTGGGCTGTGAGTCCTCTGGGGGGGCCTCCTGGCCACTAGCGGCAGCAGAAGTGGAAGGCTGTTCAGATGACTGGCTAGTGGCAGGGACCCGCTGGTGTGAGACTGACTCCCTCATAATGTTGGCCTTGTCTGCCAGCACCCCTGCTATGGAGACCAGGGTGTTGTTGATGGCCTGCACATCCTCCCTGATCCCCTGGTACTGTCCCTCCTGCAGCCGCCTGTTCTCCTGCACATTGTCCAGGATCTGGCCCATCGTTTCTTGGGAATGTTGGTATGCTCCCAGGATCTCAGAGAGTGCCCCCTGGAGAATCAGTTCCCTGGGCCTGTCCTTCCCCTGGCGCACAGCAGTCCTCCCAGTGTCCCTGTTGGCCTGTGCCTCTGTCCCCTGAACCGTGTTTCCACTGCCGCTGACCGCAGGTCTCTGATTGTCTTGTGTGCGAGGTGTGGCCTAGGGTCTCTCTAGAGGTGGACACACTGCTGATTGACGTGTCCTGGGGACATAGGTGTGGGTACGCTGGGTGGGTGCTGTTGTGTTATTTCTGGATGGGGGAGGCTCTGTGGTGGTGTGTGACTGGGCCTGGGTTACCGGCTGTCCAGTGGTCCCTGATTAGCCAGGTAGGTCATCCAGATCCTGATGACCAAAGTTGCTGTCATCACTGTGGGCCTCTTCTGTTGGGGGACTGGATAGTTCTGGCACCTCCTCTCCAGTGACATTGGCTGGGGTACCTGTGGGGATGTAAATGATGTGTTATGATTTCTGTGTCTGACATATTGTACATCTGTGGCTTCCCCTTTTGTTAGTTCTCTCTGCTATGCATGCTTTGGTGATGAGTGTCCATGCAGGGCTGTGAGGGGTGGCCATGCATTGGTACATCATGCAGGGCTTGGCATTGGTATAAATGAGATGTGATGGTGGGGTTTGTAGAATGCAGTGGAGTGAGGGTGGGGGTATGTGATAGCATGCACGTAGGAGGGTGATAATAGATGAGAGTTGACTTACCAGAATCCAGTCCTCCTCTGACTCCCGACAGGCCCTCAGGATGCACTATTGCCAAGACTTGCTCCTCCCATGCTGTGAGTCGTGGGGGAAGAGGTGGGGGTCCACCACTAGTCCTCGGTACAGCAAGCTGGTGTCTTGCTGCAATGGAACGTACCTTCCCCCGTAGGTCGTTCCATCTCTTTCTGATGTCATCCCTAGTTCTTGGGTGCTGTCCACAGCGTTGACCCTGTCCACGATTCTCTGCCACAGCTACATCTTCCTAGCCATTGATATGTGCTGCACCTGTGGTCCAAACAGCTGTGGCTCTACCCTGAAGATTTCTTCCACCATGACCCTTAGCTCCTCCTCTGTGAAACGGGGGTGTCCTTGCAGTGCCATGGGTGTTGTGTGAGGTGTGTTGGTGAGGGTGTGTTGGGTAATGTGTTGGGGTGTGTGATGTGGAGTGCGTGAGTGGTATATAGATGTGAGTAGTGTGTGGCTCTAGTAGTGTCAGTGGTCTTGGTGTCTCTCTGGTGGCAATGGTTTGTAGTCGTAAAGGGTTGTGGGTACTGTGGGTGTGTGTTTTATAGTGGTGTGGGTGTGTGGGTGTGGTGTGGGTATGAGGGTCAGGTGTGTGCTGTCCAATGTGGTGTTGTTTTGTCTGTGGGTGTCCATTGTGAGAGCGGAGGTTTGTACCGCCAATGGTTTACTGCTGTTAAATGTCCGGCGTTGTGATTCGTGGGTCATAATATGATGGGTGTTGTTCTGTTGGCATAACAGTGTGGGTTTTGATACCATCAGTTTATCACTGACCCTTCGGCTGGCGGATTTGTGTGTGTGGCTGAATTCTGTTGGATTGGTGTGTGTGTCATAATATGGTAAACAGATTTCCGCCGCAGCGGCGTTAAGTTGACGGCCGTCAGCGTGGCGGTAAGTGGGATTTATCGCCAATGTCATGATGAGGGCCATAGTTTGCCGGGGCCCCTATGGTTGGCATAACACATGCTGCAGCCCATGGGGGACCCCTGGTGTACCAATGCCTTCGGTACCTAAGTACCATATACCAGGGACTTACAGGGATACACCAGTATGCCAATTGTGGGATGTAAGAAGTACTTACCAACCAAATTTAGGTGCAAGAACAACAACACTGGGGTCCTGGTTAGCAGGATCCCAGTGTATTGCAGTCCAACCACACTGACTCCAGGCAAAAAGTAGGGGCAACCATGTCAGAAAGATCCTGCTTTCCTACAGCAGTACCATCTTTTACCTCATAGAATTGCCAGTTGCTTAAACTGCATGCACTCATTTATTCTCTTGTAGATAGCTTTCTTTTTAAAGAAACCCTCAGCACTAGAAGTATGTTTCAATTCTGCTTTGGAAACTTGGCAAAAATTACTTTTTATTAATAATTCTAATTTTTTACTTTTGCTCTTGATACACAACACTGTTTTATACAGTGCTCTCATCCTGTTCAGAATCAAGGTGAATAGTTTTCACTTGAGGGCAAATGCTTTGTCAACCACACTTTCAAAATGCTGTTATTACTTCAATACTGTCCTTCTTTTCTTACTCTCCCACATATTATGTAGCAAATTCTTTATTACCCTACTCCTAAGTATTTTCACTCATATTTTCTTATATTGTTTCAGTCTTCTTGTCAAACTAGCATTTTTTGGGGGCGTGGCTAGCCTGGCCAAGATGGCGGACACATGAAATCACGGCTGCGTCTGGGCCATCACTAATCCTGTTGAAATCGATCCCGCTTGGGGCTGGAAATGAGGATCGCGTAGGGGGCAACCACCGGGACACGGAGTGGTGCCGCTCTGGCACGTTTGTCGGCCCCTGAGACATCTTGTGCGGAGAGTACGAGGGGATACCGACTGAGGAACAGAGCCCAGCCCTGGAGGTCGGCACATGGGTGGAGGCACAGGCGCCCGCGGGAGAGCCACGGGAGCGGGGGACCGAGGTGAGCAGCCTGAGGCGATTGGCCGATATTAGTGGCCTCCTCCCCCGCTCTAAATTTACTTACTGCCCTCCTCGCAGAGCGGTGCCGGTGAGGTTCGGAGGGTCCTGGGGGGGGACTAGGCCGGCTACGTGTACCAGCAGAGAGAGATGGAGCGGACGGAGGTTGGAGGAGGATGAAGGCGGATGCCCTGGTGGTGGCGCATGGCCTGGGTGTCGGCCGATCGTGGGGAGGTGCACTGGACTAACCCTAGCAGGCTATAATCCGACCCCTCATACCTGCATACTAACCCATTGGATGAAGCGGGGGTCCAAGTGGGGACCGCTGTTGGCTGTTGCTCCGGGCTTTTTGGAGTCGTGCCACGTGAACATTTAGTACACCGCATCCCACATTTAAGATGACCTCAAGGAGCCGGAGTAAGGGCAAGGTACAAGCCCACAAACACTCAGGTGAACTAATCCATGGGAGCATGGAAGGCCCCATACAACCTCTGGTGCAGGCCACCCTGGATAAGATCCTAGGGGCAATAGAGGACACCAAGGCGATGCTCCAACACGACATCAGCCAATTGGCAGTGGAGGTAGGCCTGTTGAGGGTAGACCACAAAAAGCTGGCGGATAGGGTCCAGGAAGTGAAGACTACGCTGGCAGAGCTTTCACCGAGACAGGGGGAACTTGCGGCCACGGTACTGCAGCTGACAGACCGAGTCAGGCGCCTGGAGCACAGAGTGGAAGAGGCAGAAGGTCCGAGCTGCAGGAATAACGTAAGAATTGTCGGTCTTCCGAAGGGTGCGGAGGGCACGCACATGGAGGCCTTTCTGCAGGGGTGGCTGCGCTCAGATATGGCCCCGCAACAACTTACCCCTTTCTTCACGCTGGAACAGGCTCATTGGGTGCCTTCAAGCTCCTTGGCTCCGGGGAGACCACCACGAGTGGTGGTGGCTAAACTACTGCGCTACAAGGACAGGGATGCACTGCTGCAGAGGGCCAGAGAGGTGGAGCCCTTCAAGGTGGCAAACAGAGTGGTGATGTTGTTCCCAGACTTTACAATTGAGGTGCAGAATAAGTGGGCTTCCTTCATGGCGGTGAAGAGGGCCCTTTGAGAGGAAGGGGTTCAGTATTCACTCCTGTTCCCGGCCAGATTGAG
This sequence comes from Pleurodeles waltl, assembly GCF_031143425.1. Classification (NCBI taxonomy): domain Eukaryota; kingdom Metazoa; phylum Chordata; class Amphibia; order Caudata; family Salamandridae; genus Pleurodeles; species Pleurodeles waltl. The sequence goes on from NC_090442.1 coordinate 620,780,419, forward strand.
GGTAATTGCTGATAATAACACTGCATTCTTCCAGTTCCCGGATGAGGCTTGGGAGTGGCTGGATGCACGTGGGGCTGGAGGGGGCTCCGTGCTAAAACGGAACATACTGGTCGCCGAGCTGCATGGGTCCAAGGAGACAGCGAAGTAGGCATCGTTTGCATGCGGAACTGACCCTGGCCCAAAAGGAATCTGCAAAGAGGGCGGCCTTGAAGGCAGTGGCATCTATGCGTGGAGTGGCGTCCTCAGTGGAGGCCAGTGAAGGGGACTCAGACCGTGTCTGTCTCCTCGGCGGCAGGCTCAAGCTACTCTGATGGAGCCCCAATGGTGACCCCTCAAACTGCGGACGAATTGGGCTGACCAAGACTATGCACTGGCCCTGAGTTGAGGATGGTATCATGAGTACGAGGCCCTGATGGCCATGGAACCTCCCCCCTATTGGTTTCCCAGCCACCAAGTGGAGAACGGCGAGAACACTGATTGACTTGTTGTCTTGGTTGTGCTTTTGCACTGTTTATTGGGTGCCTACGGTTGGAGAGGTGTCCTGGGTTAAGGGAGTTGGGATTTGCAGTTAAGTGTTTTGATTGTGCGCAAGGGGTTGAGATCCTCTTATTCGAAAATTATATTGATGGTTGGGGGGGTAGCGGGGGCTGGGGACAGAGGCCGTGGGAGGGGTGGGTGACCCACCTTGATGCAGCCACGATGACATGGCAGACTATAATTTCCTAACTTGGAACATACGGGGGATGGGGTCGCTGACTAAAAAGTATAAAGTTCTGTCATACTTGAAAAGACGGGGAGTCCATGTGGCACTATTGCAGGAGACCCATCTTACCGCAGGAGAGGCTGATAAGCTTAGGCACAGATGGAGAGGGCAGGTGTTTTCTACCACGTATTCTGGCTTTGCAAGGGGGGTGCTGGTATGGGTCAGAGCGGGGGTCCCATTTGAAGTCATAGCTACTGATATAGACCAAGAGGGTAGGTTTGTGATAGTGGAGGATAGATTGCATGGAACTCTGGTAGTCCTGAGCAGTGTATATGCCCCTCTCGAGCCATCTTTCTAGGCAGCAAGGGGGAGAATTATTGATTGGGGGGGACTTTAACGGTGTGTTGGACACTGAGTTGGACCGTTCCACTCCTCCACTAGCAGGTGCACTATCGCACCAGATAGCCAAAGGATTAAGGGATTGGATGCAATGCTGGGGCCTAGTGGATGTATGGCGGAACCAACACCCAGGGGACAGAGACTACTCCTACTACTCAAGCTTGCATCAGGTGCATACTAGAATAGATAGGGTAGTGTGCACTGCAACCATAGCTCACGGAATTACTCGCTCTGAATTCCTGGGACGCACCCTCTCTGATCACAGCCCACTTTTGCTTACTTGGAGAAATGCTGAGACCAGGCCTCCTATACCAACATGGAGACTGGGACAGGCTGCACTAGAAGACCTGGCCTACAGGGAGGAGTTTCGCACCTACCTCATGGACCACATTCATATTAACAAAGGGTCCTCTGCGTCTAGGCATGTAGAATGGGAAACGCTTAAGGTTGCAGCTAGGGGGCACTGTATGGGACAGACAGTGGGGAGAAAACGTACACTAGAGCGGTAACTTACATTCTTAGAAAAGATTATTCATGATGAGGAAAGGGATGGGGGTACTGATCTGAGAGCGCGATGCAGACTTGCTGAGGCAAAGAATTCCCACTCCCAGGTTGAGGAACAGTTACTCTGCCACAGCCTACAGAGGTATTTGACATCTATACAGGCAGAGGAGGGCAGATCAGGCAAGATGCTAGCATGGTTGGTGAGGCCCAAGGGGGAGGGTACACCAATTATGAGTGTACGTGACATGGGGGGGAGCATTTGTTTAAGCTGGTTGACATAAATGACACGTTTAGGAATTATTACACCTTCCTTTATAGGAGTCCAGAGGCGGATATGCCGGAGTCACTGGGTACCTACTTACACCTGTTGCCATTACGAACCCTGGTGTTTGAGGACAGGGACCCATTGGGTTGGCCAGTAACATTGGAGGAGGTCAAGGGCGCCATCTCACAATTGTCTGCTGGTAAGACGCTGGGCATGGATGGTCTCCCTATGGAGTTTTACAAGAAATACTTGAGCATAATAGCGCCCTTGCTGATCGAGCTGTATGCGGAGGCACTCCAGCGGGGTCTACTCCCTGAGTTATTGAGGGAGGCTTTGGTGGTCCCCCTGCCCAAGTTTGAGTCCAGGGAGGCATTGGTGCCCGATTTCAGGCCACTCTCAATGCTGAACTGCGATTTTAGGATTCTAAGCAAAATCATGGCCAACCGGCTAGTCCAACATATATCTAATCTAATTCATGACGACCAAAATGGGTTCATTCCGTCACGTAGCACCTCTCTTAACCTTAGGCGCATGTTCACACTTCTACACATGTCGCAGGCAGAGAGGCCAACTGGGGCAGTGCTCTTGTCGATGGACTTTGAGAAGGCCTTTGACTCAATACGTTGGGATTACCTGAGGCCAGTGATGCTCCGGATGGGACTGGGTGAGGACTGGGTGCATTGGGTTGACCTGCTGTATGGAGCACTAAAGGTGAGGGTGAGGACAGGCCGGATGGAGTTGGCAGCTTACCCCATATTTAGAGGCACTAGGCAGGGCTGTCCGTTGTCTCCATTATTGTTTGCACTCTCCATTGAGCCTCTAGCTGCCCAGTTCCGAACAGGGGGCAGGGGTAGAGGCGTGATGTGGGGCCTAACTGAGCACAATATTAAACTCTACGCAGTTGACATACTACTTTATTTGAGGGATGGAGCGACTGGACATTAGCTGGGCGTTAGCTAGATTGGAAGAATTTGGCGATTACTCCGGACTTAGGCTGAACAGAGGCAAGACCTATGTCTTCCCAAGGACGGCAGGTGAAGAGCAACCTCCCTCATGCCCTGTGGATATTGTGTGGGCTCCCCATACTTTTAGGTACCTGGGTATTTAGGTCTTCCATGACCTGAAGGATCTCTGTAAAGGTAACCTTAGTAAGGTGCTCCGCTCACTTTGAGCCTCTGTAGGGTTCTGAGGATCACTTAAATTATCAACAATGGCTAGTGTATCCCTACCCCAATTGATTATGCTGCCCCGCCTCCTATATTATTTTGCCAACCTGCCAGTGATTATCTCCTCCAGTTGGTTCAAAGAACTGAACACACTGCTTCGGGACCTCATTTGGGATGGAGGGGGCAGGCGTACTGCTCTGCCTAGTCTCTGTCGTCCGGCGACTGCGGGAGGACTAGGAGCCCCAGATTTTGAACTCTATTATCTGTTGTGCCAGATGCAGTGGATCTCCAGGTGATGTGCTGGGGAGGGAAGCTTGGATGGAGTCACAGCTAACGGCGAGACGAGTAGAGATCTGATACTAGCACAAATGCTTGGACGCCGGTTGGTCCCTCAGGGGAGGAACGTCCTGGTGAAGGTGGCATTCTCTTGCTGGAGGAAATGTATGCGGCGTACGGGAGCAGGGGTAGCTTACTCTCCGGCGTTGCCGCTGACGGTGGTGGCACATGGCACCACGGATTGGCCCTTGCCGGGAGCTTGGTTAAATGCATGGGCAGGAGCAGGGGTGGAGTCCCTGGGTGACTTCTTCCGTGATGGAGTATTGCAAACCTTTGCTGATATGACTGAGGAGAGTGGGGTACCGAGTGGGCAATTCTTATTATATCAAACACTGACGCACCAGATACGAGAACACTGGTGCACAGTTAATGTGGAGCCGGACACACATGGGACTCTGCACCTCCTGCTGACTTTGGAGGGAGACGGTCATCTCATCACTAAACTTTACAGTGCCCAGGATGAGAGCACTTTGGACTCTCTGCAGTCTCTTAGGGGGAAATGGGAAGCAACGCTGGGTAGAACCCTGACAGATGCGGAATGGCGGAGAGTACTAGCCTATCCTCGAAGGGTCTCACGAAACACCCACCTTAGGTACATACAATACAACTACGTTCATAGAACGTACCTCACCCCACATAGGTTACGTCTTATATATGGGGGCGACTCTAGAGCATGCCCCAGATGCGGTGAGCTGGATGCGGAATTGGAACACATGGTGTGGCACTGGCCTGAGCTACAGCATTGCTGGAGTTTTGTGTTGGACGAACTGGGAAGAACGCTGGATGTGGAAATGGGATTGGTTCCTTCTCTCTGTCTACTGGGCTTGAGCTCTAGGCCGGCTTCTAAGAAAGTTGGCAGCCGATTCCTGGACCTGGTCTTGGCTCTTTTTAAGTGTCGCCATGTGTTGGAAGTCGCCTAGAAGCCTTTCATTAGGGGACTGGAGACGTGACAATATGGGCATGGCTGAACTGCAGGTTCTGAAGCGTGAGGAGGCACAGGGGATTCGCCAACAACCTATTGCCCCACTTTGGGTGGAGGTACTGGACGCATGGAAAGAACAGACGCGAGGAGGGGGGGCTGGCCCAGAGGCTCTGAGAGAGGGGGCGGACACAGAACAGGCCGCTGGCGACACGGGTGGTGAACAGCGGAGCACCGCAATGCCAGGGACGAGTAGGGACTAACCAAGGAATTGAGGGTGAGTGGAAGCATGGCAGTGAAGTAGAGGGGAGCACCTTAACACTGTCACATGTTGAGCCGAGACACTATCTGATGGGACAGGCTGCCTGACCTTAGGGGTAGCCTAGCCGGGAAGGAAGTTAGCGAAGTGATGGGCGAGCCCGAACTCCCATGGTAGTGATGCCCCGTTCATTGAACCTCCCCCCAGTGTTAACTCACCTTACTAACGCACTGTTACACTTAAAGTTAGTTTAGAATTGAAGGCATGCTGAATTTTAAACATTAAAAGTGAAATCCTGGTATCCGACAGGGGAAAGCATGGGTAGGGCAATTAAAAGTGGGACTAAATAAATGAAACAAAGAGCTCTTACCGAAACTTTTCTCTAACGGTAACCTTGCATTTGCAATATACTTACCCTTCTGTGGTCACTACAGTTGAATATAACCCATGTCTTGATAAGTGTATATTATTCTGATGCGATGTATCGATAAAGCATAAAAGCAAACTGTCAATAAAAACAGTTTAAAAAAAAAAACTTGCATTTTTTGTAACTTGTCTTACTTTCAATATGACTTACTCCTTCTCCATTGTGACTAGATTGTAAAGCTAGGTTTTAATGTGAAACTTTTCCCGTATTTTATATTTTCCTATATACAATGTTAACAGTCATTAGTTCTCTTACTAGCAGCTCTTTTTTTCTGAGTACATTCTCCACATCTCGTGCTTTTTCATTTTCATGTAGATAGTAGTGTTTTCTCCCGTTTTCTATCTTTCTTGGCATTATAAATCTTTAAGCACAAAAATCTGAAAAGCAGACATAAAGTATACGTAACTTTGTATTATTTACTACTTCATCAAATAATTTAAGCAAATGAATACATATATAAAACTTTAAATCATATGGTAACAGGTTCTCTATTCATAATTGCAACATTGGAATATTGAGAGCTTCATTGAAAACAAAAGAGCAGCAGCAGCAGCCTATATAAACTGGTATAGGCTCGCTGCCCTCAACATTTCACTCTCCTAATTCACAGCCTCTGCCTTTCTCTTTTCTCTGTCTCTCAAAATATATGGAGTGGGCAAGAGAAAGCTAAAGGCAGAAGCTATGGTGCAGCACTCACCATAGCCTCCCCCCTCCCTCGTCCCATAGCTCACAAAATGACTTTGTTGTCTGAAAGAAGGAAGAGGAATGCTGCTCACATGGCTCCAAGTACCTTTATACAACAATTCCTTTGTTAGTGCATTTCTTAATTTCTTGCTCTCTTTCTACCTATATCAGTACTGCAAACATACGTACTTTTCTTCTAATATAACTGGGAGTACCAGTCACTGTCCTACTATGTATAGCAAGTGACTCCCTACATTACTGAATTTGTGACTGTCTAAGAACCTGTGTAAGTTTGTCACTATACAAGTATAAATAATGATGCTGGGTCTGCTTGAATACAATGCTAATCTGTACACTGTTAGGGTCTTTCTTTCATCTCTGGGTTACAATTTAAATCTCCTACCATCCACTCTACCTTTCATCTTTCAAAGTGTTTAGAATCAGTAACATTCCATTGATTAATAATAATCATCTTTTATTCAGTATCAACATGTTTCTCAATAAACATGTGCTTTAAAAATACACATATTTTGCTCAGTCATATGAGTGCCTCTGAAGTATGTACATTTTATCATGAGTAGTTGTGTACATAAATCCTGTCTGACTGTTTGTTTGGATATCTAAGTGTCTGTCCTATTCTCTCACCGAGTGTGCAAACTACTCTGTGGTTTTATTAATAGGTATTTCAGTAGTGTGTGAGTAGACAACTGCATGTATAACTGAGTGCATGTCTGAGTATATCTTTCTGTAATTCACTGAGTACTGGGTACATTGAAAACTTTATATGTGTCTGAGATGGCCTCACAGTACCTCTCATATTTTATTTCACCTTATATGTAATAATAACTTTTTAAATACATATACTTTTTTAACCTACATCCCAATTGACATACCTATGAACTCTCTTCATTGTTCTCCAATTTGTATCTGAGTGTCACTTAGAATCCTTTGTCAGTAACAATCTCAAATGTGAAGTACGTGAAGTACAGGAATGATATGCCACTCTCACTACAAATAAACTAGTAATGGCAACCCTTCTCACTCTGATTTCAGTGATACTGATATACTAAGCAAATCAAAACCTTCCTTTCAAGTTCTAATTTTGTTATGTCACTTCTTCTTGATCACTGTTTATTTACCCATTCTAGGACTCCTGTTAGGAAGCGCCCAATTTGGTAGTGGTTTGGCGCTGATTTCTGCATCCACGACTGTGCTCAGCATAGCCCTATGTGTAAAATCCAGAAATCAACACAGGGTACTCTATAACCATTTCAGAATCTACTGATAAAGCATATAATTTATAATCTACTTTGTAAACATAAATGAACTTCAACCCAAAAACTCACTAAGCAGCAATATTTCCATACCACTCTCCTTTTCAGATTAACAGTCTATTCCTTTTTGTTCCCCCATGCTCTTCTAACTCCATTTCCATGGGGAACATGTTTGAAACATTGTCTGGTAGCACTAGGTCAAAAGTTCACAACACATTCAGGAGCATACGAGCCTCAAATTCAACTGTAGCAGGTATAGTTGGCTGTTTGGAACTCAGCATATCCCAAACAGCATAACTTTTTTCATTTCTCCAAAACCAATCACACATGAAGTTACTTTTTTCACAATATCACTACCTAATTTTATCTACCTGCGTATTTACACCTTCCAATCAAATATGTTCTTTTAAATTTAAGGTGCTGTCATCCATTTTAACTACCTTTCATTTTGAAAACTGCCTCACTCCTGCTTGCATCCAAAATGGACAGAATGTGGATTGTGGGTCATAGTTTTGAGTTTTGGGCCAGAGAGAGAGAGTTCTAGAAAAAGAGGTATTGACAGGGGCTTGGGTTTGAATGATGTAGGCATTACTTGGGTTGGCCAGAGAGGGTTAAAGTGACATCAATTGCTGCCTTTGGCTTAAAGCATTATGGATTGCTAACATCCAGACCTCATGATTGTACATTGTGGTGGCAATGACCTATGCACAGTCGCTGGGGTAGGACTGGAAATCTTAATGAAGGATACCTTTGGTAAATTAATGGGACTTTCCCCATACACTGCTTGGTGTTTGCCATTGCTTGCCAAAGGCCGAAGTGGAAATGGTCAAACAAATTCTGTCCACAAACATCTACATCAAGAAAACATGTAAATACAACTATTTTGACATTCCTCAGAGACCACAACATGAGTTCTATACATCACAACAATTAACTCTTTGATATGGATGGAATATTTCAAAAGGATGGAGTTCATTTCACAAAGAAAAGCAAGAGGGTTTTCTTCAACAACTTTAAAGGCTGCATCCTGTTCTATGTGTGGTATCATCTACATATCATAAACACAAATGCTCTTTTCAGAGTCAATCCTTTTTCCAAACAGTGTTTTTAAATTTAATTTTGTATTCCTTTTTTTAGAAAATCTCAATGGATCCACGGATCTGTCACGGATTCACAAACCAAAATCACACATCCAATAAACAACAAGTATGACTGTGTGTGAGTGGATTTGTGAGTGGTTTTATTACTTTCTGAGTGGGTCTGTGAGTGGGTGTGAGTTTGTGAATGGATCTGTTTGTGGGTATACAAGTATCTGAGTGGATCTGTGACTGGGTGTGTGTGTGCATGTCTGAGTGGGTCTGTCAGTGAGTGTGTGAGTGTCTGAGTGGCCCTGGGAGTAGAACTGTGAGTGTCTGACCGGGTCTGTGAGTAGGTGTGTGAGTATCTCACTGGGTCTGTGAGTGGGTGTCTGATTATATGTGAGTCTGTGACTGGGTGGGTGGCTAGAGTGTCAGCATTCATCTGTGAGTAGGTCCATGAGTGCTTGTGTGGGCCTGTGTGTGGGTTTGTGAGTGTCTGAGTGGGTGTGTAAGTGCCTGAGTGGGTCTAGGTCTGTGTGTGTGAGTGTCTGGTTGGGTCACTGAGCGTGACTGAGTGTCTGGGTGGGTCTGTGAGTTGGTCTGTGAGTGTCTGGGTAGGTCTGTAACTGGGTGTGTAAGTGTCTTAGTGGGTCTGTGAGTGGGTGTGTAAGTCTATGAGTGGATCTGAGTGTGTGGGTCTGTGAGTGGGTCTGTGAGTGTCTGAGTGGGTGTGTGAGTGGGTTTGTAAGGGCCTCAGAGTGTCTGTCAGTGGGAGTGTTTGAGTGGAGCTGTGAGTGGATGTGTGAGGGGGTCTGTGAGTGGGTGTGCATCTGCACGGGTCTGCAAGTGGGTGTGTGTGTTTAAGTGAGTCTGTGAGTGAGTATGTGAGTCCCTTAATGGGTTTATGAGTTAGAGTGTGAGTGTCTAATTGGGTCTCTGAGTGTGTGTGTGTGAGTGTCTTAGTGGGTCTGTGACTCGGTGTGTGAGTTGGTCTGTCAGTGGGAATGTAAGTACCTCACTGGGTCTGTCAGTGGGTATCTGAGTATCCGTGGGTTTGTGAGTAGGTATGTGAGTGTCTGCATTAGTCTGTGAATGGGTGTTTGTCTGAGTGAGTCTGTGTCTGGGTGTGAGTGTCTGAGTGGGTCTGTGATTGTTTGAGCAGGTCTGTGAGTAGGTGTGTTAGTGTCTGAGTGGATCTGTGAGTGGGTCTGTAAGTGTCTGAGTGGGTTTGCAAGTGGGTGTGTGAGTGTTTGCGTTGGTCTGTGATTGTGTTTTTCAAAATTTACAGCAGGATTCCTGGATCAGTTGCAGTTTCACACAGGGACTGTGCTGAGCTCTGCACCGGCTCCGCCAAATTATTGCACATGGAAAACATGTTTGGGGACATTTTCTTGCCATCAATGTGCAATCAATCAATCAATCAATCAATCAATCAAGGGATTTATAAAGCACACTACTCTCCCGTGAGGGTCTCAAGGCGCTGAGGTGGGGAGGAAGGTGCTGCTAATGCTCGAACAGCCAGGTCTTGAGAAGTCTCCTGAAGGTAAGGAGGTCTTTGGTCTGACACAGGTGGGTCGGAAGAGTGTTCCGTGTCTTGGCGGCGAGATGGGTGGTGAACAACGGAGCACCGCAATGCCAGGGACGAGTAGGGACTAACCAAGGAATTGAGGGTGAGTGGAAGCATGGCAGTGAAGTAGAGGGGAGCACCCTAACACTGTCACATGTTGAGCCGAGACACTATCCGATGGGACAGGCTGCCTGACCTTAGGGGGAGCCTAGCCGGGAAGGAAGTTAGCGAAGTGATGGGCGAGCCCGAACTCCCATGGTAGCGATGCCCCCGTTCTTTGAACCTCCCCCCAGTGTTAACTCACCCCACTAATGCACTGTTACACTTAAAGTTAGTTTAGAATTGAAGGCATGCTGAATTTTAAACATTAAACGTGAAATCCTGGTATCCGACAGGGGAAAGGATGGGTAGGGCAATTAAAAGTGAGACTAAATAAATGAAACAAAGAGCTCTTACCGAAACTGGTCTCTAACGGTTACCTTGCATGTGCAATATACTTACCCTTCTGTGGTCACTACAGTTGAATATAACCCATGGCTTGATAAGTGTATATTATTCTGATGCGATGTATCGATAAAGCATAAAAGCAAACTGTCAATAAAACAGTTAAAAAAAAAAACTTGCATTTTTTGTAACTTGTCCTCCTTTCAGTATGACTTACTCCTTCTCCATTGTGACTAGATTGTAAAGCTAGGTTTTAATTTGAAACTTTTCCCGTATTTTGTATTTTCCTATATACAATGTTAACAGTCATTAGTTCTCTTACTAGCAGCTCTTTTTTTCTGAGTACATTCTCCACATCTTGTGCTTTTTCATTTTCATGTAGATAGTAGTGTTTTCTCCTGGTTTCTATCTTTCTTGGCATTATAAATCTTTAAGCACACAAATCTGAAAAGCAGACATAAAGTATATGTAACTTTGTATTATTTACTACTTCATCAAATAATTTAAGCAAATGAATACATATATAAAACTTTAACTCATATGGTAACAGGTTCTCTATTCATAATTGCAACATTGGAATATTGAGAGCTTCATTGAAAACAAAAGAGCAGCAGCAGCAGCCTATATAAACTGGTATAGGCTCGCTGCCCTCAACATTTCACTGTCCTAATTCACAGCCTCTGCCTTTCTCTTTTCTCTGTCTCTCAAAATACATGGAGTGGGCAAGAGAAAGCTAAAGGCAGAAGCTATGGTGCAGCACTCACCATAGCCTTCCCCCTCCCTCGTCCCATAGCTCACAAAATGACTTTGTTGTCTGAAAGAAGGAAGAGGAATGCTGCTCACATGGCTCCAAGTACTTTTATACGACAATTCCTTTGTTAGTGCATTTCTTAATTTCTTGCTCTCTTTCTACCTATATCAGTACTGCAAACATAAGTACTTTTCTTCTAATATAACTGGGAATACCAGTCACTGTCCTACTATGTATAGCAAGTGACTCCCTACATTAGTGAATTTGTGACTGTATAAGAACCTGTGTAAATTTGTCACTATACAAGTAAAAATAATTATGCTGGGTCTGCTTGAATACAATGCTAATCTGTACACTGTTAGGGTCTTTCTTTCATCTCTAGGTTACAATTTAAATCTCCTACCATCCACTCTACCTTTCATGTTTCAAAGTGTTTAGAATCAGCAAGATTCCATTGATTAATAATAATCATCTTTTATTCAGTATCAACATGTTTCTCAATAAACATGTGCTTTAAAAATTCCCCTTTATTTGCTCAGTCATATAAGGGCCTCTGAAGTACATACATTTTATCATGAGTAGTTGTGTACATAAATCCTGTCTGGCTGTTTGTTTGGATATCTAAGTGTCTGTCCTATTCTCTCACCGAATGTGCAAACTACTCTGTGGTTTTATGAATAGGTATTTCAGTGGTGTGTGAGTAGACAACTGCATGTATAACTGAGTGCATGTCTGAGTATATCTTTCTGTAATTCACTGAGTACCGGGTACATGGAAAACTTTATATGTGTCTGAGACGGCCTCACAGTGCCTCTCATATTATATTTCACCTTATATGTAATAATAACTTTTTTAATACATACACTTTTTTAACCTACATCCCAGTTGACATACCTTTGAACTCTCTTCATTGTTATCCAATTTGTATCTGAGTGTCACTTAGAATCCTTTGTCAGTAACAATCTCAAATGTGAAGTACGTGAAGTACAGGAATCATATGCCACTCTCACTACAAATAAACTAGTAATGGCAACCCTTCTCACTCTGATTTCAGTGAAACTGATATACTAAGCAAATCAAAACCTTCCTTTCAAGTTCTAATTTTGTTATGTCACTTCTTCTTGATCACTGTTTATTTACCCATTCTAGGACTCCTGTTAGGAAGCGCCCAATTTAGTAGTGGTTTGGCGCTGATTTCTGCATCCACCACTGTGCTCAGCATGGCCCTCTGTGTAAAATCCACAAATTGACACGGGGTACTCTATAACCATTTCAGAATCTACTGATAAAGCACATAATTTATAATCTACTTTGTAAACATAAATGAACTTCAACCCAAAAACTCACTAAGCAGCAATATTTCCACACCACTCTCCTTTTCAGATTAACAGTCTAGTCCTTTTTGTTCTCCCATGCTCTTCTAACTCCATTTCCATGGTGAACATGTTTGAAACATTGTCTGGTAGCACTAGGTCAAAAGTTCACAACACATTCAGGAGCATACGAGCCTCAAATTCAACTTTAGCAGGTATAGTTGGCTGTTTGGAACTCAGCATATCCCAAACAGCATAACTTTTTTCATTTCTCCAAAACCAATCACACATGAAGTTACTTTTTTCACAATATCACTACCTAACTTTATCTACCTGCGTATTTACACCTTCCAATCAAATATGTTCTTTTAAATTTAAGGTGCTGTCATCCATTTTAACTACCTTTCATTTTAAAAACTGCCTCACTCCTGCTTACATCCAAAATGGACAGAATGTGGATTGTGGGTTATAGTTTTGTGTTTTGGGCCAGAGAGAGAGAGTTCTAGAAAAAGAGGTATTGACAGACGCTTGGGTTTGAATGATGTAGGCATTACTTGGGTTGGCCAGAGAGGGTTAAAGTGACATCAATTGCTGCCTTTGGCTTAAAGCATTATGGATTGCTAACATCCAGACCTCATGATTGTACATTGTGGTGGCAATGACCTATGCACAGTCACTGGGGTAGGACTGGAAATCTTCATGAAGGATACCTTTGGTAAATTAATGGCACTTTCCCCATACACTGCTTGGTGTTCGCCGTTGCTTGCCAAAGGCCGAAGTGGAAATGGTCAAACAAATTCTGTCCACAAACATCTACATCAAGAAAACATGTCAATACAACTATTTTGACATTCCTCAGAGACCACAACATGGGATCTATACATCACAACAATTAACTCTTTGATATGGATGGAATATTTCAAAAGGATGGAGTTCATTTCACAAAGAAAAGCAAGAGGGTTTTCTTCAACAACTTTAAAGGCTGCATCCTGTTCTATGTGTGGTATCATCTACATATCATAAACACAAATGCTCTTTTCAGAGTCAATCCTTTTTCCAAACAGTGTTTTTAAATGTAATTCCTTTTTTTAGAAAATCTCAATGGATCAACGGATCTGTCACGGATTCACAAACCAAAATCACACATCCAATAAACAACAAGTATGACTGTGTGTGAGTGGATTTGTGAGAGGTTTTATTACTTTCTGAGGGGGTCTGTGAGTGGGTGTGAGTTTGTGCATGGATCTGTTAGTGGGTATACAAGTATCTGAGTGGGTCTGTGACTGTGTGTGTGTGTGTACATGTCTGAGTGGGTCTGTCAGTGAGTGTGTGAGTGTCTGAGTGGCCCTGGGAGTAGAACTGTGAGTGTCTGACCAGGTCTGTGAGTAGGTGTGTGAGTATCTCATTGGGTCTGTGAGTGGGTGTCTGATTATATGTGAGTCTGTGACTGGGTGGGTGAGTGTCAGCATTCATCTGTGAGTAGGTCCATGAGTGCTTGTGTGGGCCTGTGTGTGTGAGGGTCTGAGTGGGTCTGTGAGTGGGTGTGTAAGTGCCTGAGTGGGTCTAGGTCTGTGTGTGTGAGTGTCTGAGTGGGTCACTGAGCGTGACTGTGAGTGTCTGGGTGGGTCTGTGAGTTGGTCTGTGAGTGTCTGGGTAGGTCTCTATCTGGGTGTGTAAGTGTCATAGTGGGTCTGTGAGTGGGTGTGTAAGTCTATGAGTGGGTCTGGGTGTGTGGGGCTGTGAGTGGTTCTGTGAGTGTCTGAGTGGGTGTGTGAGTGGGTTTGTAAGTGCCTCAGAGTGTCTGTCAGTGGGAGTGTTTGAGAGGAGCTGTGAGTGGATGTGTGAGGGGGTCTGTGAGTGGGTGTGCATCTGCATGGGTCTACAAGTGTGTGTGTGTGTTTAAGTGAGTCTGTGAGTGAGTATGTGAGTCCCTCAATGGGTTTTATGAGTTAGTGTGTGAGTGTCTCATTGGGTCTCTGAGTGTGTGTGTGTGTGAGTGTCTTAGTGGGTCTGTGACTCGGTGTGTGAGTTGGTCTATCAGTGGGAATGTAAGTACCTCACTGGGTCTGTCAGTGGGTATCTGAGTATCCGTGGGTTTGTGAGTAAGTATGTGAGTGTCTGCATTAGTCTGTGAGTGGGTGTGTGTCTGAGTGAGTCTGTGTCTGGGTGTGAGTGTCTGAGTGTGTCTGTGATTGTTTGATCAGGTCTGTGAGTAGGTGTGTTAGTGTCTGAGTGGATCTGTGAGTGGGTCTGTAAGTGTCTGAGTGGGTTTGCAAGTGGGTGTGTGAGTGTTTGAGTTGGTCTGTGATTGTGTTTTTCAAAATTTACAGCAGGATTCCTGGATCAGTTGCAGTTTCACACAGGGACTGTGCTGAGCTCTGCACCGGCTCCGCCAAATTATAGCACATGGAAAACATATTTGGGGACATTTTCTTGCCATCAATGTGCAATCAATCAATCAAGGGATTTATAAAGCACACTACTCTCCCGTGAGGGTCTCAAGGCGCTGAGGTGTGGAGGAAGGTGCTGCTACTGCTCGAACAGTCAGGTCTTGAGAAGTCTCCTGAAGGTAAGGAGGTCTTTGGTCTGACACAGGTTGGTCAGAAGAGTGTTCCATGTCTTGGCGGCGAGACGGGTGGTGAACAGCAGAGCACCGCAATGCCAGGGACGAGTAGGGACTAACCAAGGAATTGAGGGTGAGTGGAATCATGGCAGTGAAGTAGAGGGGAGCACCCTAACACTGACACATGTTGAGCAGAGACACTATCCGATGGGACAGGCTGCCTGACCTTAATGGTAGCCTAGCTGGGAAGGAAGTTAGCGAAGTGATGGGCGAGCCCGAACTCCCATGGTAGTGATGCCCCCGTTCTTTGAACCTCCCCCCAGTGTTAACTCACCCCACTAACGCACTGTTACACTTAAAGATAGTTTAGAATTGAAGGCATGCTGAATTCTAAACATTAAAAGTGAAATCCTGGTATCCGACAGGGGAAAGCATGGGTAGGGCAATTAAAAGTGAGACTAAATAAATGAAACAAAGAGCTCTTACCGAAACTGGTCTTTAACGGTTACCTTGCATGTGCAATATACTTACCCTTCTGTGGTCACTACAGTTGAATATAACCCATGTCTTGATAAGTGTATATTATTCTGATGCGATGTATCGATAAAGCATAAAAGCGCACTGTCAATAAAAACAGTTAAAAAAAAAAACTTGCATTTTTTGTAACTTGTCCTCCTTTCAATATGACTTACTCCTTCTCCATTGTGACTCGATTGTAAAGCTAGGTTTTAATATGAAACTTTTCCTGTATTTTGTATTTTCCTATATGCATTGTTAACAGTCATTAGCTCTCTTACTAGCAGCTCTTTTTTTCTGAGTACATTCTCCACATCTCGTGCTTTTTCATTTTCATGTAGATAGTAGTGTTTTCTCCTGGTTTCTATCTTTCTTGGCATTATAAATCTTTAAGCACACAAATCTGAAAATCAGACATAAAGGATACGTAACTTTGTATTATTTACTACTTCATCAAATAATTTAAGCAAATGAATACATATATAAAACTTTAACTCATATGGTAACAGGTTCTCTATTCATAATTGCAACATTGGAATATTGAGAGCTTCATTGAAAACAAAAGAGCAGCAGCAGCAGCCTATATAAACTGGTAGAGGATCGCTGCCCTCAACATTTCACTGTCCTAATTCACAGCCTCTGCCTTTCTCTTTTCTCTGTCTCTCAAAATATATGGAGTGGGCAAGAGAAAGCTAAAGGCAGAAGCTATGGTGTAGCACTCACCATAGCCTTCCCCTTCCCTCGTCCCATAGCTCACAAAATGACTTTGTTGTCTGAAAGAAGGAAGAGGAATGCTGCTCACATGACTCCAAGTACTTTTATACGACAATTCCTTTGTTAGTGTATTTCTTAATTTCTTGCTCTCTTTCTACCTATATCAGTACTGCAAACATAAGTACTTTTCTTCTAATATAACTGGGAGTACCAGTCACTGTCCTACTATGTATAGCAAGTGACTCCCTACATTACTGAATTTGTGACTGTCTAAGAACCTGTGTAAGTTTGTCACTATACAAGTATAAATAATGATGCTGGGTCTGCTTGAATACAATGCTAATCTGTACACTGTTAGGGTCTTTCTTTCATCTCTAGGTTACAATTTAAATCTCCTACCATGCACTCTACCTTTCATCTTTCAAAGTGTTTAGAATCAGTAACATTCCATTGATTAATAATAATCATCTTTTATTCAGTATCAACATGTTTCTCAATAAACATGTGCTTTAAAAATACACATATTTTGCTCAGTCATATAAGTGCCTCTGAAGTACGTACATTTTATAATGAGTAGTTGTGTACATAAATCCTGTCTGGCTGTTTGTTTGGATATCTAAGTGTCTGTCCTATTCTCTCACCGAGTGTGCAAACTACTCTGTGGTTTTATGAATAGGTATTTCAGTGGTGTGTGAGTAGACAACTGCATGTATAACTGAGTGCATGTCTGAGTATATCTTTCTGTAATTCACTGAGTACTGGGTACATGGTGGAAAACTTTATATGTGTCTGAGACGGCCTCACAGTGCCTCTCATATTTTATTTCACCTTATATGTAATAATAACTTTTTAAATACATATACTTTTTTAACCTACATCCCAATTGACATACCTTTGAACTCTCTTTATTGTTCTCCAATTTGTATCTGAGTGTCACTTAGAATCCTTTGTCAGTAACAATCTCAAATGTGAAGTACAGGAATGATATGCCACTCTCACTACAAATAAACCAGGAATGGCAACCCTTCTCACTCTGATTTCAGTGATACTGATATACTAAGCAAATCAAAACCTTCCTTTCAAGTTCTGATTTTGTTATGTCACTTCTTCTTGATCACTGTTTACTAACCCTTTGTAGGATTCCTGTTAGGAAGCGCCCAATTTGGTAGTGGTTTGGCGCTGATTTCTGCATCCACCACTGTGCTCAGCATGGCCCTCTGTGTAAAGTCCACAAATCGACACGGTGTACTCTATAACCATTTCAGAATCTACTGATAAAGCATATAATTTATAATCTACTTTATAAACATAAATGAACTTCAACCCAAAAACTCACTAAGCAGCAATATTTCCATACCACTCTCCTTTTCAGATTAACAGTCTAGTCTTTTTTGTTCCCCCATGCTCTTCTAACTCCATTTCCATGGTGAACATGTTTGAAACATTGTCTGGTAGCACTAGGTCAAACGTTCACAACACATTCAGTAGCATACGAGCCTCAAATTCAACTGTAGCAGGTATAGTTGGCTGTTTGCAACTCTAAGCATATCCCAAACAGCATATCTTTTTTCATTTCTCCAAAACCAACCACACATTAAGTTACTTTTTTCACAATATCACTACCTAATTTTATCTACCTGCTTATTTACACCTTCAAATCAAATATGTTCTTTTAAATTTAAGGTGCTGTCATCCATTTTAACTACCTTTCATTTTGAAAACTGCCTCACTCCTGCTTGCATCCAAAATGGACAGAATGTGGATTGTGGGTCATAGTTTTGTGTTTTGGGCCAGAGAGAGAGAGTGCTAGAAAAAGAGGTATTGACAGGGGCTTGGGTTTGAAAGATGTAGGCATTACTTGGGTTGGCCAGAGAGGGATAAAGTGACATCAATTGCTGCCTTTGGCTTAAAGCATTATGGATTGCTAACATCCAGACCTCATGATTGTACATTGTGTGTCAATGACCTATGCACAGTCACTGGGGTAGGACTGGAAAACTTAATGAAGGATACCTTTGGTAAATTAATGGCACTTTCCCCATACACTGCTTGGTGTTCGCCATTGCTTGCCAAAGGCCGAAGTGGAAATGGTCAAACAAATTCTGTCCACAAACATCTACATCAAGAAAACATGTCAATACAACTATTTTGACATTCCTCAGAGACCACAACATGGGATCTATACATCACAACAATTAACTCTTTGATATGGATGGAATATTTCAAAAGGATGGAGTTCATTTCACAAAGAAAAGCAAGAGGGTTTTCTTCAACAACTTTAAAGGCTGCATCCTGTTCTATGTGTGGTATCATCTACATATCATAAACACAAATGCTCTTTTCAGAGTCAATCCTTTTTCCAAACAGTATTTTTAAATTTAATTTTGTATTCCTTTTTTTAGAAAATCTCAATGGATCCACGGATCTGTCACGGATTCACAAACCAAAATCACACATCCAATAAACAACAAGTATGACTGTGTGTGAGTGGATTTGTGAGTGGTTTTATTACTTTCTGAGTGGGTCTGTGAGTGGGTGTGAGTTTGTGCATGGATCTGTTAGTGGGTATACAAGTATCTGAGTTGGTCTGTGACTGGGTGTGTGTGTGTGCGTGTCTGAGTGGGTCTGTCAGTGAGTGTGTGAGTGTCTGAGTGGCCCTGGGAGTAGAACTGTGAGTGTCTAACCGGGTCTGTGAGTAGGTGTGTGAGTATCTCACTGGGTCTGTGAGTGGGTGTCTGATTATATGTGAGTCTGTGACTGGGTGGGTGGCTAGAGTGTCAGCATTCATCTGTGAGTAGGTCCATGAGTGCTTGTGTGGGCCTGTGTGTGGGTTTGTGAGTGTCTGAGTGTGTCTGTGAGTGGGTGTGTAAGTGCCTGAGTGGGTCTAGGTCTGTGTGTGTGAGTGTCTGGGTGGGCCACTGAGCGTGACTGTGAGTGTCTGGGTGGGTCTGTGAGTTGGTCTGTAAGTTTCTGGGTAGGTCTGTAACTGGGTATGTAAGTGTCTTAGTGGGTCTGTGAGTGGGTGTGTAAGTCTATGAGTGGGTCTGGGTGTGTGGGGCTGTGAGTGGGTCTGTGAGTGTCTTAGTGGGTGTGTGAGTGGGTTTGTAAGTGCCTCAGAGTGTCTGTCAGTGTGAGTGTTTGAGTGGAGCTGTGAGTGGATGTGTGAGGGGGTCTGTGAGTGGGTGTGCATCTGCATGGGTCTGCAAGTGGGTGTGTGTGTTTAAGTGAGTCTGTGAGTGAGTATGTGAGTCCCTCAATGGGTTTATGAGTTAGTATGTGAGTGTCTCATTGGGTCTCTGAGTGTGTGTGTGTGAGTGTCTTAGTGGGTCTGTGACTCGGTGTGTGAGTTGGTCTGTCAGTGGGAATGTAAGTACCTCACTGGGTCTGTCAGTGGAAATCTGAGTATCCGTGGGTTTGTGAGTAAGTATGTGAGTGTCTGCATTAGTCTGTGAGTGGGTGTGTGTCTGAGTGAGTCTGTGTCTGGGTGTGAGTGTCTGAGTGGGTCTGTGATTGTTTGAGCAGGTCTGTGAGTAGGTGTGTTAGTGTCTGAGTGGATCTGTGAGTGGGTCTGTAAGTGTCTGAGTGGGTTTGCAAGTGGGTGTGTGAGTGTTTGAGTTGGTCTGTGATTGTGTTTTTCTAAATTTACAGCAGGATTCCTGGATCAGTTGCAGTTTCACACAGGGACTGTGCTGAGCTCTGCACCGGCTCCGCCAAATTATTGCACATAGAAAACATGTTTGGGGACATTTTCTTCCCATCAATGTGCAATCAATCAATCAAGGGATTTATAAAGCACACTACTCTCCCGTGAGGGTCTCAAGGCGCTGAGGTGGGGTGGAAGGTGCTGCTACTGCTCGAACAGCCAGGTCTTGAGATGTCTCCTGAAGGTAAGGAGGTCTTTGGTCTGACACAGGTGGGTCGGAAGAGTGTTCCATGTCTTGGCGGTGAGACGGGTGGTGAACAGCGGAGCACCGCAATGCCAGGGACGAGTAGGGACTAACTAAGGAATTGAGGGTGAGTGGAAGCATGGCAGTGAAGTAGAGGGGAGCACCCTAACACTGTCACATGTTGAGACGAGACACTATCCGATGGGACAGGCTGCCTGACCTTAGGGGTAGCCTAGCCGGGAAAGAAGTTAGCGAAGTGATGGGCGAGCCCGAACTCCCATGGTAGTGATGCCCCCGTTCTTTGAACCTCCCCTCAGTGTTAACTCACCCCACTAACGCACTGTTACACTTAAAGTTAGTTTAGAATTGAAGGCATGCTGAATTTTAAACATCAAAAGTGAAATCCTGGTATCCGACAGGGGAAAGCATGGGTAGGGCAATTAAAAGTGAGACTAAATAAATGAAACAAAGAGCTCTTACCGAAACTGGTCTCTAACGGTTGCCTTGCATGTGCAATATACTTACCCTTCTGTGGTCACTACAGTTGAATATAACCCATGTCTTGATAAGTGTGTATTATTCTGATGCGATGTATCGATAAAGCATAAAAGCAAACTGTCAATCAAAACAGTTAAAAAAAAAATCTTGCATTTTTTGTAACTTGTCCTCCTTTCAATATGACTTACTCCTTCTCCATTGTGACTAGATTGTAAAGCTAGGTTTTAATTTGAAACTTTTCCCGTATTTTGTATTTTCCTGTATACAATGTTAACAGTCATTAGTTCTCTTACTAGCAGCTCTTTTTTTCTGAGTACATTCTCCACATCTCGTGCTTTTTCATTTTCATGTAGATAGTAGTGTTTTCTCCTGGTTTCTATCTTTCTTGGCATTATAAATCTTTAAGCACACAAATCTGAAAAGCAGACATAAAGTATACGTAACTTTGTATTATTTACTACTTCATCAAATAATTTAAGCAAATGAATACATATATAAAACTTTAACTCATATGGTAACAGGTACTCTATTCATAATTGCAACATTGGAATATTGAGAGCTTCATTGAAAACAAAAGAGCAGCAGCAGCAGCCTATATAAACTGGTATAGGCTCACTGCCCTCAACATTTCACTGTCCTAGTTCACAGCCTCTGCCTTTCTCTTTTCTCTGTCTCTCAAAATATATGGAGTGGGCAAGAGAAAGCTAAAGGCAGAAGCTATGGTGCCGCACTCACCATAGCCTTCCCCCTCCCTCGTCCCATAGCTCACAAAATGACTTTGTTGTCTGAAAGAAGGAAGAGGAATGCTGCTCACATGGCTCCAAGTACTTTTATACGAGAATGCCTTTGCCTTTGTTAGTGCATTTCTTAATTTCTTGCTCTCTTTCTACCTATATCAGTACTGCAAACATAAGTTCTTTTCTTCTAATATAACTGGGAGTACCAGTCACTGTCCTACTATGTATAACAAGTGACTCCCTACATTAGTGAATTTGTGACTGTCTAAGAACCTGTGTACGTTTGTCACTATACAAGTAAAAATAATTATGCTGGGTCTGCTTGAATACAATGCTAATCTGTACACTGTTAGGGTCTTTCTTTCATCTCTAGGTTACAATTTAAATCTCCTACCATCCACTCTACCTTTCATCTTTCAAAGTGTTTAGAATCAGCAACATTCCATTGATTAATAATAATCATCTTTTATTCAGTATCAACATGTATTCTCAATAAACATGTGCTTTAAAAATACACATATTTTGCTCAGTCATATAAGGGCCTCTGAAGTATGTACATTTTATCATGAGTAGTTGTGTACATGAATCCTGTCTGGCTGTTTGTTTGGATATCTAAGTGTCTGTCCTATTCTCTCACCGAGTGTGCAAACTACTCTGTGGTTTTATGAATAGGTATTTCAGTGGTGTGTGAGTAGACAACTACATGTATAACTGAGTGCATGTCTGAGTATATCTTTCTGTAATTCACTGAGTACTGGGTACATGGAAAACTTTATATGTGTCTGAGACGGCCTCACAGTGCCTCTCATATTTTATTTCACCTTATATGTAATAATAACTTTTTAAATACATATACTTTTTTAACCTACATCCCAATTGACATACCTTTGAACTCTCTTCATTGTTCTCCAATTTGTATCTGAGTGTCACTTAGAATCCTTTGTCAGTAACAATCTCAAATGTGAAGTACAGGAATGATATGCCACTCTCACTACAAATAAACCAGGAATGGCAACCCTTCTCACTCTGATTTCAGGGATACTGATATACTAAGCAAATTAAAACCTTCCTTTCAAGTTCTAATTTTGTTATGTCACTTCTTCTTGATCACTGTTTATTAACCCATTCTAGGACTCCTGTTAGGAAGCGCCCAATTTGGTAGTGGTTTGGCGCTGATTTCTGCATCCACTACTGTGCTCAGCATGGCCCTCTGTGTAAAATCCACAAATCGACACGGGGTACTCTATAACCATTTCAGAATCTACTGATAAAGCATATAATTTATAATCTACTTTGTAAACATAAATGAACTTCAACCCAAACACTCACTAAGCAGCAATATTTCCATACCATTCTCCTTTTCAGATTAACAGTCTAGTCTTTTTTGTTCCCCCATGCTCTTCTAACTCCATTTCCATGGTGAACATGTTTGAAACATTGTCTGGTAGCACTAGGTCAAAAGTTCACAGCACATTCAGTAGCATACGAGCCTCAAATTCAACTGTAGCAGGTATAGTTGGCTGTTTGGAACTCTAAGCATATCCGAAACAGCATAACTTTTTTCATTTCTCCAAAACCAATCACACATGAAGTTACTTTTTTCACAATATCACTACCTAATTTTATCTACCTGCGTATTTACACCTTCCAATCAAATATGTTCTTTTAAATTTAAGGTGCTGTCATCCATTTTAACTACCTTTCATTTTGAAAACTGCCTCACTCCTGTTTGCATCCAAAATGGACAGAATGTGGATTGTGGGTCATAGTTTGTATTTTGGGCCAGAGAGAGAGAGTGCTAGAAAAAGAGGTATTGACAGGGGCTTGGGTTTGATTGATGTAGACATTACTTGGGTTGGCCAGAGAGGGTTAAAGTGACATCAATTGCTGCCTTTGGCATAAAGCATTATGGATTGCTAACATCCAGACCTCATGATTGTACATTGTGGTGGCAATGACCTATGCACAGTCACTGGGGTAGGACTGGAAATCTTAATGAAGGATACCTTTGGTAAATTAATGGCACTTTCCCCATAAACTGCTTGGTGTTCGCCATTGCTTGCCAAAGGCCGAAGTGGAAATGGTCAAACAAATTCTGTCCACAAACATCTACATCAAGAAAACATGTCAATACAACTATTTTGAAATTCCTCAGAGACCACAACATGGGATCTATACATCACAACAATTAATTCTTTGATATGGATGGAATATTTCAAAAGGATGGAGTTCATTTCACAAAGAAAAGCAAGAGGGTGTTCTTCAACAACTTTAAAGGTTGCATCCTGTTCTATGTGTAGTATCATCTACATATCATAAACACAAATGCTCTTTTCAGAGTCAATCCTTTTTTCCAAACAGTGTTTTTTAATTTAATTTTGTATTCCTTTTTTTAGAAAATCTCAATGGATCCACGGATCTGTCACGGATTCACAAACCAAAATCACACATCCAATAAACAACAAGTATGACTGTGTGTGAGTGGATTTGTGAGTGGTTTTATTACTTTCTGAGTGGGTCTGTGAGTGGGTGTGAGTTTGTGCATGGATCTGTTAGTGGGTATACAAGTATCTGAGTGGGTCTGTGACTGGGTGTGTGTGTGTGCGTGTCAGAGTGGGTCTGTCAGTGAGTGTGTGAGTGTCTGAGTGGCCCTGGGAGTAGAACTGTGAGTGTCTGACTGGGTCTGTGAGTAGGTGTGTGAGTATCTCACTGGGTCTTTGAGTGGGTGTCTGATTATGTGTGGGTCTGTGACTGGGTGGGTGAGTGTCAGCATTCATCTGTGAGTAGGTCTATGAGTGCTTGTGTGGGCCTGTGTGTGGGTTTGTGAGTGTCTGAGTGGGTCTGTGAGTGGGTGTGTAAGTGCCTGAGTGGGTCTAGGTCTGTGTGTTTGAGTGTCTGGGTGGGTCACTGAGCGTGACTGTGACTGTCTGGGTGGGTCTGTGAGTTGGTCTGTGAGTGTCTGGGTACGTCTGTAACTGGGTGTGTAAGTGTCTTAGTGGGTCTGTGAGTGGGTGTGTAAGTCTATGAGTGGGTCTGGGTGTGTGGGTCTGTGAGTGTCTGAGTGGGTGTGTAAATGCCTCAGAGTGTCTGTCAGTGGGAGTGTTTGAGTGGAGCTGTGAGTGGAAGTGTGAGGGGGTCTGGGCGTGGGTGTGCATCTGCATGGGTCTGCAAGTGGGTGTGTGTGTTTAAGTGAGTCTGTGAGTGAGTATGTGAGTCCCTCAATGGGTTTATGAGTTAGTGTGTGAGTGTCTCATTGGGTCTTTGAGTGTGTGTGTGTGAGTGTCTTAGTGGGTCTCTGACTCGGTGTGTGAGTGTTGAGTTGGTCTGTCAGTGGGAATGTAAGTACCTCACTGGGTCTGTCAGTGGGTATCTGAGTATCTGTGGGTTTGTGAGTAGGTATGTGAGTGTCTGCATTAGTCTGTGAGTGGGTTTGTGTCTGAGTGAGTCTGTGTCTGGGTGTGAGTGTCTGAGTGGGTCTGTGATTGTTTGAGCAGGTCTGTGAGTAGGTGTGTTAGTGTCTGAGTGGATCTGTGAGTGGGTCTGTAAGTGTCTGAGTGGGTTTGCAAGTGGGTGTGTGAGTGTTTGAGTTGGTCTGTGATTGTGTTTTTCTAAATTTACAGCAGGATTCCTGGATCAGTTGCAGTTTCACACAGGGACTGCGCTGAGCTCTGCCCCGGCTCTGCCAAATTATTGCACATGGAAAACATGTTTGGGGACATTTCTTGCCATCAATGTGCAATCAATCAATCAATCAATCAAGGGATTTATAAAGCACACTACTCACCCGTGAGGGTCTCAAGGCGCTGAGGTGGGGAGGAAGGTGCTGCTACTGCTCGAACAGCCAGGTCTTGTGAAGTCTCCTGAAGGTAAGAAGGTCTTTGGTCTGACACAGGTGGGTCGGAAGAGTGTTCCATGTCTTGGTGGCGAGGTGCAAGAATGATCTACCACTGGTTGTAGTTCTGCGAATGCATAGGATGGTTGTGAGGGCGAGTTTGGCGGAGCAGAGTTTGCCGAGTCGGGTGTAGAAGGAGAGCTGTCGGTTGAGGTATTCTGGTCCGGTGTTGTGCAGTGCTTTGTGAGCGTTGGTGAGGAGTTTGAAGGTGATTCTCTTGTTGATGGGAAACCAGTGCAGGTCTCTTAGATGGCCTGTGATGTGGCAGGACATTCCCCAATACATAAAATTGTGACCGCAACTTTCCAGTCAGGTTGTGGCCAGCCAATCATGGCGTTGCTTGTGGAACAAGGATCTGCAGATCTGCCACGGAGGATCTGCTATGGGTCCATGTCCCTAAATACTTCAAATTTCACTCCTTGGGACATACCCCAATACATAAAACGGTGACCGCAACTTTCCAGTCAGGTTGTGGCCAGCCAATCATGGCATTTCTGGTGGCACAAGGATCTGCGGATCTGCCACGATGGATCTGCTATGGATCCATTTCCCTAAATACCTCTGTTTTTCTTTAATAACTCAAAAAGTACCAAAAGGATTTACACCAAATCGCAGAAAAGATATTTCTGCACCAAGCTCTAGCTATCTACCAAATTTAGTGTGAGTCCGTTCAGCAGTTAAGGCTCTAGTCATGTTCAAAATCCATATGAGAAAGTGGTTTTCACATCAGTTCTCACAGCGCATTCCACTATCTGTGCAGGCAGTAAGGGAAAGACCGATATCCCAAATATATTACATGCAAGGTCGACAAATGTCAATGTCACACTCCAGACTTCCGTTTTCAAAGCACCTTTATTGTCTAAGAGCAAAAACCAATGCGTTTCAACAGATGCAAGTCTCGGTCGCCATTGAAACGCATTGGTTTTTACTCTTAAACAATAAAAGTGCTTTGGTATATATATATATATATATATATATATATATATATATATATAGAGAGAGAGAGAGAGAGAGATATATATATATATATATATATATATATATATATATATATATATATATATATATATATATATATATATATATGCAAAGTAGACAAATGTCAATGCTGCACTCCAGTTCTAGTCTACATATATATACTCTCAAAACTGTTGTTCCTCAAGTTATTACTAGAGGTCCTAGAACCTTGAAAATTCCTGCTCAAAGCTGAAGTTCCACAAGGGCCTGTTGAGTCAAATGCATAAGTATTGAAATGGTTACATGAAGCTGCAGTTGCAAACCTATTGCAACTCTTTCTCAAGGCTGCAGTTCTACTATACATCACGAGGTGTCCCTCATATGTCAAATGCAAAAGCAGAAATATTCTTTCCTTAGTCTGCACCCCGAATATCCTGGCGGTGTGGTGACTCAGAATGTAGTGGGTGGGACATTGGTTTCCGCAAGCCTGAAGTTGCCTACCGCGTCCGAATGCTGCTCATCACCGGTGGCGATACTGGCAGTCTGTTGTCTGTGTTGCATTTCGGTTCACTGCCTTACTCGTTATGTGGCGGTTTGCACTGCCAACCTGGCAGTGGTCACAGCACCGTCACCGGCGTGGCAGTCAGGTTACCACCAAACTCGGAATGACCACCTCCGTGTTGGTAGCTTCAAGGTATTGCTTCCTCACAATCAAACCAGACATCACAGTAATAAGAACTTTATACCCTGCTTCTTGGCAGCATCATGCCTGATGTGCACTGTGTGTGATGACCCATGTAGACATATATGACATCTTACTGGGCCATCATACTGTGATCACCAATACACATACTTTTTCTGCTGCTGTCGCACAGCATTGGCATATATCTTTTGTCTCTGCAGATCAGCATCAGCAAAAAGCATTGATAAAGTCAACAGGCCTGCTTTGCAGCCAAAAGTTCAGAACTGTTAGCTTGCTTGTGCTTGTTAGCATAGTGAATGTTTACTCTTCTTAAAGCTTTCTGGATTCTCCCTTGGTTCATTGTGCCACATGTAGCACAAAACCACACACGGTTTGTAAAATATAATTTTGTTCATATCACTTTGAGAAATGTGTTCTAGATAGAATAAGTTTCTTTCAGCTGTTTTTTTGTTGTAGCATTATTCTACTTGCTGTAATCAACAACCTTCTTTCTCAGGGGCTTGAATGAAGACTCAAGCAGAATTGTCACAATATATCAGTGTTAGAAATATCGCTCCACTGTATGCCTCGTCCTTAATAATTTAGTGAATTATTTTCTTATCCATTTCCTTCTGATGTTTCCAGGAGTGTTAATATTTGTGCCAAAGTCAAATTAGATTTGGAGTACTTTAGGACTGCCATTTTCATCAACCACAGAATTTATAATTCCTTCAGTGGGTGCTTGGAAATAGATGGCAGCAACAACTATTGTAACTTGCATGCTGCACATGCTTTGGCTTCTCACTCTAGTACCTCTTCACTCTCTACCAATGCCACCTGTTATACCTGGGCTTGTGCAGGTGTGTGATGGCAGCCTTGACAATCCTTATGTCTGGCACAGGACATTCTGCATAAGGCAAGCTTATTCATAGTGTCATTGCATGGCCACTGATTTGCAGAGAACTGCCTTCCTGTGAACATTCCCTGGTCCTTAGCTTGCATCCTAACCTGCACCACTGCCTCATGACACCTGAAAGTGTCTTTTGGCTGCTTCTGTTCCACATCCTTGGAAGTTCCATCTGATAGCTTCACTGAAGCTCCCATATGTGTATTCTAGTCAACCCTATATTGTGACCTCATAGATCTCTTTCCACAGTGGCTCCTGCATGCATCCTTGTGGCCCTCTCTCTGTGCCTACGTGTTGCTCCTGTAGCACCTCCTTGTGTATCTCATTTACTGACAGGTCTTAACCTGACTCTTTATGGTATTCTGTACTGCATATCCAGCTGCTCTTGTACCACTTGTTCACAGCTTCTTTCCCTGTGTCTCCACATCCTTAGTTACAAAATATCTGACTACTATACCCCAATACTGTACCTGAAAAAACATAATTGCAAGTTTTTCTGATGCAACCTATCCTCATCAGAAAGGTATTACAATGAGACCTGTCTTCCTCCTCTTTTCTACTTTCCCCATTGTTCTTTCATTGGGTAAAAAACAAAATGAGTACAGAGGTAAAATAGTGTTGCTAAACTGTCATATCTTGCCACCATGATCACTTGTGGCATCTGACGGTCGATTTTTGATATGTTTGGCTTTTTCTGCCTCTACATGTTCTTACTATACATTCTGAACTAAATGATCTCAGAGGGCATATTATTCCACATGGAATTGCAGGTTGAAGATCTCTGTTATTGTTTATATCTTAAAGGACATTCCAGGGCTACCTTCTGTGAAGGAGTATTTGAGTTATAGAGAAATACATTTAAAAATGGTTGGTTTGTTGAGTGATTTGTATTCCAAATTTTGGCTCCAATTAGCTAAGATCCCATCATATTTGCTGGACAATCAAGTCATGTTAAGGAGTGATTTTATTCCCATGGTGCTTGGCGTACCTTATAATGTTTTCAGCAGGCAACTTCCCTTATCTGTAAATTACAAAATGGAATCGTCCATTATAGGTCACTGACATTTGAATCTCTAGATACTATCAGTAAACATGTGTAGTATGTGGCATAAGAACATGATTTTTGATTTATTTACTATACATTTGATGCAGGTTCTCACTCACACAGTACTTTTCCACTGTTAGTGACAGTGACTTTCAGACATTGTCTTTCCTTACAAAAATCATGGAATCATCAGCATACAACTGGGCAGGACTTCAAATCATCCATCTTATACATACTTTCCAAGACATTTAAAATGTCTTTGTGCATATCACTTAAGTATAGTACAAATAGTGCTGGATAACTAGGAAACCATTCTTCATGCCCTGTGATCTTTAGCTTGGTACTTAATTTGGTTCACTCATTTGTGTAACTGTACCTACATGTTGGCCTGCAAACAATGTTATGAGTCTTCCATTTTCATGCTTTTGAGTTTCTCCATAAATTTTTCTTTGGATGGATACCAGAAGAAATGAAGAGGAAAAGACCATAAAAGACACATAAAATAAAATCTTTTGGAGTGAATTGCACTTATGAGAAAAAAGATTCAAGAAGCTAAATTGCTTGATCCATACCTATATCCATGCTCATATATAGTAATCAAGAACAACATAAAATATGAACATGGAATGGAATGGGGTACATTCTGACTGCCAATGAGGGTTTAGAGACTAATATAAGGGCATAAGAGTTCAGACATGGATACTCTGGAAGATGGTGAAATGGAAGTTAGCATAAGAGAAAGTGTAGTTATACTTCTGCGTAAGGGACGTAACTTTCAGGGTTCCAGGGTCAGGAAGACTTTGTATAAGTATTTCACAGGAACTGAGTAGGTGCCTGGCAACATCCCTAGTTTCTTTGGCTTTTTTTTGCACTAGAGCCAGTTCGTCAAACAGCCTAACAATGCTATTTTCTCCCTAACTGATCCCTATTCTACTCTACTCCATTTTACTCCCAGTACTTTGCTCCCTTCATACTAAGGAGAATTCCTTTTCTTTGAGACTGCACACCCCCTGCCTCTCCTTATATACATATTGAATCTTCAGTTTATATGTATATTGGATCCAATGGGATTCTGCCTACACACCATCTCTGCAGCGCTGCTCCATCTGGATCTTTTTGCTTTGACTCTTCCATAGTCTGTCAAGAAGTAAGCTGCTAAAACTATTGGTCAATATGTTGTACATTTATATATTTGTTTTATAGCAACAAGTTCTTATAGCCTTGCCCTGTATTTGTTTTAGTCAAGATTACTGAGCAGTAGTTCTGGGACAAGTTCTGGGACAATCCAACGCTGCTGTTGATGTTATTTCCAAACTAGTATTTCTGGTGTCTTATAGGCCTGGGAGAAACATTGTAGAGTTTCACTCTCCGGAATTCAGCAGGGTGTTACGTAAAAACTCTGCAAGATCCTCCAAAGTTCCACAAGAGGGTGGAATTTGGGCAGCCTGTAATGATTTTTAGTGCTGGGAGCTTGTCCTGTGCTGTAAAATTAGTGTGAACGGGTCCACATGGCGCACCAGAAGGCACTGCTCTTTTCTGACACTCGAGTAGATTTTCTCAGTGCGAGCGGTTGTGACCTGCTGTGACCGCCTACATTGAGGAATCTCATCAGGATGCCTTCTAGATCCTGAAACTCACACAAGGGGATGCAACTTCTCACTCATGCTCACCAACTTAACAATAGCAACACATGAGAAAAATCTCTGCGATTCAACAGTTGGTGGAGTTTTTGCCAGCAGGCTGCATTCCAAGTGAAACGCGGAGTGGGCAAAACTCTGCGAACTCTGCCCGTCGAGCCAGGATGTTCGGTGTGGGCTGGCCGAGATAAAAAACCTGGCAGAAACAGAAAGTACAAAAGAAGACACCCGCATCCAGGCTGAGAGACATGGCTGCGCCCACCGTGGGAAACAAACTGCTAGTCTTCCCAGCATTGTATCTTGCCATACACCTTCAGGGCCAGCGGCAAGGAGGAAGACGACAACCGTAAGTACGCCTAGCAGAGAGGAGGAAATGGCGGTGATACACTCCCACACATAACACACATTCCCCGCACAGACAGCGAAGGCCGCACACACAGGCACACACAAAATACTTCAAAACCAAGTACACAACGCATACACACAAAGCCAAGCAGATAAGTGCCAAACATACAGCACAACATACACAAACACTACCAACACAGTCATACACATCCATACACAATACCCCATAACCACACAATGACAACTAGACCACAAACACCTCAAAACAGGCATAGACAGGCACGTTGTGAAAGAACACACATACACACACACCATAAACTGTATTTTACAATGACACACAATCAATAGCAGTGAACACACATCCAAACAATGACACAGGTGACATATCACGTGCAACCAACACACAAGGAAATTCACAGGTGCAGCACCATACACACAGATGTACACAACACCCCATACAATCCCATAAGCAAGCAGTCAGACACATAACAACATGCACATGGCACAACCTATTTAACCAGCACATGCAACAACACAAACACAACCCATACACAGACCACACACACCGTTGCAGATAGATGTCACACCACCATGTAGAAGGAAACCAGGACAAGCATTTCAACTTGCCAAGCACAGCAATGTGGGCTGATGTATTTGTAAATAAAATATTAAAATGAACTATATCCAAAATCTGCCAAATGCAAGTCCAATGTCCAAAAACGCATAAATGCATGAAGTCCCTATATCATGGCCCCAACTTGACTCCTGACAGCAAATACACCTCCACGTCATAGGGACAACAATGGGACAGGCAGGCACCTTAAGGGTTTGGGGGTGTGGGGGTTTCTAGGATGTTTAAGGGGCATGTCTTTGTTTGGGCTTGGGAGTGGGTACTTTGGCTCTGGGAGGAGTGGATTTATTGCTGGGAGGAGGAGCAGGGGAATCATCAGAGGAGGCATCCGAGGAATGGGAGGTGAAAGGACACAACATTTATGGGTAATATGGGGTGAGAGAGGAGTGAGGAAGAGGACAAGGGTGGAAAGGAAGACTTTTTTAGGTAACAGGGGCAGTCACATGATTGTGAGATGGGAGTGGAGGTAGAGGGAATGCTCGTCTGATGTGTTAGTGTGCTGTATGTGGATGCTGGTGTGTGCAATGTGTACATGTCTGTGGTAAGTGAATGTTCGATGGGTGAGTGGGTGCGTGTGCATTCATTGGGAGGAAGGGGTAGAGATGCAGGGCGAGGGAATGTGAGTGAATGGTAGGGTTGTGAGTGCAAATGAGGTGGGTGTGCTGCAGGTGACAGAGAAGGTAGTTGTGGTGAATGCAGATGTGGTGTGTGGGATGGGTGTCTGTGAGTCTGCTGTGAGTGATGATGCAGTGCTGGCAGGTGTGAGTAGTTATGAGACTGTAAGGGAGGCAGTGTGGGAAGTGTCTGATGTTGTATATGCAGATGTGTGTTGCATGTGTGCATGCCTGTGGGTTCATTTGTGGTGCTAATGTCTGTTTTTGCACACCTTGTCTGTTGTAGTGGGTCTTTTCTGGTCTGTAGGTGTGCCCTGGGCAAGTGTAGGAAGAGGGGGTGTGGATTGGGAAAAGGTAGCTTGATGAGGGATGAAAGATGAAGGGGCAATGGCTGCCGTCAACGAGGAGGTCAGAGCCTGAAATGATCTCTGAAGGCCAGACAAGGTCTTGTGAATGCCTTCCAGGAACGCATTGGACTGCTGCATCTGGGATGCCAGTCCCTGGATGGCAATCACGATGGTTGTCTTCCCCACAGGATGGACCGCAGGAGTTCAATAGCCTCCTCATTGAGGGTAGCAGGGCTGACTGGGGCTGGGGGAGAGGTGCCTGCGGCAAAGGAGATGCCCACCTCCTGGGTGAGCGGGCATAGGCAACTGGGTGGGGAGCTACAGGGAGGGTGGTGCTGGTAAGTGGGGTGGCTGACAAGGATAGTGCTGGGGTGGTCCCAGTTGGGTCTGCCACTGCCAGGGAGCTGCCATCAGAGGAAGAATCAGAATCCGATGTGGTGGTTGCTCCAGTCTCCCCGTGGTGCTCCCCTCGCCCTCGGTTAGACTGGTCCCCTTGGCTTTGCTGGTGCCAGCCTCTTTGGTCCGTTGGGCTTCTGCATCCCCTCTCATCGGTGTCCTTCCTCCTTTGCCAGATGATGCTAATGCACACATAGACAGAGGGAGAGAGAGAAGGAGGGTGGGAGAAACAGAAAGGGAGGAAATGGTGATAACCCATACATCCACTTCACATACAAACAATACGTACATTGGCCCCTGCAGGGAAAACAAGAGACCATTTTGCAATTATGTATAATAGAGTCATGCAAGCGATACCCAAACTTTACAGCAACCACCTCATCCCTGCAGCCTATACCCCTGATTAAAACTCCTACATGCCTGTCAACTGGATCCAACAATTCAACCCATAAATATACCAAACCATCTGTCAGTCATGACAGTATGAAACAAATCTGACCTCAGAGGAACTGTGCACACTAAATAACAGGAATATCAGGAGTACATTTGGTACAGAGGTCCATTGATGTTGTAATTGAAGCAATTGCAATGTTAACAAAACATACCTGTCATTACTCAAATACAATGCCAATAAGATCATCTTGTACTACTACAGTACCAGCAGAGATGTAGCCAGTGACATGATAGAGCATTTGAGTGACCCATATGTACAGTTGAATGTGTCTCACAGTACCACCACTTCTGTTCCTGCATGGCTCTACATTGCTAACATAGCTAACACATCATTGGTGTGACAACCAGAACTTTACACTCCCCAAATCTCATCTGAACACTTAAATCCCAAGTCCTGTGAGGGTCACAGTACACAACCATGCTGAAGTCACCTAACAGTCTACACTTACCCCTTTGTGGCTGCTGAGCTGCCCTCAAGCGCCCATCCAACTCTGGGTAGGCCACTGCCAGTATGCAGGCCATTGGGGTGGTCAGGGTCCCTTCCACGTTGGAAGGCCTTCCGAAGCTGGGCCTCTGTGGTCTTCTGGGCCCAGCATCTCAGGTCCTCTCACCGCTTCCTGCAGTGGGTGCTCCGCTAGCTATGGATCCCCAGGGTCCGCACTTCCTTGGCAATGGCTATTCATAATCCTTTTTTTCTGGTGGGCGCTGACCTGCATGGGAAACATTCCGAAATTGGGGGACATGATGTAAATGATACCAATACAGCTGCAACCTTTGGCGACACACAACATACAGAGACCATCCACATTGCTAATATACCACACACATCATGTGCATGCAAAGCACCAAATCAGTCATAACATGTCATTGTGCACACACATTCATCATCAAACACCACCCGAAATGTGGGACAAAGGATGTTGTACTGACCTGTTCCCCTGGAGCACCGTACAACCACCCATACAGGTGTAGGACCCCTTCTACCAGTTTCTCCAGCTCCTCACTTGTGAAGGCTGGGGCCCTATTCCCTGCAGTATGTTTACATGTCCTGTAAACGTCCATTGTCGCAGGGATTATGTGGGATTGTCTGGTTAGGCGTGGAGTGTGGAGTAATATGTCTTCCCACAACATGATAGCCAACTTACATGACCAATACTTTGTGACTGTTGTATGTCACACTTGGTGCACATCATTGTGAGAGGTTCCCAGATTGTTGTTTGTCTCCCTGCATAGATATCGCCAAAATGTAGTGAAGAGGAATTCACCAGTTTACCAGCCACTTGCAGATCTTGAAATCATGGAAGAGGGCCACATCATCCTGACCTATTGACAGAACTGGTGGTGCATCAGGGTGACTGGTCGCCCAGTTGAAGGCAGACCTCCTGCCAACTTTGAGAAATCCCCATGCCATGCCTCCAACAGTCCAGGTGTTGTCAGTCCTACATTTTCTTGGGAGTGGCTCTTTTCATGTGACTGTGGGAGTGGCTGCAGGGATGTCACAGCCCTAGTTCAGTAAGGTGTTGCAGGATGTTCTAGATGCCCTACTCAAGCATGTGAACAGGTACATTAGGTTCCCACAACGTGCAGAATTGACCACTATTAAAGCAGCCTTCTACAATATATCAAATGTCCCACACGTAATAGGGGCCATTGATGGGACTCACATCACCTTGGTACCTCCAAAGGCAAATTAACAGGTATACAGAAACCGGAAGAGTACATATTCGCTCAATGTACAAGTGGTGTGTCTTGCAGACGAGTACATAAAGCATGTAAATACAACATTCCTTGGTTAGTACATGATTCCTACTTCCTGAGGAACAGCAGTGTCCCTGCATTGATGTCACAGCTACAGGATGAAAGGGTCTGGCTCATAGATATGTATACTGCTCGCCATGTTTGTACCCCTCCCTAGACAATCTGCACTCTGCCTAGCATTGTTACTTATAGTCATGTTCCTTTTCCACACAGGTGACTCCGGATACCCCAACCTGCCCTGGCTCCTGACACCAACTACAGGAGGGGAGAACAGGTACAATGAGGCACACGGCCAGATATGGCGAGTGATTGAGAGGACTTTCAGTCTCTTGAAAGCTAGATTTTGTTGCCTCCATGTGTCCGGTAGTGCCATACAATACCAACCAGGAAAAGTCTGCAAGATCTTTGTTGCATGCTGCATGCTCCATAATCTGGCACTCAGAAGGCACATCCCACTGTTGGAGGAGGGGTACATTGAGGCTGGAGCATTATTTGGGGCCAGTGACTCTGATGCTGAGGCACATGACAACAGGACTGACCTGATACGTCACTACTTTCAATGATGAACAGGTATGTGTGATTTGTTTGTCATCTGTACTTGGAATATGTTTTGTTGAAGCCAGTCTGTACCAAGATTTTGCATGCATCAAGGTGTGTGTGGGGACTACAGCCTTCCATCTTGGTTCCCGACCCTGGAAGGTAGATGACTTACCGTGAGGGGTAGTGGAAATGCATTGCTTCTAATGATATGTGTGGAATGCTGGTGCCATTACGGAACATCCTTATGGTTGTACCAAAGGTTTTGAGTCCTCAGTCTGCCTGCTTGGGTAAATGTAAGGGGGACTTATCAGTCTTGTCCTGCTTTGTAGGCATATCATGCTGCATATGTCAGCTGCTGTGTGCCAACTACCTGTTCCTGACTTCTCAGGGAGGTGAACAGTAGAGGATGTTACCTATGTGACATCTTTCCTGCTCTGCACACATGTGTGAGTGACAATGCATAGGTGGTATCATAATCTGATAACATTGTGCCTAATTCCATGTAATTTTCCCTCTTCAGGTCACATCTCTGTTTGCAATCTGCTTACTGAATTGCCTGCTGGCATTGTTGACACTGGATGTTACAACAATATGGATGTACTTACCCACCTGCTAGAGTACCCCACTACATCTGTCACTTTAGTATTATTGTGGTGCCAACATGTGTACATATTTGATGCTTGTAAACAGAACTGCCACATCAAACAATGAATTACATGCACTATGACTTGTGATAATTGGTGTTTATTTAGTGTATAACATCACAGTCGAGAGGAGTGGGGTAATGGTCCAGGTGAAGATCAGAGTGGGTGGTTCAGCTGTTTGTTTCACAGGTCCTGTGTCCATTTGCCTCAGAATGATGGGAACTTGGTATTCGACAACCAACAGGGTGTGATGGTGGCACACAAGGGTGACAGTTCAGGAGAGGGATCACTTCCTGGTGGGGGATTGGTCTTTGCCTCAGGTCATGCAGGATGTCTGACCTCTTTTACGGGGGGTCCCTCGGCTGCAGGGATAGGGGTGCGAATGGCCTGTGGGTCCTCCTGCTGGGCCTCCATTCCAGTAGCAGGTGTTGATATTGAGGGCAGTGGTGTTGAATGACTACTGGGTGGGGCCTGTTGTCTCCTAATATGGAGAGCGTGGTGGCATTGAGTGCTGCCACTGCTGCATGGCCCCTGGTGGTATTCCCCTTGCAGCCTTTGGGTGTCTTGCAAAGTGGTCAGTATCTGGTCCATCTTGTCCTGGGGCTCCTGGCCAGTCATGTCCTGTACCTGCCTTGTCCCTTGGCCAACGATTGCCCTCCTACTGGCCCTTGTATCCTATGCTTGTGCCCCTAGTGCAGTGTGCCCCCTCCCTCTGTCACCAGGACTGTCATTGTCTTCGGTTTGCACCAATGGCTCCTGCCCCTGTCCTTTGGGGGCACACTGATGATTGATATGACCTTGGGACACAGGTTTGGGAAGGTGGGCTCTGCTGTGCAATGGATGCCACAGGGGAGTTTGTTTCAGATGTAGGCAGGGTGAGGCTGATGATGGTGGACTGACAACTCATGCCTGATGGGCCAGGTTTGTCATTCATATCCAGACATCCAGGGGATTCATCCACTTTTGGACCTGCTTCCAGGCTTAGGCTTTCTGTCACTAGCCTCTGTTGTATGGCAGCCCTCGGGAGACCTGTGGAATGAGAGGTATTGTGTCACATGATGGTATTGTAGGAGTGATACACATGGTTGTATGTCATTGTTGACTGGATTTGCAGGGTAGTAATGGCACTGACAGATATTAGATCACTGTTTGTGTTTATATCAGTGGAATGTTGTAATGGTCCTATTTTGGGGAATAGTTCATATTTGTCTTGCTACTGTCATTGCTGTGTACTAATGTGCATTCCAAAATCTTTTTGGTGAAGGGGAGTGACATGGTTTGGCGTGCAAGTTCAAAGAAGTAAAGTTGATGTAGCGGTAATGCAAGGGTAGGGAGTGTTGCATTCTGGTAGTTGTAGTACTTGCTGCAGTGTGGGGTATCCATGCCCTAGTTGGGCCTATGAGGGAAATTGTGTCAGTAGGGAGCTGTGGCATGCAAGGGTAAGTATTGGGTCCATTGGGGGTTTGTGCACGCTAGGGTGGTGAGAGGAGGTGAGAGGGCGGTGGGGGTACATGCTGTGCCCGGGGACATGTTGGCCGGTCTGTGTAGTTGACTCACCAGTGTCTAGTCCGCTAGGTATTCCCATCAGCCCTTCTGGATGTAGGATGGCCAAGACCTTCTCCTCCCACAATGATAATTCTGGGGGAGGCAGTGGGGGCCCACCACCAGTCCTCATGATAGCAATTTGGTGCCTGGAAGCCATGGCCTGTACCTTCCCCCTCTTCCTAATGTCCTCCCTTGTGCGTGGATGGTTCCCCAAAGCATTCACCCTGATGACTATCCTCTGCCATTAGTCATTTTTCTGGGCAATGGATGTCTGCTGGACCTGTGCTCCAAACATTTGCACCTTCACTCTGAAGATTTCGTCAACCATTACCCTCAGCTCCTCTTCTGTGAATCAGGGTTTTGTTTGTGGTGCCATGGTGGTTGGGTTGTGGGTGGGTGGTGCATGTTGGGCAGGGATGCTGGCTATGCTGTTTGTTGGTGTGAGTTTGGGTAATGGGATGTGTGTGTGTGTTGTTTGTGGTGTTTGTATGCAGTGGTGTGTTGTGTGATGTGTGTTCAGTGTGATGGTGCCTGGGATATCTAGGTGCAGTGCCTTCTTTCAGTGTTCTCTTGCCCTCCTCTAACAAAGTTTTTGGGTGCAAAGGGCTCTGGATATGTGTGAGGGTGTGTTTTGTAGTGCTGTGGCCAGGTGTATGTATGTGTATCAGGTGTGGGGTAATGGTATTGTCCAATATGGTGCAGTGTTCTGGTGGAGGTGCATTTGTTCCTGCGAGTTCGGACCACCAATGGTATAGCGCCGTGTTGAGACTGCAGTGCAGATTTGTGATTCGTTATTTGTCAGGTAGGATGTTCTCGGTGTGGCGGTGCTGGTGGTGCAGACGTCTCCTGCACGCCATCGTTTTAGCCGACGGTGTCATTTTTTTGGGAATTTTTGGGCAGAGTTGTGTTGGTGACTCGTAATGCAGCAGTCTTCAGATGCTATCACTGGTAGTCTTTCGGCAGCCGCCTACACAGCAGTCTTTGGTTACGACCGCCAAAGTCAAAATGACCGCCTAAGTGTCTTTCAGCAAAGATCATCACAGAGTGCTGGTGTTGCCGGATTCAGGAATAAATGCATGAAGATAAATAGTTGTGTGGCTGAGCAAAAACAACATGTTTCTCAAACTGCCAAAAACTCCCATCTGTCTAGAAGGCCAGCACACATCTTTGACCATTTGCTATATGGTTACTCATAGTATCGTTACATGGATATTGGATTTCAAGTTTCATCTCTTGCTCTCTAAAATATTTAACTCAGGACATTGTGGATTACAAAGAAGTATCTACAAGTCACATGCAATGAACAGGACAGATTCTGAAAAGGACATTGGACCTGTAGAGTTGTTCAAAACAGACATATTGCTAAGGTATCTATTGACAATGACAATTATGTTTAGTATTCTGAGTTCCTGAAAAGAAGAGGTGACAATGGGACAATATGTGCAACAAAATGCCAGAATTCTGGGAAACTGTGAATTGTCACCCATTGAGTACCCAAGGAAGAAGGAACCAAAGGTTTTAGAAAACAATCCCTTGGATTTGAAAAATACAGCTGAAGAGCAGATCACATACTCAAACATAGAGCACCCTCAATTTTACTCCAAGGGCCTGATTTGTAACTTGGCATTATAGAATTGTCACAGTGGTGATGGAGAATCTATACCAACAACATAATGGTCCTCCTGCTACATTTAGATGTTGGCGGCCCTTAGGTTTAATCACGGGGGAGACTACTCTGTCTCCACCATCATTAAACCCCACTGACTGCCCTGCGGAATAAGGGTTGTCGGAGGTAGACTTTGAATTGTGCCCACCTTAAATTAAATGGGTGGAATTAGAGGTCAGTTTTCATTACCTGTTGACACTAGAAAAACCTTGATTTTAAGGGGCACTGAAAATGACTAAATGCTTTCCGCGCCATGGGAGGAGCACTTTATTTTTTTATTTTAAAAAAGGAAATCCAATTTTTCCAAAACAATCAACTGTCTAAATATCCCAGATACCCTATGCGTGTCCCACAATTAATTACATTGACACCATCAAACATCCCTACTTAAAACACATGTACAGTACAAATAACACAATTTAATAACCAAAAAAGCAATGCAATCATAAGGGCAATATGATCCAAACTGGAGGGAGAGGTACCCTCATTGTATTTTGATGCAATAGCCCACTCTGCTTTTAATAGTAACTCTAAAAGGCCTACTGGACTTTTAATCTGTTGATGTTTTGGTTCCACTCACTTCATTTCAAGGGACATTCTCAGGACTTAGTGAGGGTTATATATTTATAGGGTACTGATTTAATCTGCAATAGTTTCTTTGGAGCCTCATACATTGCTCTGCTTCAATCACAATCCAACAGAATATTAAGAAGTAGCACTGTTTGGCAACATCCACCCGTAACATATCCTTATAGCCAAATAGATCACACAGTGTAGAGTTACTGTAAATAGCCTAGATTTGCAATTCTTTAAGTTGTAATAACTCAATACTCAGACCAGTTTATGAATTCTCACACCACCATCTGATTGCCAAACAACCAAGGAAGTTAGTACTTTCAAGATAGTTTGCTCTGTAATAGAGCATATAGCTTGTTGTTTGAGGAGTAGGGAGAAAGGCAGATGGGGGTCTGCTTTACATCTTTTCAATGATTTTACTATGCTTTCCTTCATTTTGGCGTCTGCCATAGTATCAGATTCCATTATCATGTAGACCATCTTGATAGTGAGAACATCAGGCAAAAATGAACACAAGAAAACAATGGTGTGGTGTGAAACAAGCTGTCCAAAGAAACATCTAGCAACCTCAATCTAGATATAACAAAGACCTCATGCACTCTCAAACAATGCCAGTATCTGTTTCAGGACATGTTATTTCTTCTTATCAGCATTTCCATAAATAACCTGGTTAGCCTTCTTAGCTCCCTTCCCCCTGCAGTGGAGCGCAACCCTGCATCAATAGGTAATGCAATGTAATCTCAAGCACTAGAACTGTTCTAAAGTCAAAAGTATCTCCAAAGTGGATACCACTGTCATAGTATGACACACCTTGCAGGGACTGTATGAACTTCTGTGATGTCTTGTGGTAAGGACATGTTTTCACTGTGTATGTCATACCTCTTGTATCAGCAGTGTGTTACACCATGTCCTGGAATAAGAGCCAACCCACCAACAACTCAGCAATGTACAGACATGCTGCATACTGAAATAACAATCAAAATTAAGAAAAAGGGCCCCACACACCAAGGGGATGGAGCACTGTAAGCCAAAAACCTCCCCCCAAGTAAACAACACTTATACTCCAGTCACTCAGACCTCTCACAGATGATTTATAAGTATGCCTTAGCTATTACAAAATTTGTGCTGCAGCAGTGCAGAAGAATTTACAAAGAATCTCATAATTAGGTTATAAATGGTTTATTATCTGTTATAAATTACATATATAACGGGTGGCAACACCATATTAAAAATATTCATTTATTTTTCAAGAGTACAGTCGACTCATTACACTAACTAGGCTTGTTTATAGAGAATAGTAAGTTTACAGAGACTTGGTTACTCATAGCAAACTGTTGTCATAGAGATCAGATGCTACTTATCATGGAGACGGCTCAAGAAATGATCTTCATTGAAAAACAAACTACAGAGGAATTAAAGGCCAATATCAAAGAAAACAAGGCATTAGAAGATGCCAAAAAAGTTGAATATTTAGATCAAGAAGTGAATGAGTATAAATAATATCTTACCAATAAGAAGACATCAATGTTAAAAATAGATGCCAATAGATTTAATTGT
This sequence comes from Pleurodeles waltl, assembly GCF_031143425.1. Classification (NCBI taxonomy): domain Eukaryota; kingdom Metazoa; phylum Chordata; class Amphibia; order Caudata; family Salamandridae; genus Pleurodeles; species Pleurodeles waltl. The sequence continues at coordinate 620,821,616 of NC_090442.1, forward strand.
GAATTGAAGTACCCATACCTTCAGAAAGACTATTATCAAGAAAGAAATGAACATCAAGGAGAAAGAAAATTTGGTGAGAAACGGATATACATAAGAGGGGGGAAAACCTTTCTGAATCCTCAGGACCAAGTTGCGAAGAGGAAACCCCACTACAAGAGAATGGTAGGAGCTATGGCTCTAGTGGAGATTACATCATTTTTTTAGACCAGAGAATGAAAAGAAGACAGAGGAATCATCCCTACACAGAAAGGGGACAATTCATGACAAACCAACCATCTCAAGAATACATTCGAGCAAGGAGCCAGAAGTACTGGAGGTGAATGGGGTGCCTATTATCAATCTTTCTACTAGGATACTAAAGGTAAAGGAGAAGGAAGTGTTAGAGAAAGGTTTAAGTTTTGTCCCCGCAAATAATATTATTACATTTGAAATGGAATGGGATTTGAGGTCATTCTTTAGAACAATCGGATTAAATTGTTTCTTTAAAGGTAGGGGAGAAAAACAAGTAGTTAACAATTAAGGGTTACATCCAAAATCAACCATTAATGCCCTCTGTAGCACAGGTAGGAGAAAATATTGACTTTAAAAAAAAAGTGTTGAAAGTAATATCCATCAAATTGTGGAAGAGCGATAGTTCCAAAATGATAATTTGTCAAAGGCACACAGGGAAGATATGAATAGAAAGACTTAAGCCTAACATTACGATCAAGCCAGCAGCTAAGGGAGCCGGATAGATACTACAGAGTATGAGAAAAGTGTCTTGAAGCTTTTATCAGTAAAAGAACACTAACAGAGGGTTTTTGAGAATAGTCTACAGGAATTAAAGAGAGAAGCCATGGTTATGATAGAAGAAGCCAGAAAGGAAAGATGGATTTGTGAGGAGGAATATAAATTTCTTTTGAACGAGAGACCTATATGATCCACCTTTGAGACCAATAGTTTTCTATATTTGGTGCTTGTTGAAAACACTTAGTAAATCTGCTGATTGTTTTTCAAAACCACTTGTTAGTAAATTGAAATTTTATATTAGGGACTTAGCATACATAATTTCCTTATTAGAGGGTGTGCATTTTAACATAGAGAGTAGTTTCCTAATGTCCCTGGACACAGAAGTGCTTCATATGAATATTCACCAAAAAGACACAGTAGAAGTCATTAGGAAAGTTTTGAGTGAGGTAGATGTTGGGGGAGCACAAAAACAATTTATATTCACATGCGTATCTATGGTCTTAAGGAACAACATTTTTATGTTGAAAAATTACTTATTTTTCCAATTGAAAGGTACCAGTATGGGAGTGACATGTGCTCCACGTCTGGCCTGTTTGTAGGTAGGAGAATTTGAAAAAAACATATTTATTATCAGGATCTCCCTTTTATGAAAATGTGATACATTAGCATTTTTTTTTCACTAATATATTTCTTATTTGGGAAGGATGGAGATCACAACTTGATGAGTTCTTTGTATGGTTAAATCTAGGAGATGAAATGTTAAAATTCGGCCTATGTAAATAGCAGTAAGGTGAGTTTTCTTGATATTTCCAAAAAGGGGTGGGGGGTTTCTGGACATGGAGTTATATATGACATCACAGATAAAAACAACCTTCTTCACTACTCTAGTTACCATCTAAAGACCCAGAAAGGTAATATACCCTTCTGTCAATTTCTTTGTTTACATCAAAATTGCACCTCCCTTGAGGATTTCGATAGACATTCTGAAGTTCTAAAGAAAAAGGTCAGGGAAAAGAGATACCCAAAAAATGTGGTAACCACTTTTTTAAGAAAGTACATTTCTATAATAGAGAGAGTATGCTTAACAAAAAGAAAAAAAGAATACCAACATGGAAAAGATTGTGTTTGTTAGTCAGATCTTCAGTATTAGTAACCGGATATATAATGTTATAAATAGAAACTGGCATGGTTTGAATGACAATGAAGAAGCCCAACTAAAGAAAACTCTTTTTGGATTCAAATGGAAAACACATTTGAGGAACTACCTAGTACAGACATATAGGGGTGAGAAACCACACAAACAAAATATATTTGGGATAACTAAGGCAACAGGCAATTACAAGTGTGGCAATTGTACTGCATGTGACCAGTGTCTTGTAGCTAAATCCATTGACCACCAAGGGAATAGATTCACTACTACAACATTAAACAACTGTCAAAGCAGTAATGTGGTGTACTTTTTTATATGTCCCTGTGGGTTAAGATACATTGGGAGACCAGTAGGGAACGTAGGTTGAGAATATGCAAACGTAAGTCTGTCATAAAAAGAAAGAAAACACTGCCCCACTAGTGGAGCATTTTGTGCAAGTGGGTTACACTTGCACAGACTTGAGGTGGTTTATATTTAAAGAAATAAGTGATAAAAAGAGAAGAGGTATCAGGCAAGAGTTTTGGGAACTCAAAGAACAATGGCTTATCTCAAGATTCAATAATATCAGAGAGAAAAGGGATTCTTTCACTATGCAGGGTAGGTTTTGTATACTTCCCGCATTGAGACTATGAAGGTGCTGGTTCCTGGTTTATAGATCATGGTGATATGGGCCTATTGCAATAGAAATAGACAAGAAGGAGCCCCTTAGTCTTTTCATGGCCTTTTTAGTTATTTTAGTATGTGAAATGTTTTCGGGATTTCTGTTACAGTTCCATGCATACAATTGGGATTAAAATGAGCATGGGTTGAGAAGTCCAAGATGGCGCTCAGTATGTGCAGAGAGGATTGATCACCTTCAAAATGGATAACATGACAATACTGGTGATTATGTAAAGACGTAAGGCCGTATAAAGTCAGTTGGGTAACTTTTTTTCTCCCTCGATGGAATACATATTGGCATCCATTGAACACGCCATTGAAAGGTGAGGAATAAGGGGGTCTTTTCTGGGTAATTCTCTTTTTGCATTGCATCGAGCCCTCAATTGGGGAAATCAAGGGTGACATTGATAAAAAGGGATGTTTGAGACAGGAGTTGGCTCAAATACGGGCTGTTGGAGGACAGGCTTATAGAAGCACAAAGTATGTGCTGGTAAATCTGCGTCAAAGCTAATCTGTAAAATGCAGCACATAAAGATGCTTGAGGATTCATTTCCCTGCAGAGGTTAGATATCAAGATAGGGCTGTAGAGAACGGTGATTGGGAATTGACTTATTGTAATCTAGAGTGTCCCACCGAAAGGAATATGATTTACACTTGAGCAATGTTAGGCAGTGACATTAACTCAATGAATGGACATGTTAGAGATTACGTATCTGAAAATAGTGGGATTACATTTGTGAAAGAGGCACTTCATAAGATGGCCCTTGATGACTGTACCACATGTCTAAAGAAGGGTTTTATTTTTGTTTGTATTTCGATTTAGGAGATGTGTTGTCCATTCTTGAGGCTTGAAAGGCAGCACATTTACATAGAAATGCCGAGGATTGTACTTCCCCTTTAATTGGATGAAATAGTGGAACGATTTGGGATAGTCTGAGTGAGGAAATCCCAAAAGAAAGGTGAGAAGTATGAATCAGGTAAAAAGAATATCAAAGCAAAGAATTATGGAGGTTTCCTGTTTGACAAAGGGTACATTTCATGTAAAATGGGAAAACACTTGATGTTTGAAGTAGAGAAATCTGAACTCAAATCTGAATAGGACATATCTCAGTAGAATACCCTCAAATTGGGATCTAGTGGTGAGTGAACTAGGTAAACTATTGAGTGAATAAGAGTGGTAGGGTTGTATAATGCATAGGAGCAATTTGAATGGAAGGAATAGATGTGGTTGGATTTTGGAATATGTACCACTGTTGCCATGTGAGCACAAAGAGAGAAATGAGAGGAACAAACCCCATCACACTTCCTCCTGAAGGTAAATCTATGCACACAAAAAGGGTGGAGGGGGGAATGAAGCTCAGCTGGTTATCTCTATTTGAGGCAGACCCAATAGAATCCAAACCCTTCCTTGCAATAGATGAGGATTATTTAATCCAAGGTCAACCCTATTAGGGATATAACTATGGTTCCCTGAGTATCACTCTGTAAATAAGAGTAAGAGGAAAGTTTCCTCTATGGAAGAGGTGGTCTCACACACTTAATAGTGTCCTGCTTCATCAAAGACCACCTCTACCCACGCTAATAGAAAAATGCAGCCAGGGTGGACTCAACCATCTGATTGGGACCTACCAGAGGGAGTTCTTATATAAAGCTCACTGACAAAACCGGGATCCTGATACCCAAAAATATATAGTGGTCTACTGGTAATTCACCTTTATTATGGTGTTGACTGCTATGGCTAAAAATGAAGAAGAAATGATGGGCTTGATTATAATGGCTCAGCTCATCTATGAATAAGCCAACATGTTTCTACCCATAGCTCATGCCTGAACAGGTCTAGAGCATTCATCAGGGCAGAAGATCCCTAACTAGAACAAAATTGGAAAGTGTGAAACTAATGATGTAGTCAAAGTCCATGAATAGAAACACAGAATCTAATAAGGGCCTATATGAGACTGTATCAGTCTCAAAAACCCAGAGTTCATTTGTCTTGGGCCTCATGTCTGGGAAAAGGGCAATGCTCCTTGTAGTCACACATTCTTCAAAGGGTGCATCGCGAGGAGCTACCTTTGTGTCTTGCCTCCCCCAGCTGCTTTTATAGCCATGTGAACTGTGTCATAGCAATCCATGAAGAATTTGATACACGAAATGGGGCAGATTGATTTTATAAGAATTCGGGTGGTATGAATTTTTGCATATTTTGGAAGGTGGGTTGATTTTTGATTTATAATTCTTGATGTATGATTCATAGTTTATGAAAAAATGAACATTGTACCGAATTCGGGGAATGTTTTAAATGTACATAGTCATGAAATGTGAGAAAGGAAATGTATGTTATTTTTTTGGACACGTTCTAATTTCAGGTATTCAACATTTGGATTTTAATGGGGGAGAGTTTAAGTTGCTTTCGTCCCGAAGAGGGTGGTAGAATATCAGAATACTCACTGAAACGCATTGACACTATTTTCCTATCTGAATCTGTTGCGATATCTGGATACTATTGAATGTGAATTGTGAACTACATATCATATCTGATATAATGATACAGAATATCATTACCATTACATTGATGTATTTAAAGTTGTTTTGTAGCATGTTCTCCCTTTAAGCATGATTTGTGGATACTATGTTTGTTTTAACTTTCTTGCACTGTATTCTGGGGACTGGAAATATTATGAGTTGACTCTACCCTTGAAATATGAATGAATATTTTTGATGAGTGTTGCCCCCCATTATATATGTAATTAAGAATTAATAATAAGCCATTTATACCCTAATGTATGAGGTTCTGTGTAAATTATTCTGCACTGTTGCAACATGGATTTTGTAATAAGTAAGATGTATTTATAAATGGTGTGTGAGAGATCTGAGTGACTGGAGTTTACTTGCTGGTTCTTCGGGGAGATTTTTGGATTCTTTTGTGGCACACTGAAAAACCTACATTTTGTTTGAGCTCCCTGACATTGATCTATATTTTCCAGGTCTATTGGTTTCTTAAATGCTCAGTGCAGTCTGAGACAATATCAGGATTGCACCCTTTCTTTGTGAGGGCAATGAGTGATCGTCTATGGAGGCCATATCGCTCAGAAGCAAGCGGCGCCTTATTAGCCCAATATTATTAAGTAAAGATTGTTCAATAAATATGCGATGGGCACCATATTATTAGATGAAGTTTGCAGCTGTAGCAAAACGAAACAAATTGGGCTGTAGAAGAATGAAACTAAAACAAAGTGAATGTCACATTGCGGTGAACATGGTAAAATCTCAGTAACCTGCTTTTCCTTATGGCGGCATTCAGTGTCTCTCAGGTCTTGGAAAGTGCAATCAGTCCTGGGCTGGCAATAATTACAAATTACTATAACTCTGCGCAAAACCTTACAATAAATATTTTAGCATAATTATAGAACTGGTCTACCTTATCGTGCAATAGTTAAAAGATTTCAATAATGTATATTTACTTGTGCCATTGCTATTTTCTAACCCATCACAATGCATCCTACATGAGCTATAGAGGGATCTATAGGTTTATCCAGAACCAGGAAAGTGCAGTTAGTGCTGGAACAGTCTGGCCCTCATTACGAGTTTGGTGGTCACCAGATCTCCATGTTGGCAGTCGTACTGCTGCCAGGCCGACGGTGCAGACTCCCATATTACGACCACGGCAGTGATCCAACCACATCACAGGAAGAGTCACCGCCAGTACCACCAGTTGGGGCGGACCGCCACCAACAGCAGTAGCCCTCTCCAAGCCGGCGGGGTCCAATACACCGCCCACCAAATTACGAGTCAGCAGACTGTCAGGATTTCAGTAGCGGTTCAACTGCCATAAAAACCCTGGCGGAAACTGGTAGCATAAAAGGAGACACTCACCTATTGGTACACAGATGTGTCCGCAGCCGCCCTGGAACCTGAACTGGAAGTCTTCCCACTGCTGTATCTCACCATACACAACTGCGACAACAAACACACCAACCGTAAGTACCCCCACCTAGCACACACTGGAGGGAAGGGCAGAATTATCACCCACACACAACACACCCAGCACGGACAGTGATGGCTACACACACATGCAAACAAACGCCAGTATCAACACACAGCTACACACGCACACACACACACTAACTACACAAATGCATTCGCAACCTGCACACACCTTAGCCAACAGACAATTCACGCAGCACACCGCACATCACCGCCACTGTCAAATATAGCCATGCACAACACCCCACAATCACACAACGACAACAACATCAAAAACACACAAATGCAAAGTCAGAAAGGCACATCAAACAACTCCACCTGACAACACATTCTGGCAGCAATACGAAGCAACAACACACAATCATAGAAATAGTACAGACATCCAAACAAGGCCTCAGGTGACAGACCAAACCCAACCAACATTCAAAGGACATCAGAGATGCATCACCATACACACTGATGCACACACTACTACCACACAATGCCATAGACAACCATAACAACATATCACAACAGGCACATGGCACAAGTCATCAACCCAGCGCATGCAACAACATAGATACATCCCATATGCATACAAAACACACATCAAAATACACAGCTATAACACAACCATGTTGAAGGAAACCAGGACAATTTCTCAATATTGACATCAACAGATATGTGGGCAGATGTATAAAATATTAAAAACAGATAAAACTATATACAGATGAGACCTACTGGCCAGTCCAAATGTCAGATGTGCTCCAGACACATTGGCCAAAGTCACATGGCCCGCCTTGACTCCTGACTGCAAATTAGCCTCCTATGGCAGGGGCATCAATGGGGCAAGCAGGTACCTCCCTTGGGAGGGTGTGGTGTTGGGGGCTTGGAAGGAGGGTCCTTGGGTTGAGGTTTGGGATGGGGGTTTAGGCTTCAATTTTGATTGTGGGGGAGTGGGTTTGGATTTTGGGATAGGAGTAGGGACCTTTGGCTTTGAAGGGGGTGTTTATGTAGCAGGGTGAAAGGCATGGGAGGACTGGGAGGTTCTGGGTTGAGGCAGGGCGACACGGCACTTAGGGGCATCACAGGGTGGGACAGGAGCAGGGAACAGGTCAAGACTGGCAAGGAAAACGTTTTTAGGTTCACAGGGTGCTCATGGGTAAAAGGTTTAGGGGTGGAGGTAGAGGGAGTTGGAGTGGTTGTAGGAGGTATAGGTGTGCTGGATGTAGATGTAGGTGTGTGCAATTTGTGCTTGTGTGTGGTGGGTGTATGTTAGGTGGTGAGTGAGGGTGTTTATGTATTTTGGGAGGAGGAGGAAGAGATGTAGGGAATTGTTATGCAAGATTTGTGAGTGTATGTTGGGGTGGAGGCACCAAGTAAGTTGGATGTGCTGCATGTGGTTGTGATGGTTGTCGTGGTGTGTGGGGTGGATATCTGTTGGTGTACTGATGGCAGGTGTGATTGGTGATGTGACTGTGAAGGAGGAGGTTGAGGGAGAGAAATTGCAGGGAGTGGCTGTTGTTGTGTCTGCAGGTGTGTGTTGACTGTGTGCATGCTTGTGGTGTGTCCTGTAGTGCCTGTGTTTGTCTTTGCGCACCTTGTCTGTTGTAGTGGGTGAATGCTTGTCTGTATGTGTGCTCTGGATGGGTGAGGGGAGAGGAGTGGTGGATTGGGTACAGGTAGCTGGAGGGGGGACGGAAGATGAAGGGACACTAGCTGCCATCAAAGAGGAGGCCAGAGCCTTAAACTATCTCTGCAGGTCAGCCAAGGCACCATGAATACCTTCCAGGTAGGCATTACTTTGTTGCATGTAGTATGCCAGTCACTGGATAGCCTTCATGATGGTTAAGTGCCCCACAGAGATGGACCTCAGGAGGTCAATAGACTCCTCATTTAGGGCAGCAGGGCTGATGCGGTCAGAGGTGCCTGCGGTGAAGGAGACGCCCACCTACCTGAGTGAGTGGGCACAGGCAACTGGGTGGGAAGTAACAGGGAGTGCGGTGCTGGTAAGGGGGTGGCGGACAAGGATGGTGCTGGGATGGTCCCAGATGGGTCAGCCACCGCCAGAGAGCTTCCATCGGAGGAGGAATCCGAAGGTGATATTGCAGTACCGGTCTTCCCCTTGGTGCTCCCCTCGCCATCCATCCCACTGGTCCCTTTGGCATCAGTGGACTCTGCCTCCTGGGTCCCCTGGGCTGCAGCTTCCCCACTCGCTGGTGCCCGTTCTCCTTCACCTAGTGATGCTGATGCTGATGCACACAGGGATAGAAGAGGATAGAGAGAGAGGGTGGGAGAGAAAGAAAAGGAGGAAAAGGTCAATATCTACCCATCTAGTACACATAACAACAAGTAATCTACTCCACCTCTGGTGTTGAAAGGAATGGCTATGAAACATTGTCCTCAAACATTGGTCATGAAGACAGAACCCAACATGCAAGCTATTATCTCCTAATTCCAACAAAATGAATAGTTTGGACATGCTGCAGTCTGTCATCAGTTGTTCTACAATGCTACAAACTACCAAAACCCACATATACTTACCAATCTGACAATTTTGACACATTGTTTTTCATATGTCCTGGATAGGTTAATTGCACACAGATTATTGGACAGGTTGGTGAAGGACTCATGATGTACAGAAGTCCATTGAGAATGCAATGATTGCACAGTGGAAGTTCCCTGCTCACGGAACTTACTACCCAATATCAGTCCTAACTAGATGACATTGGCTATCTAAAGCAGACTCAGGATAGGGAAATAAAGTTTAGAAATCACTCAACATAGGAGCCTGTCTATACGTTACTGGACATAGAGGTATAGCACCAACACATTTTTGCTTGCTTGGTGTTTAAAAGCTAACTCACACCACTTCTAAACAATGGAAGTAATAGTCAGGACTATGATCTTATCCAATGTACACACACCTCATTAGTACCTACGTAATCCAACTGACACAACAGAAGCCCATACAACTGATATGAAACAGTCAGTACTCACCCCCTTGTGGCTAATTTGCTGCCCTCAAGCGCCCATCTAACTCTGGGTAGGCCACCACCAATATGCGGGCCATTGGGGGGGGTCAGGGTCCGATGGGCACCCCTCCCTCGTTGGGAGGACATCCCCAGCTGGGCCTCCGCGATCTTCCAGGCCCAGCGTATCAGGTCCTCCCACTGGTTTCGGCTATGGACCACCAGGGTCCGCACTTGCATGACAATGGCTCTCCATAACCTCTTATTCTTATGAGCGCTGACCTGCATGAGAGACACAGAAAAAAGGAGAGATTCATGTAGAGTTACAGTACACCTACAGCATTGGCCTTCACACAGCATGCACAGCATATGCTCATACAGAACCCACAATACGCCATTAGCATTCAAACAACACAACCCCAGCAGTCAATCATGCCATATCTATATTCACGCACTTTCGCCGTCAAACAACACCCTAGCTGATAAGTATACCACATTGTACTGACCTGTTTATGTGGAGCCCCATTCAACTGTCCACACAGGGGTAGGACCCCTTCCACCAGTTTCTCTAGTTCCTCTGGGGTGAAGTCAGGGGCCCTATCACCTGCAGGACGTGCCATTGTGGCTTCCAGATACAGAACACAGCAGCTCACGCAGTGGAGGTCTTGCTTGCTTGACTGTCAGGAGTCAAGTGAGCTGGGTTATAGAAAATGGCGGTCACGGCCACCACGGTCATGGCGGTCACCACTGGCAGTGATCATCATTGGCCCCAGATTCCTATAGCCATCAACATTAACCAATGAAGAGTTGCACAGCGGTTCCAAACGCCTACCGCCATGACAACTAACGCTGGCGGAATGAGGTCACTTACATTTGTCCTCTGCATGCAGGACAGGCGGCTACCATTTCACATATTCTAAAGATTTCTCTGTCATCCTAGTACATCATAGTATGAAGTTAATCACTAGTTGCTTGATGTATGATGTCAACTCATGTGAACACACTAGTGAAGTGTGTGTCACCTGCCAATATGTCTAATGTATAATCTTTTCAATGTGTGGACATTTAATAACCGTATCTGACTTAGGGACGAGTTTACTATGTCTGACATCCATCTCTGTACAGCCTCCTTGTGACAAGTAGATCAATGGAATTGACAGCCGGGATGTCGCAGTTGTGTAGTCTGTGTATAGCTGTTTCCCTGTGTCAGGTTTCAAATGCCTTTCATGACTTGTCCTGGTCACCACTTCTATGGTGTACTTTAGCAACGACAATGTAACAGATGCCCTGAAATGTGTTCTGTCCTATGCTTACATACCATCCAACGGGGAGATTGAGAAATGCACAAGTCTACTGGCCCCTAGTCGACCTTGCTCCATGAAAGAAAGACACATAATACAGACTTATCATCTGAACCGTGTAGGAAAGTACCATCTTGCCTGGCATGTTACCCCCATTTTTCACTGTATATATGTTGTTTTAGTTGTATGTGTCACTGGGACCCTGCTAGTCAGGGCCCCAGTGCTCATAAGTGTGCCTGAATGTGTTACCTGTGTTATGACTAACTGTCTCACTGAGGCTCTGCTAATCAGAACCTCAGTGGTTATGCTCTCTCATTTCTTTCAAATTGTCACTAACAGGCTAGTGACCAATTTTACCAATTTACATTGGCTTACTGGAACACCCTTATAATTCCCTAGTATATGGTACTGAGGTACCCAGGGTATTGGGGTTCCAGGAGATCCCTATGGGCTGCAGCATTTCTTTTGCCACCCATAGGGAGCTCTGATAATTCTTACACAGGCCTGCCACTGCAGCCTGAGTGAAATAACGTCCACGTTATTTCACAGCCATTTTACACTGCACTTAAGTAACTTATAAGTCACCTATATGTCTAACCTTTACCTGGTAAAGGTTGGGTGCTAAGTTACTTAGTGTGAGGGCACCCTGGCACTAGCCAAGGTGCCCCCACATTGTTCAGGGCCAATTCCCCGGAATTTGTGAGTGCGGGGACACCATTACACGCGTGCACTACATATAGGTCACTACCTATATGTAGCTTCACAATGGTAACTCCGAATATGGCCATGTAATATGTCTATGATCATGGAATTGCCCCCTCTATACCATCCTGGCATAGTTGGCACAATCCCATGATCCCAGTGGTCTGTAGCACAGACCCTGGTACTGCCAAACTGCCTTTCCCGGGGTTTCACTGCAGCTGCTGCTGCTGCCAACCCCTCAGACAGGCATCTGCCCTCCTGGGGTCCAGCCAGGCCTGGCCCAGGATGGCAGAACAAAGGACTTCCTCTGAGAGAGGGTGTTACACCCTCTCCCTTTGGAAAATGGTGTGAAGGCAGGGGAGGAGTAGCCTCCCCCAGCCTCTGGAAATGCTTTCATGGGCACATTTGGTGCCCATTTCTGCATAAGCCAGTCTACACCGGTTCAGGGACCCCTTAGCCCTGCTCTGGCGCGAAACTGGACAAAGGAAAGGGGAGTGACCACTCCCCTGACCTGTACCTCCCCTGAGAGGTGCCCAGAGCTCCTCCAGTGTGCTCCAGACCTCTGCCATCTTGGAAACAGAGGTGCTGCTGGCACACTGGACTGCTCTGAGTGGCCAGTGCCACCAGGTGACGTCAGAGACTCCTTGTGATAGGCTCCTTCAGGTGTTGCTAGCCTATCCTCTCTCCTAGGTAGCCAAACCCTCTTTTCTGGCTATTTAGGGTCTCTGTCTATTGGGATTCCTTAGATAACGAATGCAAGAGCTCATCCGAGTTCCTCTGCATCTCTCTCTTCACCTTCTGCCAAGGAATCGACTGCTGACCGCGCTGGAAGCCTGCAAAACTGCAACATAGTAGCAAAGACGACTACTGCAACTCTGTAACGCTGATCCTGCCGCCTTCTCGACTGTTTTCCTGGTGGTGCATGCTGTGGGGGTAGTCTGCCTCCTCTCTGCACTAGAAGCTCCGAAGAAATCTCCCGTGGGTCGACGGAATCGTCCCCCTGCAACCGCAGGCACCAAAGAACTGCATCACCGGTACCTTGGGTCTCCTCTCAGCACGACGAGCGAGGTCCCTTGAAACCAGCAACTCTGTCCAAGTGACTCCCACAGTCCAGTGACTCTTCAGTCCAAGTTTGGTGGAGGTAAGTCCTTGCCTCCCCACGCCAGACTGCATTGTTGGAAACCGCGACTTTTGCAGCTACTCCGGCCTCCGTGCACTTCCGGCGGAAATCCTTTGTGCACATTCCAGCCTGGGTCCACGCCACTCTAACCTGCATTGCACGACCTCCTAAGTTGTTCTCCGGCGACGTGGGACTCCTTTGTGCGACTTCAGGTGAGCACCATTTCATGCATCCTTGTAGTGCCTGTTTCTGGCACTTCTCCGGGTGTTAACTGCTGCTGAGAAGACTCCTTGTCTTGCTCGATGTCCCCTCTGTCTCCTGACACAATTTGCGACATCCTGGTCCCTCCTGGGCCACAGCAGCATCCAAAAATCCTTACTGCATGATTTGCAGCTAGCAAGACTTGTTGGCGGTTTTTCGGCAGGAAAACACTTCTGCACAACTCTCCACGGCGTGGGGGATCCATCCTCCAAAGGGGAAGTCTTTAGCCCTTGTAGTTCTTGCAGAAACCTATGCTTCTACTGTCCAGTAGCAGCATCTTTGCACCCACAGCTGGCATTTCCTGGGCATCTGCCCATCTCCGACTTGCTTGTGACTTTTGGACTTGGTCCCCTTGTTCCACAGGTACCCTCGACTGGAAATCCATCGTTGTTGCATTGTTGGTTTGTGTCTTTCCTGCAGAATTCCCCTATCACGACTTCTATTTCCTTTGGGGAACTTTATTGCACTTTGCACTCACTTTTCAGGGTCTTGGGGTGGGCTATTTTTCTAACCCTTACTATTTTCTAATAGTCCCAGCGACCCTCTACAAGGTCACATAGGTTTGGGGTCCATTCGTGGTTCGCATTCCACTTTTGGAGTATATGGTTTGTGTTGCCCCTATCCCTAAGTGTCTCCATTGCATCCTATTGTAACTATACATTGTTTGCACTGTTTTCTAATACTATTACTGCATATTTTGGTATTGTGTACATATATCTTGTGTATATTTGCTATCCTCATACTGAGGGTACTCACTGAGATACTTTTGGCATATTGTCATAAAAATAAAGTACCTTTATTTTTAGTATATCTGTGTATTGTGTTTTCTTATGATATTGTGCATATGACACTAAGTGGTACTGTAGGAGCTTCATTCGTCTCCTAGTTCAGCCTAAGCTGCTCTGCTAAGCTACCATTATCTATCAGCCTATGCTGCTAGACACCCTATACACTAATAAGGGATAACTGGGCCTGGTGCAAGGTTCAAGTACCCCTAGGTACTCACTACAAGCCAGTCCAGCCTCCTACAAACCGTCAGACCATCAGGGAACTGTGTACCTAGTTGGAGCCAGATCTCCTGCCAGCTATACGTAATCCACATGCCATCCCACCAGCAGTGCAGGTGTTATCTGTCCGCATTGCCACGCCTCAGTATCTTTTCAGGTGACAGTGGGAGTGGCTTCAGGAATGTCCAAGCCGATGTTCAGTTTTGTGTTACAGTATATACCGGATGCCTTTCACAAGCACTTGAACAGCTACATCAAGTTCCCACAACGTGCTGATCTTTACACTGTGAAGTCTACCTTTTATGACATTGCACACACTCCACATGTCATAGGGGCCATTGATGGCACCCTCATCGCTTTAGTTCCTCCCAGGGTCAATGAGCAAGTCTGCATGAACAGAAAGAATAACTATTCGATCAATGTGCAGGTGGTGTGTCTTGCCGACCAATACATATCCCATGTGACAGCAAAGTTTCCTGGATCTGTACATGATTCTTATTTCTTGAGGAATAGCATTGTCCAATAAATTATGTCGCGAATACAGAGAGAGAGAGGGCCTGGCTTATTGGTAAGTGTATTACTGTCTATATCTAACGTCTATGCTACTTCACTTCACAGTCAGCTCTGTGCTTCTCATGGTATCCTAATGATTCATGCCTTTGGGCACACAGGTGACTCCAGCTACCCCAACCTGCCCTGGCTCCTGACACCAGTGAGGCACCTTACAACAGATGGGGAGGACAGTTACAATGAGGCTCACAGCCGAACGAGGTGTGTAATCGAGAGGATATTTGGGCTACTGAAAGCAAGATTCAGATGCCTACGTGTGTTTGGCAGTACCCTACACTATAGACCGCAGAATGTCTGCCAAATCATTATAGCGTGTTTCATGCTATACAATCTTGCCTTGAGAAGACACATTCCATTGTTGGATGAGGAGGAGGTGGCAGCTGGACTAGTGACTCTGGCTGGTGACTCTGGAAGTGACGAGGAGGCAGATGAGGAGGATGCAGCTGACTCTAGGACTGAGTTGATTTGGCAATTCTTCCAATGAGTGCCAGTTATGTGTGGTCTAAAGTTTATGGGACCTCTAACCCTGTCTGCCTAGTGACATTGTCCCTCCTTGTGTTTTGTTTCAGGGGATGTGAGTGTACTACATCCATCTGTCTGTGTAATGCATTTTGATGGGATGCTGAGTTACCATCAGGGGAGTTGTAACTGCTATACTGTCAAAGGCATGTGGTACTTGCGTTGGCATGGCATGACTTCAGCATAAGGTTCCCCATATTGCATGGTTTCAAGACTGTAGATTGGATATGTATGGTCTGCCCTAAACCTATCACATGAAAGTCCAGCTACCCATCCACACTGTTCCCAAACCTGATGTCCGGTAACTACCTGTTTTAGACATTGCAAGATAGGTTTTCTGTTTGTGATGTTAGCCACGAGCAATGGTTCTTTTGCTCTGTATGTGTATGACGTACAGACCTACCTTGCTGATATGTAGTGACCACCCCACTGCACCATGATTTCTGAGGATTGCCTTATGCCCTGTATGTGTATTGGATGTGCAACATGTATGACATCATTGAAGCTTTACCCTATCTTGTTCTATCTTCAGTTCATATGTGTGGTCCCACTCTGCTTTCTGACACAACTGTTGGCACCCTTGGCATAGGATTACAGTACAGAAAGGATGTCAGGACCAATCTGCTGGACATTCCTGCCACATCTGCCCATCTGTCAGACTTATTGACGCCTATATGTACATTTCAATTTATATCTTTCATATTAAATGGTACAGTCAACAATAATGACACGTAAGCCATTACTGTGCTGAAATGTGTTTATTGTGATTCAAAGTGAATTTGCTGAGGAGTGGGGTCATGGGGTTTGAAAGCATCAGAGTAGATGACCCAGCTGCTGGTTTCAGAGGTCCAGTCTCCAAGGGCTAAGGGGAAATGGAGTTTTGGCAGCAGATATTCAACTGGGTGTCTCAGTGGCACATAAGGGAGAATGCCCAGGAGAGAGATCACTTCATGGAGGTGTATTTGGTCTTGTCCCCAGGTCCTGCAGGGTGCCTGGGTGGACAACCTTGTTTGCGTGGGGTATCCTCAGCTGCAGGGGCTGAGGTGCTCAGGGCTTGTGGGTCCTCTGTCTGTGCCTCCATTGCAGTAGCCGTGGCAGATGTAGATTGCACAGGTGTTGCTAGGCTACTGGTATGGGTCTGCTTGTGGATGGAGGATGCATGCAAGATGCTGGTGAGTTCAGTGAGCACCCCACAAATGGAGGCCATGGTGGCATTGTTTGTCTGCAACTGCTGCATGGCCTCCTGATGGCATTCCCCCTGCAGCCTCTGGTTCTCCTGCAAGGTTGTCAGCATTTGACACATCCTGTCCTGGGATTGCTGGTATACTCCCAGGACTCTGGAGATAGCTTCCTGGCCTCCTGTGTCCCATTGGTGCCTCATCCCTTGACCCACAGTTGCCCTCCCACTACCCTTTGCCCCCTGTGCCTGTGACCCTGGCAAAGTGTGCCCACTCCGACTAATACCAGGACCTTCATCAGCTTTGATGTCAGGGGTTGACCCAGGTCCCTGCACTGTGGGGCACACTATAGATTGATCTGTCCTTGAGACATAGGTTTGGAGAGGAGGGGTTTCCTGTGCTGTGTAGCCACAGAGGTGGGGGACTCAGATGTGGGCAGGTTGAGGCTGGTGGTGGTAGACTGACCAGTCAGCCTGGATGCGCCAGGTGAGGCGTCCCCTTCCATACACCCAGGGGTGTAGACCTCAATTGGGCCTACTTCCAGGGGCTGACTGTCTGTCTCTGGCACCCTCTGCTGGGTGGCAGTAGTAGGAATACCTATGGATGGAGGGGAGGTGTGTTACATTGTTGAAATGTACTTGTTGTTCACATGGTTGTTTGCAACCATAGCCTTGACATGCTTTTCAGTGATGGCAATGACAGATGCTTGACCAATGGAAATGTTTAAGGGGTGATGGATAGTGCTGTTGTGTGCCTGTGAAATAGAACGTTATGATTATCAATGCTGTCATTGCCATGTACTAGTGAGCAGTCCAAGTATACTGTAGGTGAAGGGGTTGACATGGTTATACGTGCAGATGTCCTAATGTGGAGTGGAATTGGCAGTTATATAAGGGTGAGGAGTGTTGCCTTGTGGTAGTTGAAGTACTTGCTAAGGTGGTAGATGTCCATGCACTTGGTGAGCCTGTGTGAGATTAGTGGCAGTGGGAGGTGTGGCATACAACAGTGGGTATTGGGTTCAGGGTGGATTGGTGCAGGTAAGGGTGCTGTGAGGGGGTGTAAGCTTGGTGTGGATACATGCTGTGTAGGAGTACATGGTGCCCGGGGAGTGTTGTTGACTTACCAGAGTTTGGTTCGCCTGGTATTTCAGCCAGGCCCTCTAGGGGCAGGGTGGCCAAGACCATCTCCTCCCATGATGTTAACTCTGGGGGAGGAGGTGGGGGTCCACTGCCAGTCTTGTTGATGGCTATCTTGAGTCTTGCACCAGGGTCCGGACCTTCCCCCATAGGTCGTTCCACCTCTTCCTGAGGTCTTCCCTTGTATGTGGATGGTTTCCCACTGAGTTCAACCTGTCAACGATTCTCTGCCATAACTCTGTTTTCCTGGCTATGGATGTATGCTGGACCTGTACTCCAAACAGTTGTGGCTCCACTCTGACGATTTCGTCTACCATGACCCTCAACTCCTCGTCTGTGAATTGTAGGTGTTTCCAGTGGATGTGTTGTGTGTGGTGAGGTGTGTAATGTGCAGGGGTGCGGGGTGTGCTGTTTGGTGCAGTGGGTTTGTGTGGTTCGGTGTGCTTGTGGTATGTGGTGGTTGTGTGCAGTGGGGACGTGTTTATTGGGTACAGGAGGCTGTTGTGTGGTGTGTGCTGCGTGTTAGGTGTGGTGGTGTCTATGGCATCCAGGTGCAGAGTCTTCTATTTGTCTGTTCTTCCTTTCCTCTGTAAAACAAAATCATGATGCAAGGGATTGTGGGTATGTGTGGGGGTGTATTTTATAGTGCCGTGACCAGGTGTGTGTTGTGTGTGCATGTGTGTCAGGTATGGGGTAGTGATTGTGGGCATGTTGAATTCTGGTGGAAATGATTTTTTGACCGCAGCAGTTCTGACCGCAAATGGATTATGCAAAGACTGCTGTGCTGATTTGTGGGTCGTAATTTGGAGGGCAGGATGCTGTTGGCGTTGCAGTGCTGGCAGTGGTACTGCCTCTCTCCCGCCCTCGGTCAGGCAGATGGTGTAGGATGTTTAGCTGATTTTGGCCGGTCTGCAGTTTGTGACTTGTAATACGGTGGTCGTGAGACCGCTGACCCTGGTGGTCTTTTGGCCCTCGTACAGATGGCTTTCTTCTGCTTAGACCATCAAAGTCATAATGAGCACCACTTTTTGTATGCACATGATGATACCCAGGACCCCCTTGGAAGACTATGAGGACCAGTGACAGGCTCTTGGAAGATTAAGGGTTTTATGAACCATAGTGTATGCAAGGAAATTGACCCCTTCATTACTGGTTGCCTAGTAAAATACAGCAATTAGAAACATTCAATGGGCCCCTTGGGTTGCTAGACCTGGTACTATTGCACCTGCTGCACCATTGATAGTTAAGCTCCTGTGATAAAGGCCATCTATCTAAATGTTGCACCAGCCAAAGACTGAGTATGCTGTGACTGGCAAACTATGGAACATGCCAGACGTCAGTGTCTGTAAATGCAACTGAAGTAACCATTTGAACTAGGGGGGGGTAGTAAACTCTGCTCCTTTGGCAGAGTTTGCAGACTTTTTTCAACTATGTGCTATGGAAAAACTCCACCAACTGCCATGTGGTAGAAAGAAGTAATGCTTTTTGCACATATTGCACAGTGTGGGACAAGCTCAAAAAGATAAAAATCAGTGCGAGCAGCGTGACGTGCAGAATTCCAACCCCTTGAGGAACTCCATGGAGTCTAGCAGAGGTTTTCGGTAACTCTGTGCAATTCCACAGAGTGAAACTCCACAAGTTCTGCCCACCCCTAATTTTAACCTAGAAGTAATTTAGTGTTGGATATTCCATGTTTGTTTCTAAGGGCAAAAAGACAGTTGATTCATCTAAAAGAATGTGCCAAGAACAATGGATGAAGATAGCCGCACCCATCAGTGCTCCATGACATGTGGAGCAGTTAGCAGGCACTCAGATGGGGAGCTCTCACAAATCTGGTCAGAAGTTAAGCAGAAATAATGATTTTGAACTAACGGAAATCTGTAGCGCTAAGAATTCAAAGCGTGAATGGGCCTTTTCAAAGTTGTGGGACTGATTCACAAAGCCATTTGCACATTTGATCTCAAATTAAGTGTGCAATTAGCTTTCTTTCAAAATGCAAATTCACTTTTTATAATTCATAAAGAATGAATTGTACCACTAAATCAACATACTTTTAGATAATATAATTCCAGCATGATTTAGGCCCTCATTCTGACATTGGCGGTAACTACCGCCTACCGCCACAGCGACGGCCGCCAACATACCACCGCCGTGGCTACCAGCTGTCTACGCGTATTATGACTGCCAATGGTATACTGCCAGAATGCTGGCAGAACACCGCCGACGGTCATGGCGGCGGACGGCAGTCAGGCGGCGCTGCTGACAGCAGCGCCACCATGCCAGCAAAACACTGCCGACTGTATCATGACCAATGACACGGCACGGGGTGTTTTGCTGGTGGACGCTGCTGCTGACAGCAGCGCCGCGGACCGTCTCCAGCCAGAGGACCCCCTGCAAGTAGGTGAGTCGGGTTCTCCAACAGGAGAGGGGGGTGTTGTGTGTATGTGGGTGGTGTGTGTGTATGTTTTGGAATGAGTGCATGTGGGTGTGAGTCACATGGAATGCGTGCATGGAGGAGTGATTGCGAGTGTTGTGTGTTGTAAATGCATGTGTGTGACAAGGTATGTTGGTGTGTGTTGCGGTGTGTTGATATGTATGTGTGCATGTGTGGGTGGTGGTGGGTATGCGTGTGTGCATGTGTGTATATGGGAGCGTGTGCAGGTGTGTATATGGGTGGGGGGGCAGGAGGGGGTGAGAGTGCTCTGGGAAAGGGATTCCCTGGCACTGATAGTGCCTACCACCATGGCTTTCGTGGCGGTATGTTTGCCATGAAAACCATGGTGGTAGGCCGGGTCGTAATCCCGAGGGTGGGATTGTGACGGCCGCCGGGCTGGAGACGGAAGTCCCCAGCCCAGCGGCTGTTACCCCCCTGGCATCCCATTTTTCTTTACCGCCAGCCTGTTGACGGTATTAACGCCGCTTTAACACCGACCGCCGGGGTTGTAATGAGGGCCTTAATGTCACATGGGAGTAACTTTACTGCCAGATGTGACGTGCCAGTGTTCTAGGGCAGTGGTTCACAACCTTTTGACTTCTATGGACCCCACTTTATCATTACTGGAACCCGGGTACCAATCATTATCGGAATCTAAGAACCCCCACCCCAACTGATTCATTACTGGAAGCTAGGGACCCAGACCTAAACATTGTTGATAATTTTACCTGAAAACAACACGTAAAAAATACAGAAACAAGTATTCCATCAACAACATATACAAATGATAACACTTTTGTTTTTGTTTGCAAACTTGCAAAATAAAAAAATAAACATTTTAATTTTAATAAAAAGTTTGGAGTTTTTCTAAATTCAACTGAAGCTACACATCGTCCTTACTATATTCTGTTTGATGCACCTGCGCTGATCCCACTATTCAATCTGAAGATAGTAATTTAATGCTTAGCCCCCAATTTAAAATGCCTTTACATTTACAGTACATTTTACAACTTTCAATTGTAAATTTAGCCGCTTCATTTATATACACTAAATTAATCTGCTAATATTAGTTAATTGTCTAAGACGTCACGGACCCCTGACGAGGCTTTTGCGGACCACTGGGGTCCCCGGACCTCAGGTTGGGAATCATTGTTCTAGGATATTCCTGGAAAGTTTATGTGCACCCAGTAACGCAATGTGTGGACATTGGCTAACTTTTTTCTTGGCTATTTACTAGATACGAAATGGGCAAATGTTCACTACAGTCATGGGTAGGAGTAAATTTCTTTGGAGGGTGGAATGGGAAGGGAATACCGAAAAAAAACAAAAGGGTTATATAGGAAGCGGTTTCTCGAAGGAGAAACAAATTTCCTCCTGAGAAACAAAAACACATTTAAACAATTTTCACAATCACAATTCTACAATATTTACATTTACACACGCATGAATGACATTACATTACTTAAATGGGAGTTCACAAGTTTGTATTTTTGAAAAATTGAGATTCATAAAGTAATCCAAGAATACCAGAAGGTGTAGTTACATACATACATTTGTAAATTGCAAAAAAGAACAGCTGTAAGCAGTTTTAGTGCCTTATTGAGCGTTGCTGACTCTTCAAAGAACATCAGCTTATTCCAGGACTTGGATGACAACACCTTTTTGAAGGGAACCAAATGATTCTCTTTTTTATTATTTATCTATGTTTTCCATTAAGAGTGCTAAGAGTTAAGTTACATCAATCGACCTTAACCGTTTTTATAGGGAGAATAATACATTCAAGAATCCAATTTCTGGCAATGTTGTTTGTTATAGTAAGGTAAGAAAATGGGGAGCATGCTTTGAAATATTTCCTATGCCCAACTCAAACCGAATGAAAACCCTTGATAGATAATGCGATAATGCATATCAAAATCGTGTAGCGAGACCTCTTTTGCAGGTTCTATTTTATAACTCGATGTCTTATGAATTGCAAATAATGGCAAATATAAGCAGCTGTTGATTATCTTGACTGATGCGTGGAAAGGTGAAAAGGAAACGCACACAATATGCTTATTTTGCATCCTAGTTTTTTGCATTTTAACCTTGTTAGCCAGATGCAAATATCTGCTCTTCCTGGAATGCAGGAGCCCAGGGTAGACGACATCCTGTGTGTCAAGCAGTGCCCTGGGAGGTCTTTAAAGCTGCACCCCTGGGGCTCTGCCTTCCATTGATGAGTCAACCTCGGCCCCAGCTGGCTGTAGGATGCTGGAAACAGGCCTCCCTTTCTGTCAATCGCCCCACTGTTTGCTCAGCAGCGCTCACACACAGGCGCGAATTCTCCTCTTCTCTTGCAGCTGCTGGCCCCTTGGGTTGTTGACCAGAATCCGCTGACCTTTCAGGGCCAGTAGAAACTGGACCGGAGTGCCCCCGGAATTCTGGGGTTCATCTCAGAATAGCAGACATCGACATGGAAGTACAATGAATAACTGGCTGAAAGTCTGTTTCTCACACCGACTCAAAGCGTTTTGAGCCTGATATCATTGACCCAGATCTAATTCGCATATATACAAGACAAGTGTGGCTTTCACCAGATAACGAGCATACTGAGACAATTTAACACGGCATGTGTAGATTTCGCATGACTTCTGATATAGTCTCGCGAGTATTATCGTGAGTGAAAAGTACACACATACATTATGCATACGGAAAGCGCAGTTTGGCTTAGAAAATTGGGTGCCCAACGAAGTGGCCTTGCAAATGAAAAGCAAGTTGAAATTCTCTTCACACACTCAGCAAAATAAATGAAATAAATATATTGGAATTTAAACTCAAAAAAACAATAAGAGGAAAACGCATCTATGTGCTTAGTTTGTGTTCAGATAAAAATGTGAACTGGTGCCATTTAGTGACTTAAATAATTTTAACAGAAAGATAGAATACTCTTAAAGAAATTGTAAATACACATGTTCTCAATGTGACGGGTGCATAATTAAACTGAGTACACTACTTGCTGGGGGCAGAAATACCCGTCCGCCGAAGTCCCGACGGGTAGGTTACCACTAGTGTGGCAGCCTCTACCCAGCAGGAAACGACCTACAGCCTTATCTCCGGCTAATAATAAAGCTGGCGGCAGTACTGTAGTATGTAGGTTGCAGCAGCACCTGTAGCAATGTTCACTGTCTACAAAGCAGATGATGAACATTGCGACAGGGCAGGTCAAGGAGGCCCATGCACTGCCCATGCCAAGTGCATGAGCAGTGCAAGACACCCCTACGGGGCCCCAGACACCCCTTCTCTGCCAGCCATTTCGCCATGAAACCACTGGCAGACAAGGGAGTCTCCCTTGAGTTATAATCCCCAGGGCAGCGTTGCAAGGACCGCCACCACTGCCAGACCGATGTTAAATTGTAATCTGGCGGTCAAACCACAGCACTACTGCAAGAGTGTAAATTTTTTTATAATTTTGTCTAATAATTTCTAATGAACTAATAGTTGATGAATTAAATGTGAAAACGGGTGACTTTCGTAAATGGTCACCATAATTCATTTTTCTTCTCTGTTTAAGCAAAACTTTACTTATAAACATAGTTATTTTCCGTTGCTCAATGCTTATATAAAAGAGTGTGATTATTAGCTTATAAATGTGTAAACAGCTACCCCTAACACGTTACTATGTTATGTCTTACAAGGTCAGATTTATTAAGTCATTACACAAGTTTGAATGTTCTATTGTTTGAAATTGTCACTAATATGTGGTTTCTTCCTGGAGGATGGAGGTAAATGTTGCGAGCTGAAAAGTTTCTTCCTGAGAAGAGAAGTTTAGACGAGATGGAACAATGGAGTTACAGATAAGACGGAAAAGGAAAAGTTACTGTTATGATCGTGCCCTGGCTAATGTTGTTGTCACTGTATTTTAGGTTATCAAATGAAATAACTATTGGTTGAATCATAAACCACCCCATGTACTGACCAATCATAAACTTTTTGAAGTTTAGTATAACAATCTGGGTAGGGCTCTTTTGGGGTCATTCATTCTTCTTTACTTGTTCATACTCTTCTAAATGGTGGTTCCAGTCATATTAGCGATGTGGGTTTAGCTGTCGATAGGCCCGATTCTCTGAAGACTTACCTGATGATGTCCCCTTGCTAAAGAAGAATGCATGTTGTTGTTCTATGGGTAATGTTTGAAATTGCATTGATATATGTGTCTGTTTTGCTTTGCAGGTACTAGCTGCAGCTTATTGTTTAATTGCTGCATAATAATCATGTTTTTTTATAATAACCTGAGTTAGAGTGATGTTTCTAAATTTGTGTTTCCAAATTCTTTTTACATGAAGTCGAACATGTTCATGCTAATTTGTGGTTAGTGAGGGAATTTTCCTTTACATGCTCATGATTCATATAGACATGTTTTGATCTTTTGCCCTGATGTATACTTTACCTTTGTTGCCAATCTTAATGTTATTAATCAGTGTTTTGATACTGGAGATTATTTGCTTGATTGTTTTGATTAAACTCAGATATATAAGACGTTCTAATTTGCCATTATTGATTCTATATGCTTATCATTTTGTGTTTAAGAGTAATTGTCATGAAATTAGCATTGTTAATGTAGAGAAATAAATTCACAAATCTTCTTCATAAATTGGTGTGGTTATTGTTTGACGTTCAGATCTTTGAATATGATGACTATTGTTAATTATTATATCATTCATTATTGACATCCCCTCAAATCTGTTGTGTTGATCCATTGGCCTTAATCGCAAAATCCACTATTTAGTCTGAAGTAATAGCTAGGATTTCTTGACGCTGCAGTGGTTTTTGGTAGCAGATTACAGTTATGTCATTATTTGATGATGTCATAATAAAATGATATAAATTGTGAAAAGAATTTGTTTAGATAGATTTGTTATTTTTTTCTGAAATGTTATACAGGTCTGATAAAATGAGTTGCTAGTTGCCTTAAGTGACTTTCCCCAGTTCTTGGAGACTCTCTAGGTTGAAGGGTATGTTTCTGGCAGTGTTTTGACTGAGTTGAGTATGGTGATTTGCGCTTGCACACCTTAAGCTAATTTGCAGATGATTGAGGTGTTTATGGATTTAGAAGGAGTGGGTGTACTCCAATAGAGTTTAGAAGGAGTGGGCGTATTCCAATGGGTATGAGAGTAAGGAAGCAGCGTTCTTCATTTGAGTGTGGCACTTAATGCAGGAAAAGTTACCCACGTGGTTGTTGATGAAGGACCTAGGGAGAGAGGTCTAAGACTCCGGAGTATATTGATAAGTGTAGTGAGACATTTGGTATATGTTGTAATTTGTCCATTTAGAAGACCGATCCGGCGTGATTGGTAAATCAAGGTTGTGAGATAATTGGTGTGACTGAATTTTTACTGAGATTTGGTGAGTATTAAGTGCACTAGGGCAACAGTCCAATGATCAGTTGAGAAATTAAATTTGCAGGTTGAATTTTGCTCAGGAATGAGGGGAACTGTGAAAAACAGTAAGCGAAAGCCGAAGGTTACTTTGGAAGGTTCCTGAAACGATTGTAATACCTTACCTGTAGTAAATGGGCAATTTTGTTTTCTTACTTTATTTGAAGTTTTGCTCTCAAATTAATATTGCATTGATTAGATGTGTGAGTTGTGAAGAAGTCAAGCCGAAAGATTTTGTCAGCGTCTCAGCGATTCCGCTGAGAAGGAGTGTGTGTGTGCTAGTGTGACGTAAGTGGTGCCATGCTGGGAATGGTTGAATAGTGAGAAGGGTCGCACACTGATTTGTCAATTAGTCCAATAATAAAGTAGTGCGATTGGAAGGTGAGAGGGTCGAAGAGAATTGTGGGAAAGTAGTCACTTTTTCCTGATTGGTTGTTTTCAAACAGATTTAGTTATTTGTTTTGCTTAGTTTAATTTTGTTTGTTAATAATAGCTTTTGTTGTGGAAAATTTGATTTCAAAATGAAGTTTTTCAAAGCTTTGAAGAGGGTGTTGAGAGGTGATGAATATATTCCGGCGCACGAAGGAGACATTTGTCTGCCCGAAAATAATCCGGCATACATTGTGTTTGAGGAGAAGGGTGCAGGAGCGTGCCTTTGATTGAGGCATTGGGTCAAGAGTACAAGGAAAAAAGGTTGTTTAGCTTTTCCAGAGAATGGAACATTTAACTTGAGAATTTTGGAGAATTTGAGGCAGAAAATGTACGGTCTAAAACCTCCTCTGAGACCAGCACAGTATGAAGCCTTAGCGATTTGGGACCTGGTAGCTAGACAGCAACAAGCATTGAAATTTGAGAAGAAAATGAGAAGAGTAGAAAAGACACTAGCAGAAGTTAGATGGGATGAAGAGCAGAAAAGGTGGAGAGTGGCAACTCTACAAGGAATTAGAGTATTTCTTGTGAGGACAAAAAATGATGAGAATGAGTCAAAAGATGGAAAGACAAAGAAAAAGAGTTCTTCTGTTACTAAAGAACAAAAAGTAAAAGATTTAAAACGAGTCATGTTTATTGATGACAATGAGCTAGTTGAAGACAAAATAGTTTCTGAAATTTTAGAGACTTATCCACCACCAAATACAGGTCAAGGAGATCAGAGAACTAGCGAGAGTGGAATGAGTAGAAGTGGGATTAGCAATACGACTCCTACTGCACCAACCACATCGGAGGTATCACAGAAAACACTGAACAATGAACGAGTTCAGATGCAGAGGAGTTTTAATGAGTCATTGAACAACAGAAAGCAGCTAGAGATAAACATTCCTGAAATATATCCAAAGGGTCCGGGTATAAGGACAACTACTAATTTAGTGTTGGCTCTAGGTCAACAGGGGCTGAGTATGATTCAAAGGGAGCCTGTTTAGATACAGTTTCCACAAATGCAGAGCATGAGAACAGTGCAAACACAGAAAGTTGGATCTTTTGTCGGTCCAGATGCAATTTCTGTACCGATTACGATGGGTCCACTAACCCCACAATTTGCACAAGCTAATAATAGTGGAATAAATTCTTTGGTTCAGGTTCAGAATGGGTTTTTGGAAAAATCAACTCCTAGACAAGGACAGACCCTGAATGAGACTAAGGGGGCATTCCAACCCTGGTGGACGGTGTTAAAGTGGCGGCCAACCCGCAAACAGGCAGGCGGCCAAAAAATTGGAATTCTGACCCTGGCGGGAACCGCCAACGCAGACCGCCATTTTAACACTCCGACCGCCACAGTGGGACAAACAAACAGCGCGGCGGTCACCGCCAACAGACAGGCGGCAGACAATGTACTGCCCACCCTATCACAACTCACCAATCCGCCACCTTTTCCGGGGCGGGAGCCCCGCCGATAAAAACACGGCGGAAACAGACTACGAACGGGAAAACGCTCACCCTACACACTCCACGAGGAATCTGGACAGCATGGAACCAGAACTACACATCCTACCAGCAATTGTCTACCTGCTCCTCTACCAGGAGCACGAACGCCGGCGCAGAAGACAACGGTGAGTACTGCACCTACGACACAGGGGAGGGGGGAGGAGAAAAGAATACGGGCACACACATACGCGACACCCCCCCCCACCCAACTACCTACACACCAATGCAGAGCAACAACTCAGAGTGACACCCTCCAAACCCCCCGGAAGAATGCAAAGACAAAATAATATGTTATTGGAATTCAAATATATTGTAAGGCTAAGTAAATAAGTAAGTCGAACATCCCATAACTATATACACATATGTAAATTGTCCCGTCAAAATTGGCTTTCTGTCATTGTATGTGGGCCAATGGTCCTCAACACATGGGCAAAGCCCACACATGAGACCCGAATCCATTGGAGAGAACACTGCAGGGGCATCAGATAGGAAAACTACAGGCACCTCAGGGGGAAGGGAAAGGGGGGCACCTCAGCCACATGAGTCCACGACGCCAGATCCACGAGGGGCCTCCATGGCCACTGTTCAATCCTGGGGAGTGCAAAGCCACAGTCTCTGAAGTCCAGACAGTGGGTGGCTTGCCCACTGTGCCATCCTGGGGAGTGCAAAGCCACAATCTCTCAAGTGGATGACAGACTCCAGCGGTACTGGAGGAGTCTTGGTGCCCAGAGTGTATCGTGCAGCCCTGTCCGACACTGATCCGGGCCTGCCCCTTCTGCCAATGTGTCAGCGGTGCTTGAGTTGAAGGGCCCAGCGGAGCGGGACAGAGACGGCGGTGCCCAGCGGAGCAGTGCTTGAGTTGAAGGGCCCAGCGGAGCGGTGCTTGAGTTGAAGGGCCCAGCGGAGCGGTGCTTGAGAGGAAGGGCCCAGCGGAGCGGTGCAGAGACGGCGGTGCAGAGACGGCGGTGCCCAGCGGAGCGGTGCTTGAGTTGAAGGGCCCAGCGGAGCGGTGCAGAGACGGCGGTGCCCAGCGGAGCGGTGCTTGAGAGGAAGGGCCCAGCGGAGCGGTGCAGAGATGGCGGTGCCCAGCGGAGCGGTGCTTGAGTTGAAGGGCCCAGCGGAGCGGTGCAGAGACGGCGGTGCCCAGCGGAGCGGTGCTTGAGAGGAAGGGTCCAGCAGAGCGGTGCTTGAGTTGAAGGGCCCAGCGGAGCGGTGCTTGAGTTGAAGGGCCCAGCGGAGCGGTGCTTGAGTTGAAGGGCCCAGCGGAGCGGTGCTTGAGTTGAAGGGCCCAGCGGAGCTGTGCAGAGACGGCGGTGCCCAGCGGACCGGTGCTTGAGTTGAAGGGCCCAGCGGAGCGGTGCTTGAGTTGAAGGGCCCAGCGGAGTGGTGCTTGAGAGGAAGGGCCCAGCGGAGCAGTGCAGAGACGGCGGTGCCCAGCGGAGCGGTGCTTGAGTTGAAGTGCCCAGCGGAGCGGTGCTTGAGTTGAAGGGCCCAGCGGAGCGGTGCTTGAGAGGAAGGGCCCAGCGGAGCGGTGCTTGAGTTGAAGGGCCCAGCGGAGCGGTGCTTGAGTTGAAGGGCCCAGCGGAGCGGTGCTTGAGTTGAAGGGCCCAGCGGAGCGGTGCTTGAGTTGAAGGGCCCAGCGGAGCGGTGCTTGAGAGGAAGGGCCCAGCGGAGCGGTGCAGAGACGGCGGTGCCCAGCGGAGCGGTGCTTGAGTTGAAGGGCCCTGTTCAGCGGTTCTTGAGACGGCGGTGCCCTGTTCAGCGGTGCTTGTCTTGAAGGGCCCTGTTCAGCGGTTCTTGAGACGGCGGTGCCCTGTTCAGCGGTGCTTGTCTTGAAGGGCCCTGTTCAGCGGTTCTTGAGACGGCAGTGCCCTGTTCAGCGGGCCTGTCTTAAAGGGCCCTGTTCAGCGGTGCTTGTCTTGAAGGGCCCTGTTTAGCGGTGCTTGTCTTGAAGGGCCCTGTTCAGCGGTTCTTGAGACGGCGGTGCCCTGTTCAGCGGTGCTTGTCTTGAAGGGCCCTGTTCAGCGGTTCTTGAGACGGCGGTGCCCTGTTCAGCGGTGCTTGTCTTGAAGGGCCCTGTTCAGCGGTTCTTGAGACGGCGGTGCCCTGTTCAGCGGTGCCTGTCTTGAAGGGCCCTGTTCAGCGGTGCTTGTCTTGAAGGGCCCTGTTCAGCGGTGCTTGTCTTGAAGGGCCCTGTTCAGCGGTTCTTGAGACGGCGGTGCCCTGTTCAGCGGTGCTTGTCTTGAAGGGCCCTGTTCAGCGATTCTTGGGACGGCAGTGCCCTGTTCAGCGGTGCTTGTCTTGAAGGGCCCTGTTCAGCGGTTCTTGAGATGGCGGCGCCCTGTTCAGCGGTGCCTGTCTTGAAGGGCCCTGTTCAGCGGTGCTTGTCTTGAAGGGCCCTGTTCAGCGGTGCTTGTCTTGAAGGGCCCTGTTCAGCGGTGCTTGTCTTGAAGGGCCCTGTTCAGCGGTTCTTGAGACGGCGGTGCCCTGTTCAGCGGTGCTTGTCTTGAAGGGCCCTGTTCAGCGGTTCTTCACATGTGTCTCCAGGGCACCAGATCCGGCCAATATATGGTGTTCACTCGCCATCCGACTTCTCGCTTGCGGGGCCCTCCTGTGCTGGTGTCCCGTGCCCGTGGGTGTACTCCTTCACCCCCGGAATGGGGCTGGTGGGGCCCTCCTGGGCAGCTCGCCTGCTGCCGGACTTGTCGGCCGTGCTGCCCTTGCCATCCTTGCCTGATCCTCTGTGGCCCTTGCCTCCCTTTGGAGATGTGCCAGGTGGCACCCCACTTCCTGAGGGTGCCAGGGTGGTGCCTGTGGAGGCTGCCGTCTCTGTCCTCTCGTGCCGGCCCTTGCCTTTTTTGGATTTTTTCCCGGGGGGTGGGCTGGCTGTCCCTTTGCTGCTGGCCGATGTAGCTGCCCTCGAAGGTGGTGGACTCCAATATCCCTGGACTATGGTCCTTGTAGGTCCAGGGGTTGTGGTGGCTGAGGTGCTGATTGGACTTTTACGAGATGGAGGGGGTGGGTCAGGTGATGGAAAGAGGTTAATTTTGGAGAGGAAAAACTTTTTAGGAGAAATGGGAAGGGTAGGTGCTGTGGGTATGGGAGTGGAGGGAGAGGATGTGGTTGTAGGAGAGTCAAGTGTGCTGTCTTTGGGTGCAGGTGCTTGTGACGGAGGCTGTCGTGAGGTGGATGGCTGTTGGGTGGGTGGCTGCCTGCGTTTGTGTGGTTTGGAAGAGGGGGTGACAGACACACTGGTAGAGGACACAGGGGACGTGTAAATGGCAGTGGGGGTGGTGACTGCACGTGTGCGGAGTGTTCTGGTGGGTGTGCTGGTGATGGACGTAGTGGCTGATGAAGTGGTGCATGCAAGTGTGAATGGAGACGTCACAGGGAGGGAGGAGGGAGACGAGGAGGAGGGGGACACAGAGGAGGCAGTGGCTGTTGGCATGTCTGCATGTGGATGTTGCTTGGGTGAATGCTTGTTGGATGTGTGGTGCTTATGTTTGGATGAGCTGGCCTTGGGTGTTGAGGTGTGTGCAGGCTGGTCTGTAGGTGTGTCTGGGATAGGCAGAGGAACAGGGGAGTGGGACTGGGCGGAGGAAGTTGGAGGAGGGAGGCAGGAGACAGGGACAATGGCTGCCGTCAGTGCTGAGGCCAGAGCGTTGAACGATCGCTGATGGGCAGCCTGACCCGAATGAATGCCCTCCAGGTATGCATTGCTCCGATGCACCTCCCTTTCCACCCCCTGGATGGCATTCAAAAGGGTAGACTGCCCAATAATGAGCGTCCGGAGGAGGTCAATGACCTCCTCACTGAGGGCAGCAGGGATAACTGGGGCAGGGCCTGAGGTGCCTGGGGCGAAGGAGATGCCCACCTTGGTGTGCGAGCGGGCACGGGGCGAATGCTGAGGGGCTGCTTGGAGGGCGGAGCTGGTGCGCTGGGTGGCGGCTGTACCTGTTGTTGCGGTCGGCACGGATGTTGCCGCCACCACAAGGGAGCTCCTTTCCGAGGACGTGTCGGTGTCGCTGATGTCTCCACGTGTCCCCGTTGTGGAGCCCCCCTCGCCCTCCGTCTCACTGGTGAAATCAGAGTCCGTTGCATGGCCCTCCGGGGCCATATGAGATGCAGCTCCCTCGTGCTCCAATGCCACTTCTCGTCCGCCAGATGATGCTAATGCACACATGAACAGGAAGAGCAGACATAAAAATGGGGGGGGGAGAAATAAAGACATGTTGAGTGCATGCATTGGCAACACAGTTGGCGAGAGGACAGATACAGAAGCCCCCTGCACTACGCCGCGCACTTGGGGTACACTACTCAATCAGTGAGACCTGGCCTACAAGCCAATGTACGACATCTGCACACATAGGTGACACAAGGCCATGGATAGCTGTACTTGGCACCCTACAGAGGTGGAGGGCGGGGGCACAGGGCCATGCCTTACGGAGGTGACTAGCCTACAGAAATCGCCCTGGCCTAGGGATACCCACATCCCTCCTCCCCCACCCAGACACCTCCACTGCGCACTAAGATAGCAGAATGTGCTTGTACTCACCCTCTTGTGTCTGCTGTGATGTCCTCACGCGCCCATCCAAATCTGGGTAGGCCACCGCCAGGATCCGAGACATCAGGGGGGTCAATTGACGAGTGGCACCCCTCCTACGTTGGGAGGCCATCCCCAGCAGAGCCTCTGCGGTCTTTCTGCTCCCGCGGCGGATGTCCTCCCACCTCTTGCGGCAGTGGGTGCCCCGTCTGTTGTGGACCCCAGGGTCCGGACGTCCATGGCGATGGCACGCCAAATGTCGACTTTCTGATGGGCGCTGACCTATGTGACACATACAGGGAGAGAAAATACAATATCATCATTTTCTGCATGCTCGATGTGAGTGTCCCCCCATCCCCACCCTTGCCATGTGGCACATGCTCTCATCTGTCGTTTTATGCATGCCTCATACGCTCCCCTCCGCACCATCGTTCATTTACCCCACTCAACCCAGGCATTGCCCACAAAGCATGGTCCCAGTGTACTAACCTGTTGGTCTGGAGGATCGTAGAGTAGCGCATACTGGTGGAGGACCCCATCCACGAGTTTCTCCAATTCTTCAGAAGTGAAGGCAGGGGCCCTTTCCCCAGTCGCAGCAGCCATTGTCTCTTCCAGACCGAGGTCACAGCAGCACTTGCAGTATAGGTCCTCTCCTGTGGATGATCAGGTCTGGAGTGATTAAGCTGATAGAAAATGGCAGTCACGCCTGCGGCGGTGCGTACCGCGGCGGTGCGTACCGCGACCGGCAGCGCACTTCGTCATTGGCTCCTGAAACCGATAGGGTTCTATGTTAACCAATGCGGCTTTGCACTGCGGTCTTCGACCGCCTACCGCCACAGTGTGCCACGCCAGAGCATTGACCTCACATCCCATTGTCACACTTCACAGGTCAGGCAGCCGCCATTTCAAGGCCCACATGGCTTAATTTCTACTGTGTCACACAGGCCTAGGCCTTGCATTGCCACTCATACAAGCCATTCAATGCATAGCGAATCGTGTACTGTGCAAGCTGTGGGAACGTACCTGTGGTTTGCTTGACTCTGTGCTCCATGTTGTCCTTCCTAGGCACCGTCCGCTGGGACTTGCGAGGAGATGGAGGAATGTTCCCGTGTACAGACCGCTGGTGGACCTGTCGACAATGGAAGAAAGACATGTCATACTGACATACAGACTTGACCGAGCCACTACACAGGAACTGTGTGCCCAGCTGGAGCCAGACCTGATGTCACCCATTCACCAACCCACAGGGATTCCCCCTCTGGTGCAGGTTCTGTCAGTACTCCATTTTTTGGCAAGTGGATCATTCCAAACAACAGTGGCCATTTCATCAGGGATGTCTCAACCTATGTTTTCTAAGGTTTTGTCCAGAGTGTTGTCTGCCCTGATGAAATACATGTGGAGCTACATTGTTTTCCCTGAGGTGGGCGATTTGGCTACAGTGAAGGGTGATTTCTATGCCCTTGGACATATTCCCAACATCATTGGTGCCATTGATGGGACCCATGTGGCTTTGGTTCCCCCCAGTGAAAGTGAACAGGTGTACAGGAACAGAAAAAGTTATCATTCCATGAATGTCCAGGTGGTCTGTTTGGCTGACCAGTACATCTCCCATGTAAATGCCAAGTTCCCTGGGTCAGTGCATGACGCGTACATCATGCCAAATAGCAGCATCCCTTATGTGATGGAACAGCTACAGAGACACCGTGTGTGGCTAATTGGTGACTCTGGTTACCCCAACCTGTCGTGGCTACTGACCCCAGTGAGGAATCCCCGGACCAGGACAGAGGAACGGTACAATGAGGCCCATGGGCGGACTAGGAGGGTGATCGAGCTGACCTTCGGCCTCCTGAAGGCCAGGTTTAGGTGCATGCATATGACAGGTGGATCCCTAATGTACTCACCGAAGAAGGTGTGCCAGATCATCGTGGCCTGCTGTATGCTTCACAACCTGGCTTTGCGACGCCAGGTGCCTTTCCTGCAGGAGGATGGTCCAGAGGGTGGTGTTGTGGCAGCTGTGGAGCCTGTGGAGAGTGAAGAGGAGGAAGACGACGGGGATGACACAGAAAACAGGGACACAGTGATACAACAGTATTTTCAATAACACACAGGTACGAATCCAAACCGCCATTTTACATGTACTTACAGTCTCCTGCCTCTCTACTGTCTGAGTTTCCTCCCAGTTTATGTTAACTGAGTTGTGACTTTCCCTTCCGTTTTCAGAGATGTGGGCCCCACTGCGTGACCTCTGCTTTGTTTGCCCATGGACTACAGCTGTGTGACAGTGGTATGTTGTCATCACAATGTAACTGAACATTTTGGCACCGTTATGTCTAATACATTTGTTCAAAATACAAGCTAACTCCAGATAATTTTAGTGCAATAAGTGATTTTATTTAAGTGCTAAATTTAGGGACATGCTTGAAAATCGGTGATGGGTGATGGTGGAGTAATGTCCATGGCAGAGTCCAGATTTTCAGTCTCACAGTTGCATTGTCCATATGCCTGTGGAAGGATGGAGCAGGGGCAGTTTAAGGTTGGACAGGGTGGCAATGTGGGACAGTGGGATGACATCAGGGGGTATCCTTTGCTGGCGGGGGTCTTGCCATCCTACTCTGTCTTCTTCCGAGATCTCAGGCCCCGCTTTCGGGGTGGTTCTTCTTCTGCAGGAGGTGGGGTTCTGGTGGCCTGTTGTTGTGTGGGGGCCTCCTGTCCCCTAGCGCCGGCGGAGGTGGTAGCCTGTTCTTGGCCCATGCTAGTGACAGGGGCCCTTTGTGGTGCCACATGGTCCCGCAATGTGGTGACAATCTGGTTAAGAGCCACGACGATGGTCCCCATTGCGGAACTAATGGTTCGGAGGTCTTCCCTAAACCCCATGTACTGTTCCTCCTGCAGTACCTGGATCTCCTGGAACCTGGCCAGTACCGTAGCCATCGTCTCCTGGGAGTGGTGGTATGCTCCCATGATGGAGGAGAGGGCCTCGTGGAGAGTGGGTTCCCTGGGCCTGTCCCCCCCCTGTCGCACAGCAGCCCTCCCAGTTCCCCTGTTTCCCTGGACCTCTGTCCCCTGGACCGTGTGCCCACTACCACTGCCCCCAGGTCCCTGCTGTTGTTGGGGTGGTGGGTCAACCTGGGTGCCCTGTAGTGATGGACACATCGCTGATTGACGTGTCCTGGAGACAGAGGCATGGGCCCGCTGGGTGGGAGCTGTGCTGGTGTTCCCAGAGGGGGGTAGGTCTGCTGTGGCCTGTGGCTGTGTGAGGGGAACCGACTGTCCTGAGGTCCCCGATGGGCCGGGCTGGTCATCTGGGTCCAGGGAGACAGAGCTGCTGTCATCACTGGGGGCCTCTTCTGGGGGTGGGATGGACATTTCTGGACCCTCCTGGGCGGTGTGGTGGCGTTCGGGTCATGCAGGGGTATAAGAGTATGGTTATTGCTTCTGTGTGTGCCATAGTGTGCAATGGGTGGGTGGCCGTGTACCCCAGTGCTGGCATTCCCTTGTGGGGGCTGTTGTGACAGTGGCTTGTGGGGGAGATGGGTATGTGCAGTGGGCATGCTTTGGTGATGGGTGTCCATGCTTTGTGGACGCATGCAGGGCTAGGTGTTGGGATGGGTGGGTTGTGATGGTGAGCCATTTGCAAGGAGTTGGTGTGATGGGGGTGGGGGTGAGGGTATGATTTGGCATGCAGGTGGGGTGGGGGGAATGAAGTAGTGAAGATTTGACTTACCAGAGTCCATTCCTCCAGCTACTCCTGTGAGGCTCTCAGGATGCAGGATGTGCAAGACTTGCTCCTCCCATGCTGTAAATTCTGGGGGAGTAGGCGGGGGTCCGCCGCCAGTCTTCTGCACCGCGATGTTGTGCCTTGATACCATGAAACGCACCTTCCCCCGTAGGTCGTTCCACCGCTTCCTGATATCGTCCCGATTTCGTGGATGCTGTCCCACAGCGTTGACCCTGTCCACTATTCTTTGCCATAGCTCCATCTTCCTGGCAATGGTGGTGTGCTGCACCTGTGTCCCGAAGAGCTGGGGCTCTACCCGAACTATTTCCTCCACCATGACCCTGAGTTCTGCGTCAGAAAATCTGGGATGTCTTTGGGGTGCCATGGGGTGGTGTGGATGAGGTGTGGGGTGGTGTATGTGTTGTAGAGTGTGGTGAGTGTGGTGGTGTGTGGTGTTTTGTGCGTGGATATTGTGTGGGTGATGTTGGGATTTGCCTCTGTGTGATGGTGTACTCTATTCTGTGCTGTCTCTCTCTGGCCTTCAGTCGCAATTGTGGTCGTAAGGGTTTGTGGGTGATGTGGGTGTGTGTTTTATATTGTAATGGGTGTGTGGGAGTGGTGTGTGTATGTGTATCAGGTGTGTGTATTTTGAATTGTCCAATGTGGCTGTGTTTTGTAAAGATGTGTGTATTTTGAGCGCGGTGGTGTGTACCGCCAATGGAATACCGTGGTTGAAAGACCGCTGCGGGGATTTGTGGGTCGGAATGGCATGGGCGTATTTCTGTTGGCGTGACGGTGGAGGTTTGGTCATCGCCAGTTTTTCGCTGGCCGTTGGTGTGGCGGACTTTTGTTGTTGTCGGGTTTTTGGCGGTTTGCCAGTTGCGGGTCAGAATGACCATGGCGGTTTACCGCGACCGCAGCGGTGTTATGGCGGTCTTCTGACCGGCGGTAAGCGCCTTTTACCGCTGAGGTCAGAATGACCCCCTAATTCTTTTATAGATTTGTTTGCTATCGAGAATTCTGGGATCAAATCCTACAGTAATCAGGGGGAGAAATTGATGTCTTCACAACAATGTGTGTGCACAGCACAAGAACAAGATTCGGGTGCACAGTCTAATGAGGTTTCTTTGAAAGGTCTATCTGCACAAGAGATAACAAAGTGGTTTGAAGATTTAAGCACTTCAAAGACCCTAGAGAGAAAAAACTGAGAAGAAGATACGATAAACACAGTGAGATTATCAATGGAGGGAAATTAACTTCTTGAAGGGACCCTGGGTGTGAATACACTTGAGTGATATACTGAAGCTCAGTTGAGATATCTAGGTAAAATAATTATAAAAGGAAACTACACCAGCAGTTACAGGAGATAGCAGACGGGTATGACATTGATCTAACAAAAATGAAAGGCTGAAAAGAAGTTACAGATTAAACATGGATGAGGAAGACTTTGTACAAATTAGGTCTGCAGGGATGAAAAAGACATCTTAAGGGGTTGCTTGAGAGAGTGCAGGTTTGGAGAGATTTAGACAAATGGGAAGGCAGATTGGTCAAGAAAAGAGAAAGACCAAAGAAAGAACACGTGACACAGGCAGGAGACTCTGTGAAAATGTTTCAGATGAGGGAAAAACCCAGAAGAAATTTTGTACATGTACATTGGAATAGGGGTGATATCTTAAGTTTTACGAATGATTACCCAAGGTTGAGAGAAAAGCCAGTAGAATGGTATCAACAGACAGATAGGTTTGTGAAGCTTGCAAAATGTCTGTGGGAAGACCTAATACACTTTTTGAAATTGTTGTTTCGGCAGATTTCCAAAAGGAAATGCAAAAGGAGTGTGGATTGGCCAACAAGTGAGCCGCAAAGAGATTTAAAAAAAGGTGCACCATTTCCAGAAGTAATTAAATATTACTATAAAGTTATTAAGGGGCATATTTATACTCCGTTTGCGCCAAATTTGCGTCGTTTTATTCAACACAAATTCGGCGCAAAATTAACACCATATTTATACTTTGGCGTTAGACGCGTCTAGCGCCAAAGTAGGAGTAAAGAGCGTCATTTTTTGGCGTGAACGCCTTCCTTGCGTTAATGAGATGCAAGGTAGGCGTTCCCGTCCAAAAAAATGACTGCGACGCAAATGCGTCGTATTTATACTCCCGGGCAAAAATCACACCCGGGAGTGGGCGGGTCAAAAAACCCCGCATTTGCGCCGCTTTTTAACGCCTGGGTCAGGGCAGGCGTTAAGGGACCTGTGGGCTCAAAATGAGCCCACAGCTGCCCTCCCATGCCCCCAGGGACCCCCCCTGCCACCCTTGCCCACCCCAGGAGGACACCCAAGGATGGAGGGACCCACCCCAGGGACATTCAGGTAAGTTCAGGTAAGTATAATTTTTTTTTTTAAATATTATTTTTTTTGCATAGGGGGGCCTGATTTGTGCCCCCCTACATGCCACAATGCCCATTGACCATGCCCAGGGGACAGAAGTCCCCTGGGCATGGCCATTGGGCAAGGGGGCATGACTCCTGTCTTTACTAAGACAGGAGTCATGTAAATGGCGTCTGGGCGTCGTTAAAAATGGCGCAAATCGGGTGGAGGCGATTTTTTTGCGTCAACCTGACTTGCACCATTTTTAAGACGCCCTAACGCCATTTTTCCCTACGCCGGCGCTGCCTGGTGTACGTGGTTTTTTTCCACGCACACCAGGCAGCGCCGGTCTGCTTGCGCCGGCTAACGCCATTCAATAAATACGGCGCCCGCATGGTGCTTCAGAATGGCGTTAGCCGGCGCAAATTTTTTTTACGCTAAACTGCGTTAGCGCAGTTTAGCGTCAAAAAGTATAAATACAGGCCTAAGTTCCTGAAAACTAGAGTGTCGACGAAAAGCGTTGATTGGCAATGTATAGATAGAACATCGCAGGATGGGAAGGAATCAGTCAATGCATACTATAAAAGGTTGCTAAAAGCGTTCAAAGAAATTCAGTGGTGTGGAAACAATCAAGAAAGAGAGCATGAATCATTTGGTGTTTAGGTGTGTTGAAGGATTGAAACCAGAAATTAATAAAATGATTAAGAATCATTTAAAATGTTGGCAAGTTAGACCGATTGATGAGGTGCTGCAGTATGCGAAAAACTGTAGTGATGAGATTGAGTTGAAGCAGAAAAAGTTGAAAGAGAAAGCAATGGTGATGCAGATTAATGCTGCATGGACAGGATTGGAGGGACATTTTCAACACCCTCTGCAAGGGAATGGTATGTTTCAGAATCAAGGTAGAGGCAGAGGTTGCAGTGGAATGATGCTTCTGGTGGTCAATAGAAATGTGGATTTAAATTCAGTGGTAATGCAGGATGAGCAGCAAAGAAGAAAGGTGTTACCTTGTCATAATTGCGGGGTAATTGGACATTGGAAAAGGCAGTGTCCGTTTTTGAATCAAGGTGGTGTTGTACAACAGACAACTGGTGTCAATACAAATCAGAGCATTAGAGGACTTTGAATAGGAGGTCAAAATCAGAATTTCCAGAATAATGTAAGTACCATGCAAGGTTTCCAGCCTTTACAACCTATGCAGCAGATACAGAATGTACATCTGCAGGTACAACAAGTACAAATGCCACAGATGCAACAAATGCAGCCACATGTGCAGATGGTGCCTGTACAGCATATGCACACACCAAGACAAGTCCAAATGATACAGGGTCCCATGGATAAACAACAGGTAATGCTTATGCAAGTGGTCACAATCAGAAAAAAAAACAAAAAGGAAAAAAACAGTTGATCAGTTTCCTTTACACAGTGAGGATGAAATAAAAGATGAATGGCGTTGGATAGTTTAGATGAGGAGGAGTATGTGATGGCAGCATCATTGGACGTGGATCAGAGGGGTCCTTATGTGAAGGGTGAAGTACATGGTCATGAAGTAAATTTTCTTATCGACACAGGAGCATCACGCTCAACAGTAAGAACTGTGGAAGTTCCATACATTCCGATTTCACAGAGAACAGTTCAGATTGTAGGAGTTGAGAACAAGCATCTGACTAACACTCTTACAGAACCAGTGCTTGTGAAGATTGGCAATTTTAGAGATTTTCACAGTTTTGTTGTTTGCGATTCTAGTCCAGTGTCATTACTGGGAAGAGATCTGCTGTATAAAATAAATTGTTCAATCTCATGTTCAATTAAAGGAATTGAAATTGAGACAAACAGTGATTGAGAGGATTCAACGATTGCTGTTGAAAAAGAAAAGGTGTTCACGGAGTTTCCTCTGATTAATTTTGATTATAAGACAAAAGAAAGTGAACACACAAATGAAGACAGTAATTCAATTGACTTAATTGATTTTTTCCCAGTTTTTGAAATAAAAGATCTTCCGGTTGACTTACAGGAGAGGGTCAAGTCAAAAGTTTGGGATTTGGCAGGAAAGGACATTGGTTTGATCAAGGGAGTTGAAGGAGACAGAGTGGCAGTGAAAGAGAATGTGGTGTTTCCACAAACTGCACAATATCCGATGACAAATGATGCAATTGAAGGAATAAGACTTTTGATAGAGCAATTTCTGGAACAGGGAGTTTTGAAGGAAGTGATGAGTAGCCCGTGTAATTCACCAATAACGGGTTTGAAAAGGCCAAGTGGGAAAATTTGTCTTGTCCAGGACTTGTAAAAAATAAATGATATCATAGTGAAATGTTATCCAGTTGTGCCAAATCCAGCTATAATAATGTTTCAGATTCCGTGTGATGCTGAGTGGTTTACAGTGATTGATTTGTGCCAAGCATTTTTCTCGGTGCCTCTTCATGAGGACAGTAGATATTCTGTATTGTTTTAAATTCCTCACCAGAGTCTATTGCTGGTGCAGGATTGCTCAAGGGTTTTCAGAGTCACCATCAATTTTCAATCAGATTTTGAAAAAGAACCTGGAGTCATTGGTAATGCGTTACCAATCGACATTGGTGCAATATATTGATGATTTATTCATTGCATCAAAGACAAAAGAAGGCTGTAAGGAAGATACAATTGCATTGTTAAACTTTTTGGGAGACAATGGTCATAAGGTATCTCCTACAACATTGCAATATTGTCAGCGAGAGGTAAAATAGTTCGGTCATTTGATTGAAAAGGGTTCCAGAAGAATCTCACAGGAAAGAGTAGTGAAAATTACGAGAATGAAAATACCACAGTCGCAAAAAGCGATGAGAATGTTTTTGGGAATGGTACGATATTGTCATCAGTGGATTCCAAATTTTTCAGCTATTTCTAAACCTTTGCAAAGGTTGACACATAAGGATGTTTCAGACCCCATAATGATGGATGAAGAATGTATGAGGGCATTTACTGAATCAAAAGAGAGTTTGTGTCAAGCTGCAGCCTTAGGTATGCCTGATTACACAAAAACGTTCTTGTTGTTTTGTCATGAACGTGATGGATGTGCTTTGTCCTGACACCGACACATGGTGGTGTCAATTGACCAGTAGCATATGGTTCAACTACTTTGGATCCCGTTGCAGCAGCCTTACCAGGATGCTTACGAGCAGTTGCAGCAGTGGAGCAGAGTATAACTCAAAATGAAAATATTGTGATGGATTATCCTCTGGCAGTATTGGTACCTCATTCAATAGAAATGTTGTTGACAAGATCAAAGACACAATGCCTGACCAATGCAAGATTGACACATTATGAGACAGTGATTCTCAGAGCTCTAAACGTGACAATAAAGAGGTGTACCGTGC
This sequence comes from Pleurodeles waltl, assembly GCF_031143425.1. Classification (NCBI taxonomy): domain Eukaryota; kingdom Metazoa; phylum Chordata; class Amphibia; order Caudata; family Salamandridae; genus Pleurodeles; species Pleurodeles waltl. The sequence continues at coordinate 620,862,625 of NC_090442.1, forward strand.
TTAACCCGGCAACGTTGTCACCAGATGAAAGAAATGATTCAGCTAAAGTAGATGATACTGTGATACTGAACATGATTGTTTATAAGTAACAGAATTATGCAGAAAACCCAGAGCCAATATTAGAGATACTTGTCTAGAAGAGAATGATCAAATTATCTTTGTTGATGGTTTCTGTTTAAGGGGTAACAGAGGTATATTGAGAGCAGGTTATGGAGGGTGCACAATTACTGGCATACTAGAAGCTTCCTGGCTTAAAGGAGTGTTTTCTGCTCAAGTCGCAGAATTGGTGGCTCTTACTAGAGCATGCCAAATAACAGATCAGATGATCTATACTGATAGTCAATATGGATTCGGCATTGTGCATATTTTGGACAAATTTGGTCACAGAGAGGTTTGCTAGCGTCATTAGGTTCACCTGTAAGAAATGGTGAAAGAATACATGAATTACTACAGGCTGTACAGAAACCTGAGAAAATTGCCACGGTTAAATGCAGTGCACATCATAGAAGACAAGATTATGTTACTTTGGCAAATGCTTATGCAGATCAAGTTGCAAAATGTTGTGCCTTGAATAGTATCTCATTCAAAGGAAATTGGGAATTGATGTCTGAAAATGATGAAGTCTATACCAATTTTACAATGCAAATTGTTGAGACTTTAGATGAGCTGAAAGCTATTCAGAATAATGTTTCAGAAGAGGAGCATACGGAGTGGGTGAAACATAATTGCATATAGAGAGAGGATGACATTTTGGTGACAACCTAAGGAAAAGCAGTTTTGCCAAACAGTTTGTTGACACAGATGGCCAGATACTATCATGGTCAAGCACAAATAGGGAGAGGCGCAATGATCAGCTGCTTCAAACAATCCTGGTATAATCCAAAATTTAGGGAAGTTGCTGAACTGGTTTGCCATAGATGCATTGTTTGCCAGCAGATGAATGTTGGTAAAGGAACAAATGTCAACATGGAACACTTAGGCATGGTGGGAGGTCCATTCAGCAGAATGCAGATGGATTTTATTGAGATACCTGTGTGTGCTGGTTTGAAGTATGTGTTGGTAATTGTGTGCATTTTTAGTCATTGGATTGAAGCATATCCCACTAGGAGAAATGATAGCCTTACTGCAGCTAAGTTACTTTTGAGAGAGTTAATTCCACATTTTGTTTTCCTGGTCTCTTTGGAATCAAATAGAGGGAGTCACTTCAACAAGGAAGTGATAAAATTACTTTTTTCAGCCTTAAACATTCAGCAGAAACTACATTGTAGTTACCGCCCAAAAGCCTCAGCAGTTGTAGAGCAGATGAACGGAACTTTAAAGTCTCGGTTGGCAAAAATGTGTGCGTCAACAAATATAAAGTGTCCAGATGCTTTACCGTTAGTCCTAATGTCAATGAGAAGTACTCCTGACAAGAAGACTAGCTTGTCTCCTCATGAAATTCTAATGGGAAGAGCAATGAAATTGCCAGCAATACCGTCAAATGTACTTGTGAATATTACAGATGACATGGTGCCAGATGATTGCAAAATCCTGGCTGATGTGGTTCGATCTTTTTCTCATCAGGTGTAAGCTACAACGGTGCAACAAACACAAGGTCAAGGCCACAACTTGAGAGCTGGTGACTGGGTTATCATATGGAAGCATGTAAGAAAGTCATGTCTAGAGCCACGGTGGAAGGGGCCCTACCAAGTTATCCTCGTGACAACGACAGCTGTGAAGTGTGCATGTTTGCCAAATTGGGTGCATGCCAGCCACACGAGGAAAGTGAATAACCCAACGGAACAAAAAAAGGAGCTGTTGAGGCTACCAACAGCTAACAACATTCCAGGTAAAGAGCAAGAAAGAGAAGAGCTGGATCCTGAAAATGTTCGAGATGTACCTACTCCTATGATAGATGAAAAATAACAAAGATCACAAGAGATTGAACAGTCTGCGAATGGAGAAGAAGAAAAGGTGGTATAAGAGGAAAGAGGAAAATTGGTCAAGAGAAATTCTGATCAGAGGAGGGTGTCCTCAGAAGGGAGTAATCAGAGACAATCGGCTGAGAGAAAATCTGGTGAGAGGAGGGTGTCCTCAGCAGCAGGTGGTTTGGCATACCAAACCGAACAAGAGACTGACCCCATTGGGAAAGGAATTGAGGAAAATCCCACCCAAGTGGATTATACTCTTCCTGAACCAGTTGCGGTAACATCAAAAGAAAAGGGTTCAAGCTCAAGTGCAAATCCAATCTTGAGAAAGTTGTTGACAAAGAAGACATTGAAAGGAGACAATTGGCCAGAGAAAAGTTCAAAAGGTGGAAGAATAAATGTAGTACCACCCATTCAGGAGGAAAAAGAGTTGAACGAAGTAGAAAACAGTAGTGGAGAAGAAGGCGAAAGTAGTAAAAGAGTTGCAAGCAAGCAATATTCTGGTCCAGAATGGGCATATGTAACTACAAATGAATGGCAAGATGAATTTTTGAGCTATTGTTTTGACAGAGACACTTAAATTTTTTATTTTAGCACGTGAAGAACAGCAGAGTATGGTTGGGAAGAAGTTGAAACTGAAAGTCGTGCTTTAAAGAGACATTAATAACTGAAATTGACAAATATAACTGAAGTTGACAAGCTGCTATACCAGAATTGAAAAAGAGAGACTGTCCTGAGTTAATGAACTATTGAAAGAAAAAAAAAAACATTTAGGAGGGGTTTTGTTTTTGATTTTGTTGCTTTGTTTTGGAAATTTTTGATTTTGTTTTTGTCTTTAGTGATTCTTTGGAGACCATGAGAAACTTTAGAAACCAAAATAGTAGAATTAACTGTTGCAAAATTTTAGGTATTGGTTTGGCGGCAGTGAGTGTGTTAATTTGTTTATTGTTATTAGTAGGTATGATTGTTTATGAGACAAATGGAGCCAACCATGCTGCAGAGAGTGGTAATTCTTTGGATACTACCACTACATCATTAACTAAAGATAAGTTTAGAATAGATGCCAAACACATAAATGAAGAAAAAGAGCTTTCCTCTAATGTTTACTATCGCTTATTACATGAGTATGTTGAGGTGATGGACACGAAAGAGTGTTATGTTTGTACACATATTCCGACTTCAGTGGAAGAAGGAACTACTTATCACAGAGACTTCATTGGAAGAAGGAACTACTTATTATAGTCTGCCTATGACTTATGCTATAAGTTGCAGTCTTTTACTAACGTGCTTCTATAACCAAGAATATATTCAGTATTTTTATTCAAACTATGATGTGGTATTTTTGTTTATACCTGTCATAGGTTATTTGAATAAAATAGCCAAGGATAATAACATAGTTATTATGAGACATTTCTTTGAGCCTACTTTAACCTTTGGCACTGCTTTTGCTCTTCACAACAATTTAACATGTTTATTAATACTTGTAGAGAAGACATTTTTAGACGATACAGAAGATAGAAGGAGAGAAATAATGGCAAGGATAAATAAAGGAGTGATTAGTCGTAAACCTGGAATTGATTATGCTTGTACTGACATTACTAAACAAGGAAAATTAACATTGGATGCTGATCATGTGGGACAGCTTTGTATACATAGGCCACAGAGTAATAATGATAGAGTGTTGGTGGGAACGAGTGAATGCAGACATGTGTTTATGTTTCGGATTAAATGGGATTTTATGATGAATGGACAGGATCCACCAGTGCCTGGTGTGTACTATATTTGTGGAAGAAATGCATATTACCGTCTTCCTAGAGGATGGTATGGCACATGTTATTTGGGAATAGTCTTTCCAAAAATATATCAGTTGGGAGACTTAAGGAAATTTCCTAAGACAATGAAAATTCAAATGAGACACAAGCAAGAATCAGTTTCTAGCATTGTGGGAGACATTTATGGAGCTATAATTCCTTCAGTGGGAGTAGTTCTGAATTCTATTAAGATACAGAAGTTGTCTACAATAGTAGGTAACATGTTGACAAGTTATTCCTGAGCTATCATTCTTCAAATACTGAGTTAGCTGCTACAAGAGCTATGGCACTTCAGAACCGCCTTGCGTTAGACATTCTCTTGGCAAAAGAGGACGGAGTTTGTAAAGTACTTGGTTTGAGTCATTGTTGTACTTATATACCTGATAGTTCAGGAGAAGTTAAAGGTTTGATTAAAAATGTAACAAATAACAAAGAAGATTTAAAAGAACTAACTGAAACTACAATTTGGGAGAAAGCTGGCAAGGGAATTGCAGCTGTGGGAAATTGGTTGGGTAACGTGGGAAAAGGAATTATATTGAAAATAATAAAATGGGTGTTGATAACTGTGTTTTGTCTAATTGGAACTTGGGGAATATACAAATTAGTGAAATGGTTGAAAAGGAGGAGATTTGAGAAGAATCGACGAAGGTTTGACATACAAATGACTAAATTTTATGGGGAAAATAAAGGGAAAAAGAAAAACAATACAAAAGTAAAAGAGACAAGGTTTTGAATTTTTTAAATAAAAATAAATACATTATTGTGGATTTGTGTGATGACATAAATAGTCATCAGAGGAGGGATTGCAAGAGTGTAAAATGTTCTAATATCTTCTAATGATTTCTAATGTACTGATCATTGATGAATTAACATGTGAAAACGGTTGAGTTTCATAATGGTCACCATAATTCATTTTATTTCTCAGTTTATACAAAACTTTACTTATAATCGTAGTTATTTTCCATTGCTCAATGCTTACATAAAAGACTGTGATTATTAGCTTATAAATGTGTAAACAGCTACCCCTAGCGGGTTGCTGCGTTATGTTTTACAAGGTCAGATTTATTAAGTCATTACACAAGTTTGAATGTTCTATTGTTAGAAATTGTCATTAATACGTGGTTTCTTCCTCGAGGATGAAAGTAAATGTTGCAAGCTGAAAAGTTTCTTCCTGAGAAGAGAAGTTTAAACGAGAAGGAACAATGGAGTTACAGACGAGACGGAAGAGGAAATGTTACTGTTATGATCGTGCCCTGGCTAATGTCGTCACTGTATTTTAGGTTTTCACATGAAATAACTATTGGTTGAATTGTAAACCACCCCATGTACTGACCAATCATAAACTTTTTGAATTGTAAACCACCCCATGTACTGACCAATCATAAACTTTTTGAAGTTTAGTATAAGAATCTGGGTAGGACTCTCTTGAGGTCATTTATTCTTCTTTACTTGTTCATACTCTTCTAAATGGTGGTTCGAGTCATATTAGCGATGTGGGTTTAGCTGTTGATAGGCCCGATTCTCTGAAGACTTACCTGATGATGTCCCCTTGCTGAAGTAGACTGCATGTTGTTGTTCTTTGGGTAATGTGTGAAATTGCATTGATATATGTGTCTCTTTTGCTTTGCAGGTACCAGCTGCAACTTATTGTTTAACTGCTGCAAAATAATCATGTTTTTTTATAATAACCTGAGTTAGTGATATTTTTCTAACTATAAGTATTACCAACTTTCTTTTTACATGAAGTCTAACATGTTGATGCTAATTTGTGGTTAGTGAGGGAATTTTCCTTTACATGCTCATGATTCATATTCACATGTTTTGATCTTGTGCCAATATTAGTGTTAATAATCAGTGTGTTGATGTAGGACATCATTTGCTTGATTGTTTTGATTAAACTCAGATATACAAGATGTTATAATCAGCCATTATTGATTTATATGCATATCATTTGTGTTTAAGAGTAATTTTCGTGACATTAGCATTGTTAATGTAGAGAAATAAATTCACAAATCTTCTTAATAAATTGGTGTGGTTATTGTTTGACGTTCAGATCTTTGAATATGATGACTACTGTTAATGATTATATCATTCATTGTTGACATCCCCTCAAATCTATGTTGTGTTAATCCATTGGCCTCTAGCGCAAAATCCACTATTTAGTCTGAAGTAATAGCTAGGATTTCTTGGTGGTGCAGCACTACTGCCAATGTCATACTGTGGCTGTCGGACTGCCACATTAGCAGCAGTCCGACCGCCACTGTGACCCTGGCGGTCATTGGACTGCCAGGGTCGTAATGAGGGCCTATGTCAGCCAATGTGCATGAAAGCCACAAACACACCAAAGTTCATTAAGAGATGTGAAGGTCATGGTTTAATTGCAAACAAATGCATGTAATAGCCCAAAAAACTGTTGAAATATATAGCGTAAATTGCGAATTGTGCCTCGCCGAGATTACTCGTCAGGGGGAGTAAGCACAATATAAATGCAATTTAATGAAATCCCGACTTTTATCATCTTAAGTATGTGCTCAACCTCATTTTTGTGAAGAATTCAAAATTTCCATTTCCAACAAATACACAATATAGTGAAAATATAATGAATTAATATATAAATGAATGTAATGATTGGTATACCCTCTACTATATCTGTTGTTTCCAATATAATTCTTTACTTCTAAGGAGACAATGTCCCTCATTATGAGTCTGGCAGTCTTAAGATCGCCAGACCTGCGGTGGCGGTCTCACCGTTGACTGGCCGGCAATGAAGACTGACAAATTACGCCCATCCTGCTGCTTTTCTGCAGTCTGCTGTGCTGGAGGTGAGCACCTGTGGCCCAGTGGACGCCATAATGCCGCTAGCGGTATTACAATGAGGAAGACCACCAGCATTTTTCTGGCTGTCACGCCGTAAGGAAAATCTGGCGGTCTTGTATCCCGACAACAGGAATCTGCATTCCTGTCACTGGGATACTCCCGCACACACGTCCACATACCAACACAGATACACCCACATACCCCCACAAATGCCTCATTCACCCACGCACACACATCATACAGCCCCATTCACACTAACATACATACACAAACACTGCACTCATACATACATTCACACCTCTCTCCCCCTGCATCGCATACAAACACTCACCTCTTCCATCCACTCAATCGCACTCATGCACTCATGCACTCACCCCTCCCCCATTCACAAACATTCACACATCCCCCACCCCATCCACAAACACTAACACACTCCCCTCACCCCGTCCACAAAAAATCACACACAGACACGCACCCACAAACACTCCTCCCGAATTCATGACATTCACACATGCACTCACACACACACCCCTCCCCTGTCAGGCGATCCACTTACTCATCCATCGAGGGGGTCATGTGGGAGGGAACGGGTCCCTAAGCTTCCACCGCCGGCAGCACTCCGCCATCAGGACACGCCACGCTGCATTATGTGTCGTAATACAGCGTACAGTGTCCTTTTGGTGCAGAAGTGATGGCGTGGAACCACATCTTCACCGTCGACTGCCAGCATGACTGGTGCTGGAATTGTTCCCAATTTCGGACGTAATTCTAAAATTAGTCATAATAAGGCAGTCTTAAGGCTGCCAGCACTGGTGGTCTTTCGGCGCCCGTGTCTCCGCAGTCTTACGAAAAGACAGCCAAACTTGTAATGATGGCTAATGTATAATGTTTCAATTGAAAAGCTGACATGGTTTAAACATATTTGTACACATATTTTACAGAATGTATATTGTAAACTGAATTGTCAGGTATATCCTCTTAACAGGAATTGACATTGTCAGACTCAGGACCACATTAAGAGTGGGCTCTTACTACAGATTTGAGTGGGAAAAAGAGTTTCCACACAAAATATGAGTCCCATGCTAAAACCACAAGCAGTATTACAGAGGGGGTTTCGGGGACAAAGTCTTCCAGAGAACTATAATCCAAGGAAAAGTTTGAAACTATCATGTGTAAAACAGTGCAGTAACAGTGATTTTCATATGTTATTCCGTATTCCATGGTTTGCCTAAGGGAGTTGCTTGCAATATCGCAGCAATAGCACAACATAAAATTACAAACATCTGTGGTATTATAAACGCTGGGCCAGGCCAGTTTAACCCCAGAAGTTGTAATGTGGGCCTTAGAGGCTATCCATTTTATTGTCCCTGTAAGATGAACTGCCAGATCGGTTGTGTTGGGATTCAAATTAGTGACCTGAAAGTACCACACATATCTCTTTAGTGCATGCTCAATTTATTGAGCTACCTTCATGACCAATACTTTTTAAAGAATGCTCACTGTTTGCAGCAACTGAAGGAATTCATATTCAACATTTTAGACTTCCGTTTTGTAAAGAGATTGGTGTAGCATGTTTTAAGGAAGCTTGAGATTCAGAAATCCAAGTCAAAACACATTAGCTCGGTTTGCACTGGCCGAATGCCTTATTTAACAATGAGCAGAACAGTAATTGAAAATGAGGATGTCCATGCCTCCTTTTGAGAATCCTTGTTAGTGGCAAGAAAAGGGGGCTTTGGAGTCTTACAATTACTCACACTTTTACGAATCAATAGTCAAGGCTTTCCTAACTCCGGAGAGCTGTAATTATTGCGAGGTAGCAGAGAGCATGTAGGTGTGGTCACAAGTACCCAGGCCGCGGGATTGGGCCTGAGGGGAAGGACTGGGACTATGTCACCACTGGAAGGCAAAGGCCATTTGGGGGTGGGGTAATTTTCCAGGTTGACCGGCAGTGTGGGAGTCCCATCTTTACAGGGCAGCACGGAATTGAGTGGTCTTCTTTGCTCCACTCCACGTCACAGCCTCACTGTGCTGTCGGCTGACATCATGTTGTCCGCAGCTTTGCTACCAGCTCTCGCCTCTCTGCCCTCTGGGAGCCACTTGGGCTGAGTCCTTGTTTCTTGCCCAATCCAACATTTTGGTGGTGGCTCTGGAGGATGTTTGAGAGATCTGATGGCATTTAGGTAGTATTGTGGGGGACAAAGTGGAGCGTAGAGGGCAGTTGAGGCCATTATTGTTGAACTGGGCTTGGTTTTGGCCGAGTTCTTGTCTGGCAGATTTCGATTTGTCATAATTGGTTAGGAGGTTTGTTGTGGCCCGAGTGCTTTTTCTTGTGAGTGCCTTCTCCTGCAGCCTGCGATTCATTGTAATCATCAAGGAGTGTGAGAGTCTTGTTTGTGGACCAAGTGTTTTTTTTCCTGCAACTACGGTTAATCTGAGGCAGTGATGCACAGGATGGACCCAATGGACAAATTGTTGGCACCTTTGCGCTCACCAGCCCTGCAGTGGGGGCTAGCACCTGAGCCACCAGCACTGGCAGAGAGGCCGAGGAGGATGGGTGTACCTCCAAGAGCAGCATTCCCACCAGTAAATTAGTAGATTAGGAAGCAGACTCTGGGTAGTGAAGGGGGATATGCTTCGCAAGTGACTCCGGAGGTAGCCTCGGTCAGCGCAGTGGGTGCAGTAGAGGGACAGCATGGTACACCTTGAGTAATAGAGCCTACCGCGAATAACAGTATTGTACAGAGTGATAATTGCTAAATGGGAATTAGGGTGTCCCCAGTGGTTAGCGCTGGGCAGCCAAATCTGGTGGCTATCTTGGCTAGTGTTTTCCCCTGGTTGTCAAAGGTTGGGATGTTATCCTCCCTATAATAGGTGAGATGCATTGGCTAGAGTAGTGGAGAGTGATAACACTGAGAGGGCTAAGTGCGCTGGTGGCTCATCTGGACAGTTCCTGTGGGCAATGTGGGCAATGTCATGAGGATTGGATGGGTGGTGCACCTATGGTACCTGCTGGCAGGTCCACAGTAGTTATGCAGAGGGCTCAGAGGCCATTAGTTACTGATACCCAAAATGCCGGTGTGTGGCTCAGGCTGCACAGGTGGCAGATGCAGCCCCACTACCTATCAAGGGGTCTACGCTAGCAGTACCTCTGCTCCATTACCAAGCATTGGTTTGGTGGATGTGCGTTCTGAATATGACTAATTGGGCAGGTGTGTATCGGTAGAAGAAAGGTAGAAGATTTGAAAAGGGAGTTATGTTGAGATATGTGAGCTAATTTCTGATATGATGAAAGGGAGGAGAGTAGGTGGTATACGGAAGGCTCTCATTCTAGGGATTGTGCACATTGGTCATACAAGAAAAAGGTGGAGGAAAGCTTGCTTAATTGGGTCAAGGGTTTTACAATTGTTCAGACTATTATGGGCAAGAGATTCCCTACATTAAAAACTTAATTAGCATGCTATCAGTATAGAATAGTGTATGTACATGATGAGTTTGGGGGTCGGCATGGAGAATTTAGAAGGATGAAGGCAACTGGGCACACTTTAGAATGGCATAGGACTGAAGTGAATACTTAATTGCACTTCCTAAAGGTGCATAAGGTGGAGGCTCTCACAGGTCAGCCCTTTTGGGGGGCATCAGGTGCAACAACTCACACAGGGGAGAGGAGCGAGGAAGGGGTCCTGCTGGGACTTTAACAAAAGGTTGTGTTCTAGTGCCCCTGGGACATGCAATTTTAAGCACTGCTGTGCCTTGTGTGGCCTCCCTTCGCACCCAGAGTTCATGTGTTTTAAGAAGTCAAGGGACAGGGGCCTAAAGAAGCATGAATGAACTGCCCTTGTTGGTTAAGGTCTCCTCTCCAGTGGAATGCATACAGCCACACAGCTGCAGCGCAGCTGCTGTATGAAGGCTTTATGTACAGTTTCTGAATCCCTGCAGTGAGCTGTGTAGGGGTTCAATTATGCTAAAATCAGCAGTCACTGCAAGCTAAACTTCTTGTGGCCAGGAAAAAAGATCAAGAAAGAAAAGAGCTTGGGGTGGGTGGCAGGTCAATTTGACTCATCCCACTGGAGTGTTTCATGTGCTTCCCTTTGGGGATGGTGCCAAAAAAAGAAACAGGGGGGTACTGCCTGATCCACAACCTGTCAGCACCTAGGGAGCAATCGATCAATGAGGCCATTGATGAGACACTGTGATTAGTCAAATATGTTTCCCTAGATTAGGCCATCAAGATGATTATGGAGCTGGGACCTGTAACATTTCCAGTGTAGGCTGATATAGAATCAACACTTAGGCTACTGCTGATTCATCCAGATGACTTTAATTTGTTAGGTTTCCAAATTGAGGGCTCTTTTTGCTTTGACAAATGCATGCCCATGGGCTGCTCTGTCTCCTGCATGTATTTCGAAAGGTTTAGAACCTTCTTAAAGTGGAGATTTCAGCAGAGGATGTGGCACCAGTGGGTGTTACCTTATCTTGATGATTTAATTTTTCTAGCTCCCCCCAGACACAAAAGGGTGTGGGGATGTCTTAGAAGCACTTAAAGTATTAATGGACAAGTTTGGGGTGCCTTTAGCTGAGGACGAAAAAATGTGGCTCCGTCTCAACAACTGAATTTCTGAGGCTAGAGCGTGATTCCAATGCAAGAGTGTCCAGGCATCGTCAGGAGAAGGTCAGAGCATGAGGGCCCTAAAAGGGTGCATCGAAGTCAAGAAAGTGACACTGCACCAACTGCATTTTGACATGGGCTGGGCATTTTCCAGGTCCATTGCACAGGCCATGTCTGATGTGAAGCCAAGGCGCCATCATACAAGGTTGTCAAGTGAGGTACAACAGGACATGAGTATTTACAAAGCGTTTTTGAAAGATTTCAATGGTTCTGGTGTGTGGCCAAGTCCGGCTAAGATCAATGGGCAGTTACATTTATTTACAGACTCTGCAGGGAGCATAGGTTCATGGTGCGCCCAATGTTGCCCAGTAGACTGGGTGGAGTCAGGGCTGGATTGCAAATATATGTTTCTTGGAAATCTTTCCCAGTTTGGTTGCCGTCTCAATCTGGCCGGACCAGTTCCACAATCAGTTTCTGATATTCTGGTCCTACTACATGACTGTACTAGAGTGGATCAACCAGCAGGCAGATACATGTAAGATGACCTTGAGTTATTTTGAAAGAAATCATATTGCAATGTTTAAGGCTCAATGTCAATTTTAATTCTAAGCATGTACCTGACATATTGAACAATGCAGCAGTTGTTTTGTCTTGTTTAAGATGCAAGCTTTCAAGAGCCACCACCCAGAAGCAGCAGTGTTCCCTTCATCATCCCAGGAACAACACTGGTGGCTTGGTACCCAAGCCTACCAGACTTTGTGGCTGCCAGCTTAGGGCCCAGGACAAGGCATGCCTATGAGGAGGTAATTTGTACTTACAGAAGGTTTCACTGGAAAGATGGAGTGGGGGAGTTATTTTGAACTAGGTCTATAATTGCATTTTTGGGAGCTTTAAGGGAGGAAGGGAGGCCGGTGGTGTACACTAGGTGGCACACTGCAGTAATTTTCTTCTTTGTGAAAATGCAGTGACATCCCGGTGGGAGCAAGGTTTTCCATGTGGAAAGAGCTCTGAGGGGCTGGCAGGGAGTGGAAGGGATTAAGCAAGATGCAAGGTGTCTCATAGATCCAAACAAACTGTGGAATATCATTGCCAGCCTGGAGAAGGTGTGCAAATTTCCTGATGAAGCATGCCTTTTCAGAGCAGCAGTTTCCTTGGCATTCTATGGGACATTAAGAGTAGGGTAGCAAGTGGTGAATAGTAAGAAGGACAAGTATGGTGCTTTGCAGGTGAGGAATATTGGATGGCGAAATCGCTTCCTAGCAGTAACCATCAAACGCTCAAAAACTGACCAGATAGGTAGAGGAGAATATATTCTGCTGCTCGGGGTGCAGGGCAATGAGAGCTGTCCACTGGAGAACACGCAGGCCTATATGGCGCACCTTCCAAAAGAAGTATGAGGCACTTACTAACTACTAAGTTTCAGCTTGCCAAAGTCCTCGGTATGGCTCTGGGATCGGCAAGGTTGGACCCTACAGAGTATAGCCCCCACTCCTTTAGGAACGGGGCAGCTACTATGGAGGCAGGAATAGGGCTGATTGGACAGGCAGTCCAAAGGATAAGGAGGTGGATATCTGATTGTTATAAGTAACATTTGAGGTTAAACATGTTGTGATGACCTGATGTTATTCCTTTGCAATTCCTCGTACAGTGCCCTCCTGTCAACACAGGTGGAGGACATGCTAAAGAGATGCTGTTACCTGATCGCCCATGTCAACGTGGGAGCAGGATGTATTAAGGAAGTATTGGTGCTGGATCATTCCTTTGGGAAGCGTGTAAAGGACTGGTATGTGGATGGAGACTATGCAAAGCAGGCTAGAAGGGCCAGATTTCATCTAACTTTCTGAAGGGCAAGGAGGCCTTCACTTAGTAGACTTGAGGTCATCACTGGATAGATCGCCGCCATAGAGGCTTCCGTCCCTGGAGATGGCACTTGTACATTTGGGAGGTAATGATTTGGCCACCATAGGCTGCAAAGACCTATTTGAATTGATAGTCTCATAGGTGCGTGGGCACTCAATAAGGTTCCCTGGAGCTACAATAGCATAGTCTTCCATTGCATAGGAATGGACTCAGGTCAAAAGGCAGACTTCTGCCCAAAATGCACATGACTGCTTTACTGAAAACGCCAACATCCATCAGCAGGACAGTGTTGGCAATCTAACAAGTCTACTGTACTTCTAAGTAGGAGGACAGTTGCAAGAATTCAGCTCACTCTGGGAGCAGAAGCCTTGTGTGCCCTGTGTGCAGGAAGCAGAAGGAGAAGGAGAAGGAGAAAGGTCCTGCAATCGGCAATTGGTGAATGGCACTTTGGATGCTCCTAATGGAACGGAGCTGCACAGCACCGGGCTGCAGGCTGCAACAGCAGGCCAAAGCTCCAGCTGAGACCCAAGGCCAGATGCAGATTTAAGGTCCTGCAAATGCCTCACCACTGCTCCAGCACTCTAAGTGGAACGGAGCTGCACCATGCCCACCGCCGATGACACAGCCACATCAACTGCCTGACCACCCAGCTTTACTCCAGCAGCCTCAGCTGGGCGCACTCATCAGGCAGAGCCTTCCAGACCCCCTCAGCCCCCTCACACAGGGAGCAGCAATTCGTGAGCTTTGGGCCCAAGCAGAAGGTCATTGGAAGGCCTGAGCAAGGGGCAGACTCAAGCTGCAAATCAGCACTGGAGGTCTCCAGGACGGCTAGACTCACAGGATCCCATTATTCAACCCAGGACCACAGGCTGTTCCAGAAGGTCCTTTGCTGCTCCAGGGCGGTCTACAGCTACAGCCGCAGCTGCAGGGTCCAGCAGCAGGCAAGGAAGCAAGCAGCAAGTAAGCACGTGTGCCGCGACCAAGCCTAGCAAAGTGCAAGCGGGGCAGCCATGGGCGTCTGTCGCTGAGTGTGCTCCCCAGTACCCCGCCAGGTCTGGCTGTGGCTTGCTGGGCAACCAGTGAGACCGGCTCACCATTGGCCTCCGACTCTCTTGCATTCGCGCAGCCCAGGGATATCAGCAGCTGGGCACCGGCAACTCTAGGGAACTCCAGGGGAACCCCACCCTCCCGTCACACTTCTGGACTCACTCCACGGTGCAGGAGGAGGAGCTCACATAGATTTTGGAATTCTGAAGGGGGACCAAAAGAAGAGCATGGCGAGAGCATCGCAGCTCCCGCCTCCCTCCTCCTAATGGCACATGACAAGGCACAAAAATTAATGTGGAGAGAGAAGGCAGCCCCCAGTAAACAGGGGGTGGGCCAAAAGGGGGAAAATGAAGCATGCCTCAAAACCCCAAACCATGCAACAGGTGACACCAAAGGGGTCAACAGCCTCAAAAGAAGGCTCCCCAGGACCCTTGGAGCAGCCACTAAAGATACTCCAGAAGGTGAAGGGAGGGCCCAAAGGGATCCTGGAGTACTTTCCATCACTGGGGATAATCACAAGCCATAATACTCTCTCTGAAGAACCAGTTCTGAGATCATAGCTCAGCTAGAGATATTTCAGTGACAGTGCAATCACCCTGGGCAGAACCTGGGTGGACTTCCCTCCACGCAAGACAGCACAAGAATCAATGCTGGAACTTTCACTATCAAGCTCCCTCCCCTGTTTGGAACTTGGAGAATGAGCCAGCTGTCCAGCCTCAAAAGCGGGCAATCCATCTATCCCCTCTATCTATCTAGCCCCTGATGACCTTCCCACCAAAGGGCAATGCACTGAGGAAATTCAAAAAGGAAGCTGGGAAAACCTGGCTTCAAAATTATCAACCCCAAGGATAAATCAGCCCATCCACCCCTGGGAGGCCTCTCTTACACAGGAGGAGTTGGAGGAGGTCTTCAACAAAGACATAGATAAAGGGGTGCCCAACATACACCCGCAAATAGGAACATTAACCAACCCTTCACAAACCTGCTGTATACAATGGAAACAATGCAAAATCAGGAGCTCATTGACTCAGGTGCCCCTCTTGTGGCAGGATAGGACAGTCTAAACAAAACCCTCACAGCCATAACAAATGCCACTATTTTTAATACAGACAAACTGGACATTCAAATTCAAATCGTGCAAAGGTTGGCAACCACTTCCATGGCTATTGACGAAAAGCTGGACTAATCAAAAAAGCTCAAGCACATGTGGAGGCTGTCAAGGAACCACCCATCTAGGACAATCATTGCCACTATAGCTCGTTATTAGACAAACTGCAAGAATTTCCATCAATCATGTCAACAATAGCAGTAAACTTAAAACAGAAAGCCGAACAGTGGAGAAATGGCAGGCTCTGGACACAGGACCAACTTACCCCCACAAAAACAAAGTGCTCAAATGGGGATCCACAGCATTACAACCCAAGCCGAAGTATGCATGGAAAAATGGGTGGGAGTATTAGAGGAAAGTCCAAAAATGGTGCACATTCAAGAAGAAGGTCCCTTTCTTCCAGTTCTGGCCAGGAAAAACAAAAAAACATATCAGAACAGTGCACAACAAATCATTTATGGAGCAGGAAAACAAAATTCTTCCTTTACATAGAAACTGGAACAATAGCCCATGGGAAGGGAACTCGAAAAAAGAGTTGAGCAGCAAAAAGGAATTAATAAAATGCTTGCCGCCCATTCAATTGACAGACACCACAGTTCTGCCTCTGCGGTCATAGCATGATAATTATACTCAAAGGTAGCAGATAGAGCTAGGAACTGTCTCAGCCAGAAGCATGATCCAGGGGGTCCTCAGCAATGCAGCCGCATTGGGCAGGCCTAAAGAACTCCAAACCAAACTGCCCCAGGTCAAACACCCACCTGCAGTTGGCACCCTCCGGTACAAACCTTCCGATCTCAAACTCCGGGTCATGCAGCGAGCAAAAAGGGGATCCTGGTCCCACCTCCTCACAAGGGGCACATCCCATATTAATCATGCAATGGAGCCCCACGTGAACCGTAGCCAACTCTGTAAATGTACGTTGTCCACCCAGGTCACCCATCCAGGAACTACCCTTGAGGAAACAAGGGAACATTTGAACAATAATTCTGCAACGGGACTCTCATCCTAGATGGCAAGACTTTTGTGGCCCATCACAAAGACCATTGCTCATTCTATTAGTTCAAACCACACACATCAAGCACCCACCGTGGTAGAGCAAATGACAACCACTGATGCCGAAATCACAACAGCCCTGCACTTCACAAAGGGCCACAATACTGCAGCCAATCCTCCACTGAACTCAAATCATAAGGACACTCACAGCCTAATTTTTCATCCAACATATAAATCTCAGGGCCCTTGCGACATCTTAAACAGAGGCAACCTCTTGAGAGTCTGCAACGATATCCCATGGCTGGGACTATTAAACAGTAAAGACCTCGAGTGCATAGCCTTTCTAGCACCAAGTAAGAGCAACGCTAATGAGTGCACGGAAGTCTGTTTTAACAGCGCAGAAAAAGTGCAGCTGCTACTATCAAAATCAGAGGTATTTGAACTCTGGGGTATAGAGTTTAAAGAAGTGAACAAAGCAAAATATCTGTTATTCCTCAGCCCTCAAGGAGCCAGGGGAAATTGCGATGGACCATCAAAAGCAAACTGCAGGGACATTATCCAGAGATCAATCCTACAACACACTAAGGGGGCATCCTCCTCTTTCACTCCTGGGACAAAAGAATGCATCATCTCCGTCATACAGGAACAACAAATAACAAGACCTGACTAGGTAATGGATAATCAAAAAGAGGAAACCAGTTGGAATAAATTATGCCCTCGACCCTGACACACCGCTGCACCCCAAGACTGGAGGTTGGTCCCAGGAACACCAAAAAACATCTCAAATTCTGGATCGCAGCCCAAATGTGCGACAGGCAATACAAAAATAATATCTTGGAATATAGTGGGGGCAACTAAAATCACTCATGACCCAAACTTAGAATCCTTTTTGAGAAAGTTTGACATCATCTGTCTACAAGAAACTTGGAGAGTGGCTGAACATCCATTAGCAGAATTCCAAGACTTATTTTGCCCAATAACAAAAGAAAAGAACAAGGGTCAGACCAAGTGAGGTCTTTCCACCTACATAACCACAAGTAAAGCCTAACGGCAAGGAGACTGGACCAACTGACACCCCACATGTTAGCCGTCATCCTTGACCCCTATGCGACCCATCAACTGCAATTATTAGACACTATGGAAAACAAATTACAATCTCTAAGAGCCTCATATGGGCACGCATTCTGGCTAATCACAGGCCATCATCTGTTGTTATTGCATTCCTTATTAAGACAGGCACCCCCAAACACACTAAAAGCATTAATCTGGGAGGAAACAGTCCTGAACTTACTGGTTGTCTCAAACCCAGGGTCTGACAATATCGCTTTGGCAATCAAGCAACTACAGACAGAAGAGCTGTGGCAAAAAGACCTTACCGCACAAAGCATTTAAGCAGCTAATGAGTAAGCAAATCAAACAGATATCGTTGAGTAAGGACAAGGACAAATTGAGGTCACTTTCCCTCACAACACGTACCAAGTGCCAAAAGCACAGCCACACCTGGGAGAAACTCTAAATAAATTTCTAAAAACAGAGATGCTGCACACCAGGTTTGGTCTACTACCATGACTGGAAGTGATGCCAAAATGGCACAAACCCTCACAAAAAAGGAAAATGCAGGCTATGTGCACACCAGCAGGAAGACTTTTTACACCTTTTAAGCATTTGCCCCGTTCTGTCACCCTGGCGTAAACTGTACATCAAAAATATGGTAATCTCAAACGGCATCAAATCATGCTGTCAAGCCATCCTTTTTTTCCTCAAAGGACTGACATCTCAGCATGTGGCATGTGCAACAAAATTCATATCAAAAGCAGAACTCCTTTTAAAGCAGGTACTAATAAACCATGAAAGCTGAGGAAGGCACTTAGCTCATGACCAATCAACTTTTTGAATGCTGCTCTCACGCACAGCCTAGATGCTGAACATGATGGACAGCATGGAGTTGGAGAGGACAGCGCGTGCCAATCTTCCCCATGAAGAAACACTCATCCTGATTTAAGTGGACTTCCAATTCATCAGCTAGGTACCATTGTTTTTATACTGTGCGCGTTAGAAACCCTGTTGCTCATTTCTGTCTTACTATTTTTACCTTTCTATGTATATTGCTGACTGCAACTATTTTAATTTATTATGCAATAAAGGTATGTCATATCAAATAGTCCCAAGAATGAATTAGAGAGGTGGTAAGTCCGCCAGGGCCCTAAATGAGCCTACAAAACATCTAAACAGGAAACTAGCTAAATTATTGAACACAGCCAGTTTGCCTTCAAAACCTTAACCTTATGGTTGCATTAAGGCCGAGTGCTTTTTCTTGCAGGATGGTGTAAACTTGCCCACGGATAGCAACACAGTGTTTCTAGAGAATTGGATGGTGTGGCTGTGCCAACACACCCAGCATATTGGAGGGTGCCAGATAGTAGCTGAATGATGCTGGCTTGTAGCAGTTGAGGTGATGATTGGCAGGGACTCTTTGGGTTCCCTGCGGCATCCTCTTTTTCAAGCAAAACAATAGGTTAAAACATTAGCTTTACAGGAACCTCAAAGGGGTGCTGCCAGCACGACGTAAGGAAGCTGCAGTGGTGCAGGGGGCTGATCGCTAACATGCAGTCCTTACCTGTCAGCCACATGCACAGGTGCAGTGGGTGCAACCTAGCACAGGCCCTTTGGAGACAAAGATGAGGGGGTGTTCAAGGTAGGTATCCTAAGGGCAGGCACAAGAACTCCTGGAGAGGAAATATGGGGCCCTCCCAAGAGGAGGCTCCCACTGTGAGCACTATAGGGGGTAGAAAAGGAAGGGTCATGGAGCCAGTCATGATCTCACTTAGGAACTGTTTCTACTGTTTTAGGTTGCACAGGAACCAACTAGATATCGTTAGGTGACTCATATGTATCTGTCAAGGACAGGTTTCACTGGTAACAAACAAGTAAATATAATTGTGGTTCCTGTGCAAATTTTTGTGAATAGTTGTTTTCATGTGTTTAATAAAATTTGGCCTGAGATCTTTTGATCTCAGCTCCAAAAGTGGTCTCAGGCTAAGTCTCTGGTATGCTAGGTAGGGATGGGCAGGGTGGAAGGTCAATTTTATCCCAGGGACCTTGGTGCTTCCTTGTCCATATAGATAGGCTTCTTCCAACTCGAGATAGTTTTCAATATAGAGGGGGCATAAGAGAGCAGGCAAATGTGGCTGGGAGTGCCAAGCTGGGAGACCAGGCCTGGGTGGCTGGGCCATGCCTACATCACTGCTAGAAGGGCAACGTCCTTCCAGGGTGGGGTGGTGTTTCTGGGTCAGCCGGCATCACTGGAGCCCTGTTCTTAAAAGGGACAGCATGGCATTGAGTGGGCCTCTGTGCTCGGCTCTAAGTTGCAGCCTCACAGCTCCGTCGGCTGACCCCGTGATGCCCACAGCTTTGCTACTGGCCCTCTCATCTATGCCCTCTGGGAGCTGCATGCTCCCTTGTTTCCCCAACCACCATCCCTAGGGCGGAGGGCGGAGGGACTAGGGAGAGAGGTATCGCTAGGGGGGGTTACAGTTGCATTGTATGTGTTTTTTGTACTATTTTGCAGTGTTTGATTTTTAAATTTTTTAGGTGTAAAACCAAGATTTTTTGTGTGGTTCAACAGGAATTTGTCATGTCTAACATTTTCTTTGCCAGAGTTTCAAGATAAGTGGGTTATTTTGATGCAGATTTGTTGTATTGTATCTGGGGCAATGTCCTTATTGGCAGGGACTCTTCAGATCCCTGTGACATACCTTTTTCCATTTATGGAGCACATAGCTACTTATAAATGAAGTGTCCTAGTGCTAGAAGACTAGTTATAGGTAAAAACAAGTATACATAACACAGGAATTTAATTAGGTCCAAGCACCCAGGTTTTCAGTTACTTTCTAAACATCGATTCTGAGAGGCCTAACCTTAATTCCATGGGTAATCGATTCTAGGCTTTTAGGGCCAAATAATAAAAAGCACAGCCCGAATTCTGGCTTTTTCAAATCTTGGGACCACAGCCAATTTTGCAGCCATTGATCTCAGGTTCTGTTTAGGGGCATAGCAGGTAATCATGTTTTGCAAGTAAGTTGGCCTTGACTAGCCAGTGTCTTATAACAATAACAGTTTCACCTACAGCCAGTGTAGTTTATTCAGAGTGAGCCTAGTGCTGGCTCTTCCTGAAAGACCAAGTAACATTTGAGCCACTGCGTTGTGCACACATTGGAGCCTCTTCATTTGGATTTGTGTAACTCCCAAATAGATAACATTACAGTAGGCCAGGCAAGATATTATTAGGGCCTGAACTACCATTTTCTGGACAGGTTCTGGTAAGATATAGAGGACTTTTTTCAGGGACCTCAACATCCTAAAGGATTTTTCTGCCAAAGTAGAGATTTGAGCATCAAAAGAAAGTCTCTCATCAAACTAAATGCCCAAATTCTTCACCATAGGCTTAGGTGTCGGCAAGTGGCTGAAGTTATCCATCCATCAGGCATTTATCTAGCAAAACAATGGGTCAAAACATCAGTGTCACAGAAACCTAAAAGGTGTGCTGCCAGAAAGGCATAAGGAAGTCACAGTGGTGCAGGAGGTTAGGGGTGGTAGCTAACATGTGGTCCTTAACTGACAGACACCTGTGCAGGTGCAGTGGGCACAACCTAGAACAAAGAAGGTGGGAGCAGCGATTGCCTAAGGTAGGTATCCTAGGGTAAGCCGGCCCCCCTGCACAGACACTCCCAGAGATGGAGGGTGGGGCCATCCCATAAGGAGGCTTCCCACCTTCTGGACTGGGGGTGTGGTGTAAATGGAAGGGCCATGGACCCAGTCATAATCTCACTCCAGAACTGTTTCTTATGTTTTAGGTTGCACAGAAACAAACTAGATATGATTAGGTGACTCCTATCTCTTAGAGCCTCTGGTAAGGATAGGTTTCACTTGTAACAAGCATGCAAATATGGTAGTGGTTTATGTGCACATTTTTCGTGAAAAGTTGCTTTCATGTGCACAATAAAATACGCATGAGATCTTTTGATCTCAACTCTAAAAGTGATCTCAAGCTAAGTCCGTGGTATTTCAGGTGGGCATGGGCATGTTGGAGGATCAGGTTTATCTCAGGGACCTTGGCGTCTGACTGGCCATAGTAATGGGATTAGGAAAGAGAATGTCATATCTGCAAAACGAAAGGTATCTATGGAGGGCAACATTCATGAGAACCATTGCAGGATGTGAGAAGTATGCATCACACATATGGGTATGGCTTGCACCCACCTTCAAGTCACAGGATGCCATGTTCCCTGTTGTGGGCTTTCTGTCACAAATCATAATCGAATGTGCCAATCAAATTGTTTCAGTGGGATAAAAGCATAGCAAAACATACGTGAGTGCAAACATCTAAGTGCACCACATCTTGATGATGGTGATGTGATGATGGCCCACTGGTAATGGCTTCCCATGGGCTGTAGCTTGTGAAAATGCACTCCTGGCAGAAGAGGCTTGGGGCCTGGCCATGTTGTGGCAGGGGGCAGCTGGGTGGAAGTCCTGAAGCTGGGCCTGTAAAGGATCTGAGAAAAGACCTGCCGTTCACTTTTATCATCCAAACCCACACCCGTTTTCTACTCTGCGGGTCACTCTGGGGAATTCTTGGTTTTCTGCTCTAAGTCACCTTTGTTCACTTAAAAAAGGCAGCTAGATGGGTTTAGAACCAGGGCTTGTGTGGAAGATTGGGAGATGGAAGTCTCACTGTTACAAGGGTGATGTGTGGCCGAACATGATCTAAGAATATGAGTCCTCAGGACAGTTTCGGATAGGAAATAGGTGCTAGGTTGATTGCTATAAATTTTGTTTTCCTCCCTTTTGTGCAATAGTTGTGATGACCTTTTCCAAAGTATGTGTTCTAGGTCATTCTAATGTCTGATGGGGAAAGGAAACATTCCAGACTGGGGATTTGGGGGAGAGAGTGTAAAGGGCAGGGTTTTGGATGCACTACATTGACAGCAGCAGCCTGCCTATGGTGACCATGAGGTAGGTTGCATAAAAAGACTTTGGCCAGGTGGTTGGCTCTGGTGATTTTTTATACTGGAGTTAATAATTTTGTGCACTATGATCACCATGTCATACTTTTGATTACAGACATTTGTTTTGGCTAGAATAGACATTCCTTGGCCTGTGATTCCTAAAAGAGTTTGGAGGGATGGAACTTCTATGAGGAGCCTTAACAACTGTGCCAAGCACCTTAATAGGTTCATGCCGAGGCTACTAAACAGTCTTATAAGCATAAATATTTCCCACCTCTCATTGTCTTCGTCTATGTTTCTCTTTTTTTGTCTATGTTCTAGACCTTAGTCTCAACATTCTATGTATCCTTTATTTGTCCTTCTCTGTAGCTAGAGTGCATAAACTTTGCACTTACACTGACAAATCAGTGCAAAAATGACATTAGCTCCGACCAACCATTGAGAAAGCTCAGTTTTACACCAAACAGTGCAAATGTTATCTTTACACTGGTTGGTTGTGAAAATATTGTATAATTTAACTCCACCAATGCAACTTTCTATTCGTCTGGTGAGTTCTGTCTGTTATACCATCCTCTTTTTCTTCCTCCCTAACTCAGTAAATGAGACCATATCTGTTTTAACACATAGCTACATTTGTAAGGAGAACTTCAGAGTAGTATCACCTCACAACACATCCCAATCAACAAACTCTTTTTTGTTTAGTCCTCAAATAACTTATATAGCAACAACCCATTGAAAAATAAAGACCATGAAAAGCCTGGACCCCAAAAACATTGTCTAACAACATGCCATGCCACAATGGGATACACTACTCATATATTTGTTGCATCTCAGAATGACAAACGTCATAAATCTCCATTCATTAGTACTTCCACTGCAATTCAAAACAG
This sequence comes from Pleurodeles waltl, assembly GCF_031143425.1. NCBI lineage: Eukaryota > Metazoa > Chordata > Amphibia > Caudata > Salamandridae > Pleurodeles > Pleurodeles waltl. Next base: position 620,885,669 of record NC_090442.1, read on the forward strand.
CCAACCGAACATCTATACCAAATGCCATTAGAAGGCAGGGTTCAGCGAAAGTTTACTTATTCAGACATGTACTAGGGCCAAGTCCATCTTAGATCCCTTCAAAAACACATATGTTGAAGCTGCAATGCTACATTCCTCTCAGGCACCATTCAGTTGTTATCTAACTCTGTTGGAGAACTATTCTGGATAACACCAACACCAATGAACTTTCAAGTAAAAGAAAGTAAACCTCAAAGCCTCCACAGAATAAAACAAATGATTCGTTGATGTCTTCGGTGCAGTAGTTGGAAATTTCTATTGTAAAATCATCACATTTAATTGCTTAACACCAGCCACAGCAGATTGTGATCTTAAAAACGCTTTTAGATAATACAAAATTATCAACACTAGATCAACAACAATTACCTATGAGCTTCCACACATAAAGAACAAAGTTCCTCAACTTTGTCAAATAAGAAATAGGAAAACTCCAATTTGACACTGTCAGTGCTCTATCACCATATCCCACTCCCGTACGTGGATCCATCTACTCAATGTTTAAAATGGCACAGCCCTAAAATCTATCCACAGGCAATAAGTATTAAAACATTAAAACAGCCCCATGCAGTTTTATCACTGCCCGCCATACACAGCCAGATCGGCAGACCCACTTCTTAGTCTTGCCCTTACAGTAGCACTGTAATATAACACAGAAGAGGTTTACTGTTAATCTTTAACCATAAAAAGGAACCTGCTAACTTGAAAAGTTATCTCAAATCTAGGTTTCTTAACAAAGATGATACAATCATCTGTCCCAACACCAACATGACATTACGGAGAACAAGCTCCCTGACCAATGCCCCTGTGGCTTCTGACACTAACCTGTTTTCTGGGCTTTCAGGTCTAGTTCATGTTGGCAGACCGGTGGCATTCAAGAGTTCAAACCCTAGCATCCTTAACAATATGAAGATAGAAGCTTGCCCTGTAATAGAGCCACAGAAGTGGCAAAGAGAGTGCATCTTGGCATGCTACAAATAATGTAAATGATTACATACTGAATGCAGCAAGCAGTGCCTGCCCAAAAGTATTGTGCTGTACTGAAGATTTTTCAAAACATAAGTGCGAAAATTGAGTTGCTTGTGAAGGCTTCACATTAGGCTTATTTGAGAAATCTACAAGATGTTCCTAAAAATAAACTTACTAGCTGAATTTAATCTCTTGCAAGCTTCCTGCCCATGACTGGATGCTGGGATAGTCTATTTAGTTATCTTCTGGTTGTCTAACGAAAAGGCTATTCTTCATAGTAGCCACAGATTAGAATGGCTGAAAGGTGACACACTCCTCTTTAATCCCTTAGCTGCTGGACATTTCACCCCACCCCCCAATGCTGAGCCCATTTTTGGTTATTTGGGGTAGTTTGCGTTTAGGCCTTCATAACTTTTTGTCCACTTAAGTTATCTACGCCAAATTTACATCATTTGTTTCCAACATTTTAGGGATTCTAAAGGTACCAGAGTTTGTGGGTTCCCCTGGAGGAGACCAAGAAATTAGCCAAAATACAGCTAATATTTCGTTTTTTTAGGAAAAATGTGAAAAAGGGCTGCAGAGGAAAGCATGTGTTTTTACCTTGAAAATTGCATCACCAAAGTCTTTGCGGTACTAAAATCACCAGCTCCCCAGCTTTAGGAAGAGGCACACTTAAATCAGAAAATCACATTTTTCAACACAATTTTGGCATTTTACTGGGACAAACCCAATTTTTACTATTGTTTGTGCTTTCAATCTCCTTCCAGTTAGTGACAGAAATGCATGTGAAACCAATGTTAGGTCCCGGACGGCTAAACAGTTCTGAAATGTAGACAACATTCTGAATTCAGCAAGGGGTACATTTTTTAGATTGTTCAAGGCTTTCCTACAGAAAGTAACAGCTCAAATAAAAAAATATTGAAATTGAGGTGAAAAAAGAGCCATTTATTTCCACATTTTCTTCTATAACTTTTTCCAGCTATGGAAGATTTTTAAAAGCAGTATATTGTTATGGCTGCTGGACTCTAAAGGTTGCAGGGATATATAGGGCTTGTAGGTTCATCAAAACCCTACGTATCAAGAGCCAATAAATGAGCTTCACTTGGGAATGGGTTTTCATTGTGTACCGGGCATACAGCATTTCATTTGGTGAAATATAAAGTGTCCAAAATAGGTATCAATGAAACCTTTGTATTTCCAAATGGACATGGTAATGAGAAGCAGTGGTTATTTGCACATCTCTGAATTCCGAGGTCCCCATACTAGCATGTGAATTACAGGGCATTTCTCAAATTGACGTCTTTTTTACACACTGTCTTACATTTGGAAGGTAAAAATGCAGAGAAAGACAATGGGCAATAACACTTGTTCCTCTATTCTGTGTTCCCCCAAGTCTCCTGATAAAAATGGCACCTTATTTGTGTGGGTAGGCCTAGTGCCCGTGACATGAAATGCAACATGGACACACCACATTTTTACATTGAAATCTGATGTGTTTTCCGGAAAGTGCCTACCAGTGGATTTGGCCTCTAGCTCAGCTGGCACTGGGGGAAACCTACCAATCCTGTGTATTTTTGAAAACTAGACACCTAGGGGAATCCATGATACAGTGTCTTGTGGGGCTCTCACCAGGTTCTGTTACCCAGAGTTCTTTGCAAACCTCAACATTTGGCCCAAAAAACACAATTTCCTCTCATTTCGGTGACAGAAAGTTCTGGAATCTGAGAGGAGCCACAAATTTCCATCCACCCAGTGTTCCCCTAAGTCGCCCGATAAAAATAGTACCTCACTTGTGTAGGTAGGCTTAGCGCCCGTGACAGGAAATGCCCCAAAACACAACGTGGACACATCACATTTTCCAAAAGAAAACAGACCTGTTTTTTACAAAGTGCCTACCTGTGGATTTTGGCCTCTAGCTTAGCCAACACCTAGGGGAACCTACCAACCCTGCACATTTTTGAAAACTAGACTCCTAGGGGAATCCAAGATGGGGTGACTTGTGGGGCTCTCACCAGGTTCTGTTACCCAGAATCCTTTGCAAACCTCAAATTTTGCTAAAAAAGTACTTTTTCTTCACATTTCGGTGACAGAAAGTTCAGGAATCTGAGAGGAGCTACAAATTTCCTTCCACCCACTGTTCCCCCAATTCTCCCAATAAAAATGGTACCTCACTTGTGTGGGTAGGCCTAGCACCCGCGACAGGATAGACCCCAAAACACAACGTGGACGCATCACATTTTCCCAAAGAAAACAGACCTGTTTTTTGATCAGTGCCTAGCTGTGGGTTTTGGCCTCTAGCTAAGCCGGCACCTAGGGAAACCTAGCAAACCTGCGCATTTTTGAAAACTAGACACCTAGGGGAATCCAAGATGGGGTGTCTTGTGGTGCTTTCTCCAGGTTCTGTTACCCAGAAACCTTTGCAAACCTCAAAATCTGGCCCAAAAAAAACTTTATCCTCACATTTAGTTGACAGAAAGTTCTGGAATCTGAGAGGAGCCACAAACTTCCTTCCACCCAGCATTCCCAAAAGCCTCCTGATAAAAATAGTACCTCACTTGTGTAGGTAGACCTAGTGCCCAAACAAGTCAGGTAAATGCCTTATAACACAACGTGGACACATCACATTTTCCCAAAGAAAACAGACCTGTTTTTTGCAAAGTGCCTAGATGTGGATTTTGGCCCCTAGCTCAGCCGGCACCTAGGGAGACCTAGCAAACCTATATATTTTTGGAAACTAGACACCTATGGGAATTCAGAATAGGGTGACTTGTGGGGCTCTCACCAAGTTCTGTTACTCAGAATCCTTTGCAAACCACAAAATTCGGCAAGAAAACAACTTTTCCTCACATTTCGGTGATAGAAATTTCTGGAATCTAAGAGGAGCCACAAATTTCCTTCCACCCAGCATTTCCCCAAGTCTCCTGATAAAAATGGTACCTCACTTGTGAGGTCTTGTTTCCCTGTCAGGAATGGATCACACAACGGTCAATGTTAGTCCTTACATGAAATCAACTGTTGACCCTGGGGTGATCCATTTGGAATGCAGGCACTCAAGCGTGATAGCGTTTTTATCAGGACAGGTGAGGAAACACTGGGTGGTAGGAATTTTGTGGATCCCAGCATATTTCTGTAGTTTGTGTGACAGAAATGCAAGAAACAATAGAGGTTTTATTCAACATTTCACCTTTGCAGGGTATTCTGGGTAAGAAATCTTTGGGGAATCCACACAAGTCACACTTCTGTGGACTCCCCCATGTGTCTAGTTTCCAGAAATGTCTAGGTTTGGAAGGTTTTCCCTAGATGGCTGCCAAGCCTGGGACCAAAAACGCAGGTGCCTGCCTTACAAAACCAGGTTGTTTTGTGATAGATAATTTGATGTCTCCACAATACGATTTGGGTGGTGGAATTTGGGGCTGAACTAAGTTGGGAAGCTCACAAGAGAACACTCTCTCTGTGCTTGCCGCCACATGCACCTGCTTTCTGGGTTGGGCTAACCCGCTATTGTCCCGCTGCACAGACTGCTTGCGAAGGGACAGCAGGACTGTCCTCATCACCTCCCTCAGAATCACTGGAAGAGGAGTTGTCTGAAAAATCACTCCCAGAGTCTGCGCCATTGGCCTATCCCTCAGATGCTGTCTCAGTATCTGCTGTCTCAGTCTCTGATCCTACGTCAGAGCTGTCCACTATAACCTGAGTTAGGGCTTGAGCAGCAGTCATCCAATGAGACGCTATCTCTGCTACTGGCTGGACTCTCACTGTAAAACACTAGCATACATAGACAGTCAAAATATTGCTGGTGGGTGTGATGTGTGATGCGTGCAACAGTAAAGGTCAGTCACCTTGCTGTCGCTTCTTCCCTCAATCAACATGTTCTCTCAAGACACTCAAAAAAACACTCCCGTGACCTCTTCCTCGGATTCTCTCACTACCACCCAGCAAAAGTACCCTTCATCTCTCCATAGCCCCCCCTCGCACAAACATCTAATTTGTATTATAGCACAGGTAATGGCTGACTTTACTAATCCACTCAGCTATTTACATAAAATACAGATCTGCAGTAAGCATATAAACCTTCTGCGCTACTTTATAGCATCAAAACTGCCACTAGACAAAAGTCAGATCCTTTTGCAGCAGAAACAGAATCACAAGAATTAATTGCTGCCTAAAATCTAGAGTTGAAACACGTCAGTTGAAGTGTGTGCATTGCTTTGAAGATGCAAGCTACAACTGCAAGAGAACTGGTGGCGAATATATATATATATACATATATGTAAAGAGATCATTTTTATATATGGGTGTGGTTTTCCTGGGGGGCAACGCATTGACAAAACTGATAGTTTTTTATGTGTATATATATATATATATATGTATATATATATCAAAAACGAAGTTGTCCTCATGTGAAAGCGCACTCCCAACAGGTTAATATAAACGGGAAGAAAAAGCAAAGCCAGCAACTCACAGTGAATTCTTTAAGCAGTTTCATTATTCCAGGCCTTAAGTTATAAAATCATCTCTGGACACGTGTTTCAAGGTCAATCCTTTCTTCAGCAGAGAAAAATATAAAAGTGTTTCACCCTCGTAGGTGCAGCCAGTGCTGGAGGTGTTCCAGGCATCTCTTTCTTACTGAAAAGACCGGCATGGCTTCAGCTTGTCTAATTACAGGCACCTGATTGGTCTCTTTAAATACTAGTCCGCCCCAGTGGGCCTCTCAAGTGAGCAGTGCATGCTGGTTGTGGTGGTCCTGCAATTTTTTCATTTTGCCCCAAGTGGGTTGCTGGAGCCAAACGAAATAATGATCCAAAGTGCAAAACCTTTGTAGGCGAATCCAAAGTAAAATTGTCAGATTTGCTGTGAATAACCCAACCTGATTGCTCTTATGTGACAATCCATTTTTAGTCACACAGACCTGCTTCGATGTGCAGTGGTGCTGCCTTCCCGGCTGGACAGGCCAGTTAATTATCAAAAACGAAGTTGTCCTCATGTGAAAGCGCACTCCCAACAGGTTATATAAACGGGAAGAAAAAGCAAAGCCAGCAACTCACAGTGAATTCTTTAAGCAGTTTCATTATTCCAGGCCTTAAGTTATAAAATCATCTCTGGACACGTGTTTCAATGTCAATCCTTTCTTCAGCAGAGAAAAATATAAAAGTGTTTCACCCTCGTAGGTGCAGCCAGTGCTGGAGGTGTTCCAGGCATTTCTTTCTTACTGAAAAGACCGGCATGGATTCAGCTTGTCTAATTACAGACACCTGATTAGTTTCTTTAAATACTAGTCCGCCCCAGTGGGCCTCTCAAGTGAGCAGTGCATGCTGGTTGTGGTGGTCCTGCAATTTTTTCATTTTGTCCCAAGTGGGTTGCTGGAGCCAAACGAAATAATGACCCAAAGTGCAAAACCTTTGTAGGCGAATCCAAAGTAAAATTGTCAGATTTGCTGTGAATAACCCAACCTGATTGCTCTTATGTGACAATCCATTTTTAGTCACACAGACCTGCTACGATGTGCAGTGGTGCTGCCTTCCCGGCTGGACAGGCCGGTTAATTATCAAAAACGAAGTTGTCCTCATGTGAAAGCGCACTCCCAACAGGTTATATAAACGGGAAGGAAAAGCAAAGCCAGCAACTCACAGTGAATTCTTTAAGCAGTTTCATTATTCCAGGCCTTAAGTTATAAAATCATATCTGGACACGTGTTTCAAGGTCAATCCTTTCTTCAGCAGAGAAAAATATAAAAGTGTTTCACCCTCGTAGGTGCAGCCAGTGCTGGAGGTGTTCCAGGCATCTCTTTCTTACTGAAAAGACCGGCATGGCTTCAGCTTGTCTAATTACAGGCACCTGATTAGCCTCTTTAAATACTAGTCTGCCCCAGTGGGGCCTCTCAAGTGAGCAGTGCATGCTGGTTGTGGTGGTCCTGCAATTTTTTCATTTTGCCCCAAGTGGGTTGCTGGAGCCAAACGAAATAATGACCCAAAGTGCAAAACCTTTGTAGGCGAATCCAAAGTAAAATTGTCAGATTTGCTGTGAATAACCCAACCTGATTGCTCTTATGTGACAATCCATTTTTAGTCACACAGACCTGCTACGATGTGCAGTGGTGCTGCCTTCCCGGCTGGACAGGCCGGTTAATTATCAAAAACGAAGTTGTCCTCATGTGAAAGCGCACTCCCAACAGGTTAATATAAACAGAAAGAAAAAGCAAAGCCAGCAACTCACAGTGAATTCTTTAAGCAGTTTCATTATTCCAGGCCTTAAGTTATAAACTCATCTCTGGACACGTGTTTCAAGGTCAATTCTTTCTTCAGCAGAGAAAAATATAAAAGTGTTTCACCCTGATAGGAGCAGCCAGTGCTGGAGGTGTTCCAGGCATCTCTTTCTTACTGAAAAGACCGGCATGGCTTCAGCTTGTCTAATTACAGGCACCTGATTGGTCTCTTTAAATACTAGTCCGCCCCAGTGGGCCTCTCAAGTGAGCAGTGCATGCTGGTTGTGGTGGTCCTGCAATTTTTTCATTTTGCCCCAAGTGGGTTGCTGGAGCCAAACGAAATAATGATCCAAAGTGCAAAACCTTTGTAGGCGAATCCAAAGTAAAATTGTCAGATTTGCTGTGAATAACCCAACCTGATTGCTCTTATGTGACAATCCATTTTTAGTCACACAGACCTGCTTCGATGTGCAGTGGTGCTGCCTTCCCGGCTGACAGGCCGGTTAATTATCAAAAACGAAGTTGTCCTCATGTGAAAGCGCACTCCCAACAGGTTAATATAAACAGGAAGAAAAAGCAAAGCCAGCAACTCACAGTGAATTCTTTAAGCAGTTTCATTATTCCAGGCCTTAAGTTATAAAATCATCTCGGGACACGTGTTTCATGGTCAATTCTTTCTTCAGCAGAGAAAAATATAAAAGTGTTTCACCCTCGTAGGTGCAGCCAGTGCTGGAGGTGTTCCAGGCATCTCTTTCTTACCAGCAGTGCATGTTGGTTGTGGTGGTCCTGCAATTTTTTCATTTTGCCCCAAGTGGGATGCTGGAGCCAAACGAAATAAGGATCCAAAGTGCAAAACCTTTGTAGGCGAATCCAAAGTAAAATTGTCAGATTTGCTGTGAATAACCCAACCTGATTGCTCTTATGTGACAATCCATTTTTAGTCACACAGACCTGCTTCGATGTGCAGTGGTGCTGCCTTCCCGGCTGGACAGGCCGGTTAATTATCAGCAACCCACTTGGGGCAAAATGAAAAAATTGCAGGACCACCACAACCAGCATGCACTGCTCACTTGAGAGGCCCACTGGGGCGGACTAGTATTTAAAGAGACTAATCAGGTGCCTGTAATTAGACAAGCTGAAGCCATGCCCGTCTTTTCAGTAAGAAAGAGATGCCTGGAACACCTCCAGCACTGGCTGCACCTACGAGGGTGAAACACTTTAATATTTTTCTCTGCTGAAGAAAGGATTGACCTTGAAACATGTGTCCAGAGATGATTTTATAACTTAAGGCCTGGAATAATGAAACTGCTTAAAGAATTCACTTTGAGTTGCTGGCTTTGCTTTTTCTTCCCGTTTATATAACCTGTTGGGAGTGCGCTTTCACATGAGGACAACTTCGTTTTTGATAATTAACCGGCCTGTCCAGCCGGGAAGGCAGCACCACTGCACATCGTAGCAGGTCTGTGTGACTAAAAATCGATTGTCACATAAGAGCAATCAGGTTGGGTTATTCACAGCAAATCTGACAATTTTACTTTGGATTCGCCTACAAAGGTTTTGCACTTTGGGTCATTATTTCGTTTGGCTCCAGCAACCCACTTGGGGCAAAATGAAAAAATTGCAGGACCACCACAACCAGCATGCACTGCTCACTTGAGAGGCCCACTGGGGCGGACTAGTATTTAAAGAGACTAATCAGGTGCCTGTAATTAGACAAGCTGAAGCCATGCCGGTCTTTTCAGTAAGAAAGAGATGCCTAGAACACCTCCAGCACTGGCTGCACCTACGAGGGTGAAACACTTTTATATTTTTCTCTGCTGAAGAAACGATTGACCTTGAAACACGTGTCCAGAGATGATTTTATAACTTAAGGCCTGGAATAATGAAACTGCTTAAAGAATTCACTGTGGGTTGCTGGGTTTGCTTTTTCTTCCCGTTTATATAACCTGTTGGGAGGGCGCTTTCACATGAGGACAACTTCGTTTTTGATAATTAACCGGCCTGTCCAGCCGGGAAGGCAGCACCACTGCACATCGTAGCAGGTCTGTGTGACTAAAAATGGATTGTCACATAAGAGCAATCAGGTTGGGTTATTCACAGCAAATCTGACAATTTTACTTTGGATTCGCCTACAAAGGTTTTGCACTTTGGGTCATTATTTCGTTTGGCTCCAGCAACCCACTTGGGACAAAATGAAAAAATTGCAGGACCACCACAACCAGCATGCACTGCTCACTTGAGAGGCCCACTGGGGCGGACTAGTATTTAAAGAAACTAATCAGGTGTCTGTAATTAGACAAGCTGAATCCATGCCGGTCTTTTCAGTAAGAAAGAAATGCCTGGAACACCTCCAGCACTGGCTGCACCTACGAGGGTGAAACACTTTTATATTTTTCTCTGCTGAAGAAAGGATTGACATTGAAACACGTGTCCAGAGATGATTTTATAACTTAAGGCCTGGAATAATGAAACTGCTTAAAGAATTCACTGTGAGTTGCTGGCTTTGCTTTTTCTTCCCGTTTATATAACCTGTTGGGAGTGCGCTTTCACATGAGGACAACTTAGTTTTTGATCTATATATATATACATATATGTATGTATATATATATATATATATATATATATAGATATATCTATCTACATAGATGTATCAATCTATAAATAGATATATATGTATATAGATATGTCCATATATATATGTTTTTTTCATAGCTGTATGGTTTCCCTGGGGGCCACTATGGCGCCCAGGGAAACCATACAACTATTGAAAAACAATTGCCCCCACAGGGGGTCAGCATTGCTCACGAGAGACCTCCTGTCAGTTTCACTTTTTTTTGTAAAACTCCTGGGGGCTAAACTTTTTTTAAATATGCCTCTGGGAGTGGGGAGGTTGGCCCGTTTTCAGAGGGGGCCGACCCCCCCAAGTGAATTCCCTTGTGTCGAGTGGGGTTTAAGGAAGACCTCGTTTGAAAGGGGAGAATCTCCCCTTTCAAACGAAGCCTTCCCGAATGGGGGGGGAGGCCCGTTTGGGCCTGTTTTCCCCACTGGAGCAGGAAGAGGCCTTTCCCCCTCTTTCTGCTCCGGTGGGGAAAACAGATTGTGACATCAACGCTCATCGCGGCGCGCTGGTGTCAAAAAGGGGTTGGGTGGGGGGATTTTGGGGGTAGACACTGAAGCTCTTCTGTGTCTCTCAAAGTTATTTAAATTTTTAAAAAAATCATCCGGTGCAATGCACAGAGGATTTTTCAACCCCCTCCCTGGTGTGGGTCACTGATTGTGACCCACACCAGGGAGACAGTGCACACTAAAGAGGTCAAGAGGGTCCCACTTAGACGTTAAGACATGGAGGTTTAAAAAACTCTGTTGAAATCTTATAAGTTTTGAAGACCAACATTTCTCCTGAAGAGATTAACAAGGCTCCAATCTCCTGCTTTCATCACAAAGGTGAAACAAGCCAGTCAATGGTATCAGGTGTCAAATTCCAAAGAAAGTTTTAACTGCATGGAGCACAAATTAGGATAAAGATTTGGAGTAAAGGATTGATGTTTATGATGATAAAAAAACACAATAAAAGTGGGTTGAGCTGACCAATTCCCCCGGAAATGCTTTCTTATATGTGATACTAACAGGAATTGACACCACATGAAATAATCTGCCTTCCCTTTGATTAGAAACTTCTATTAACATCCGATAGGAAAACCACCATTTTGGAGAAGGTGGGTAATAAAGCTTGGCCAGCCTCCTTTCTGAGGATCATGGCTTTGACGTGCTACATTAAGAAGCCACCCAAGGAGTGAGAAATTGGATCATTGGTTGAATGGAGTGTGACCACTTGTTCACGCAACATCCACAATCCCCAGGCCGACCAGTAATGCACCTTGGGCAGTGAGATGAGCAGGTTGGACCCAATCGCCTCTCAGTTCTTAGAGCAGTTTCAGCCAAAAATTGTTTGTCCCAAGTTTTTAGGTTTGGCTATCTGGGTTCCTTTAACAGCACCACAAAGGATCCAAGACTGGAGGGGCCCCTTTCATGGGGTTAGGACTCAATCAGACTAGGCTCAGGTACAGGTTTAAGTTGGTTGAAGCCTTTTCTGTCCCTGTGGCTCTAATCAGGAGGTCAGCCAACTAGCAAAGTAGTCCATCCAGGTGCAGCAAGGCAGTCTTCTGAAGTACAAAGCAGACCACAGCAGCAAAAGTCCTTTGAGAGTCCTTCCACAGGTCCAGAAAGTGTCAGAAGAGTGCATCTGAGGGTCCCCTTTTTATCCCTGGTACCTGCTTTGAAGTAATAGAGGTTTCTAAAAACTATTCCCTTTGAAGTTTCCTGATTCCACTGCCCTGGTTCTAAGATGGCAGCATAAATAATGCTTTGTGTGAGGGCAGAGTACAGCATATTCAGTGGCAAGTGGGGCTGTACCCAGCTGCGAGCCCCTATCGTGCCAGTTGATGGCCCATCCAAACACACTTAATCCGTCTATTGTGTGGCTAGCTGGGTGGAATAAACAACGTCCAACTTCAAACTACACACAGTTAGGTGACCCAGGACAGGTTGCAGGTATCAAACAGGGCAGGAAAATGCCCACTTTCAAAAAGCAGCATTTTCAAAATTGCAACTTAAAATCCAACTTTAACATTAAAGAGGATTTTTAATACAATATCTCAGACACCAACCATGAAATGCTTACCTGTTCCCAATCAAAGGTTACCACTTATTAAATGTAAAAAGGCAACACAATTTTATCCTATGGGAGAGGTAGGCATCACAGTAGTGAGAAACAAGTTTTGGAGTATTTCACTACCAAATATGTAAAACTTTGAATTATATGTCCAACCTTTCAATTATATTGTGCCCTGCCCTGTGGGCTGCACAGAGTCTACCTTAGGGGTGACATTTGCAATAAAAGGGATTCTAAGACTTGGCAAGTGGGCTATATTGCAAAGTCAAATTTAAACGTTAAAAATGGATTCAGGCTGCAGTGGCGGACCTTGGACATGTTTTAAAGGGCTATTCAAGTGGGTGGCAGAATAGGTGCTGCGGGCCACTAGTAGCATTTAATTTACAGGCCCCAGTTATATGGTCTACTAGTTTACAAGGAACCTATCAGTACATTAAGTACCCCAATCATGTGTATGCCAATTTTACCATGTTTAAAGGAGAGAGCACAAGCACTTTATTACTGTTTCGCAAAGGTAAACTGCACTGAGTCCGAAAGCCAACAAAAACGAATTCAGCAACATAGGAGTGTGAAGGGAAAAAAGTAGGGAGGAAGACCAGCCTAAGGCGGGCAGGTCTAACACAAGGGTAAAATCTTTTGATCATCTGTGCAATATGCAATCCCACAGCCACCATCTATGTCCAGCACTTCATGCAGACAATAGCAACACAGCTTAAAGTATTTGTCTTAAATGTCTCTAACGATGATGTCTTATTACCGTCCACAATGAGTTGTGATTGTTCTTCAGACTGTGTACCAACCTTAAGCGCCATTCGGAAGAACGTATTTTAACTCCTATTGCTTTTTTTAATCAATATTTTAACAGATGGCTTTTTGATATTTACGTGTGCTGCTATGTACTTTAAGTGTCATTTACCAATATTATGTTTACATTTGAGATTAATTATTGCGTTATTGATCTGTGACTTTTATGGTCTATGATTGAAATAAAGTACATAAAAGTAAAAGGAATTACAAAATCATAGACATACCAGTCTGTAGACGTGCACACTGGAGTAAAATAGTGTTTATTAAAAAACAAGACACCTTTTAACTCTCCCGAGCCTCTTTTATATATTTATTTCAAATAGTCTAACTGTCAACTGCGTCAAAAGTATTTAACTTAATAATGGTTTAACTAGTCATTATCAGGATGAAGAATTTTGAGATTTGATGGCATAAGCAGAATGTATTTTAAAAAAGGGGGAAGGGAAAGAATCTTTAACATGGCGTCTTTACCACATATTACACTTACCACACATTCATTACAATGAATATACCTTTACGACAAATGCTTGTATCATGCAAGCCTTTACCACACATACTTTTCCCACACATTATTGGGTAGTTGTACAGGTAAGTATATGTAAGTATAGACTGGTGTTAGTTTTAATCATTTTGTTGTTATTGTAATATATATATATATATATATATATATATATATACATATATATATATATATATATCTATGTGTATATATATATATATATATATATATATATATATATATTTATTTTTTGATCCACAACACAAAATGCCAAGGCACCAATCCAAGTTCAAATCATGCATATGTGTGTGAGTTTATGCATGGATTTCAATGTGGATTGGTGCCTTGGAATTTTGTGTTTGGATCAATATTACTGTGGGATGCTTCACCTCAGCAGCCTAGGCCACCATGTTGGGTCTGTGGCCCCTGTTGGGAGCAGGAGGATAAGGATTGCAAGTTTGAGGGGGTCCAATCAGCTCATCTTCATGCGAGAAAAGGCATTTATGCTACAACATGATGCGATGGAGGTGAGCAAGCGATAGGAGGGAGGTATTTTACCTCTTTTCTAACTTTTCACAAACTCCTTGCAGTTGCTGTTACTATGCTGGGCAACAGTTGGAAAAGCAAGCGGACAATTAAGCAATATATACTAAATGCACAAATAAACATTTCTTGGAACTGAAGTGCCTTTGACTCTATTTTAGATAGATGGTAACTAAGCCCTCCAGATAAAAGGAGATTTATAGTGCATTATAGAAATTGTATTCAGGACTATTAAGTCACATGATTGATGATTTTAAAGCATGGGCACAAATCACACCTGCTCTTACCTGTGAAACGTGTTAGGAATTACAAACTTGCTGCCCTGATGTGCGCATTTCTGCATGGATTTCAACTTGGATTGGTGCCTTGGAATTATGTGTTTGGATCAGTATTACTGTGGGATGTTTCATCTCAGCAGCCTAGGCCATCTATATGTTACCTAGTAGAAGCCACCACTAGGTAGTTATAGTAAGGACCTAGTTTCTATAGAAAAATGTTTTCTAGTTAGGATCACATTTTAAACGTACCAAGCCATAGAAATTCACCAGGTATATTTAGTGTTATCACAAGTAACTATAACCTGTGCCCTAAGGTAAATATAACTCCCGCCTCAAACACCTGCACTAGAACCCTCAACTGTTATTGTGAGGGTGTGAGACCTTAACCGTTAGGCCATAGGTGACTCCTTACTGTACTTTGTACAGACATAACTACGATATTCAGCCCACACACTTCAAGAGGAAATAGACATGAATATTCCATTACTAGGAAGGTTTAACAGTCTAAACACTAGTAAATAAACAGACCACTGCTTTGAGATACTAGGCTTTGAACTATCAACCTACTGAGTGTCAGTCCGCGAGCTTTACCAGTAGGTCAGAAGAGACTCTGTTCTGCTTTGCATCACATCGTAACTCTAACATTCGAGCCACACATCTTGCTAGTCCTACTCCTTCAAGTCATTGGATGGTGAGACCTTAACAATGACAATCTCTCTCTCTCTTCCACCCCACTGTGGGATAGAGGAGAGAGAGACAGTGACAGGACGAGAGGGGAGCCGTCATTGCTCTGCCAAGCAGGGAGATGCTTTTAATAGCAGATATGCGTGCGGGGAATACAGATGAAAACTCCGCTTTCTGAAAGCAGACTGTTTTCTTCTGCTTGATGAGGGCTGTCCGCTCCCACCAAGCAAAAGCAAACAGCTATGTCTCAGGGGTGGGTTCCCTGGTACATAGCAGGAGCCAGCCTTGGTGGGTTGGTGGTCCCCAGGGCCATCAGCGGCTCCTTGAGGTGGTGCCTCATGGTTCCTGTCCAACGAGTACAGCCTCGGAGAGGGGGTAGTCCGTAGAGCTGCTGGGGCCTGAAATGGATCCCTTCACTTTTTTTTTATTGTAGCCCCAAGGAATGGCAGTCCCTGGGGCTGTGGAGGGCTGTGTCGCCCCCTCCATTGTTTGTCTTTAGTGCCCCAGGGAGGTGGTGGTCCCCGAGGGTGGGGGGGAGGGCTGGGAGGGCCACACTGTTTATAATTACTGCCCCAGGGAGGGGGTGGTCCCCAGGGCGGTGGTGGGGTGCATGCACCCCGCACTGTTTCTCATTAGTCCCCCAGGGAGGTGGTGGTCCCCAGGTCTGATTGAATGTAATAATAGCCCTTGGGAGGTAGTGGTCCCCGGGGCTGTGGAGGGCCACATGGCCCCTAACATTAAATTGCATTTAAGCCCCAGGGAGATGGCAGCCTCCAGGGCTGCGGGCGGCCAGGTGGTCACCCGCACACATAATGTTTTAGCACCGGGGAGGTGGAGATCCTCGGGGATGTGGGGGGGGGGCAGGTGCACCTGCATTAAAATTAACAATGCCCCTGGGACTTGGCCCACCCAGAGGCTTGAGAATGACAAAGTGCGGGAGTCCGCGCTTCGTTTTTTTAAAATTGTCACCAGATCTGTGGATCCACAGCAAATCGCTGCAATTATTTTAAAAAAAAAGCTTTTTTGCTCCGGGGCGGGGGTCCCTCTTGGACCCCAGCGTCAGAGTTAAGGGGTCAGGGTGACTCTACCCTGGCCCCTTTTTTTTTACACTTTTTTTCAGACTCTGCTGAAGCTGAGTCCCAGCATGGCTGCCAACACTTCCTTGTTGAAGTGTCCAGTGGTTCTGGTGCTATTGCTGTCCAAAATCCCTATGGAAAAATTAATGGGAAAAATGCATTTTGGGACCCCATTTTTTTCTTGGTACCCGCTTGACAGATCACCTGAAACTTTCCAGAAAAGCAACTGAAGTTTGAGTAAAAGTTTTTGGAAAACTTTTGTGAAGATTTGTCAACCAGCGCCAAAGATAAAAGCAAGTCAAAATGTGTTTATTTCCATAGAAACTAGGTCCTAGCTATAACTAGGGGTGGAGTGTAAGGGATATAGGGGTATTGGGTGAGGTAGCATATTTAAAATCAGGTATTTAATTTAATAAGTGTGCATTAGTTATTAGGAGTGTGATTTTTATAGATTTTCTTGTTTTAAACATCTACAAAACTGAGTTTTATGGCCAGGATGTAAGGGATATAAGGCTATTGAGTGGCAAAGTATATTAATACTCAGGTATTACTTTTAATACACATATTTGTTTAGAAAAAAAAAAATTGTGGTTTGAAGTAATTGAGAAAAATAATTTAGAATTAGAAAAATAACCAAAAGGGACGGGTGTAAAGGATGAAGCATTATGGGGTGTGTAAGTGTATTAATAACCAGGTATTAATTTTAATACCTGAGTATTTATTGTAAACCTAAAAAAATACATATTTGGTATCATACAAATATAGGTTAAAAGTGTGGGGGTAGATAGACAATATTTGTATGATTTTTAAAATCTTAAATAGCATGCAATTAAATTTTTACAGTTATAACCATCTTTAAGAATTTTAATCTAAAAGATAGAAAAATGACAACAATTGTTTAAAGTATTCAATAAATAGTAATAAACATTTCTCTTTAAAAAATAAAACATATATTTTAAATGGTACATACCATTTTTTATTAGTTTTCCTACAGTTTACTTTCCAGCTTAACGTGAACAGTTTTGCGTCTACGAGTGTTGGAGCGTCGCAGTCAAGA
The DNA here is from genome assembly GCF_031143425.1 of Pleurodeles waltl. Lineage (NCBI taxonomy): Eukaryota > Metazoa > Chordata > Amphibia > Caudata > Salamandridae > Pleurodeles > Pleurodeles waltl. Next base: position 620,902,492 of record NC_090442.1, read on the forward strand.
TCGGATGCATGGAAGAGAAGTAGTCAAGAAAATTTACTTTACTGTATTAAACATATTGGTGGTTAACTTTTGGATATTTATTTTTGCTTTTCTTTGGAGTGCTGAAAAAGTGTAACATAGGAGAGACTTTTTTTTAAAAAAAGGTTCATAGGCCCTTTTGTGGGTTTGGCTTCAACTCTTTGGATTATTGGATTGCTAGTGGCTCTTGGTGATAGGTTTTATGAAACACCAGCATTGTGTGGAAGAAACAAGAAAACTACAGGTAAGATCCAAAATTGTTGTTTAAATATGTTAAATAATTACAGAAAATGACAATTGAATTTGAGATTGTTGTTAGACAGGAGATCAATTTTAGAGGGTATTAGTAATTGCAAGAAGTGTAAAATTATGCAATATTGTATATGTGTCTGAAGCTCCTATCAAAGGAAATTGATTGAGACTTGCCGATAGACTCTCAGACATTTCTTTGCTTTCTTTTCAATACACGAGGGTTCAGACTACCTGACAATGATTGGGACATTTTCATTTCTTGGAAACTTTTTTCTTTCATCAAAATGTCCGGGAACAGATATAGGTTAGGGCGAGATTTCACTATAGAAGTGTTGAAGGAATTATGTCACCCCTCTATGGCACTTTTTTTCTTTGCGATTACCTCTAAGCAGGTCAAGTAACAGTTCCACCATTCAATTGGGAACCTTGGCTTCCTCCTGTGACCCAAACTGTATAGATGGCCAAAACAAGTATCTTCAAAACAATTTGGGAATGGACTCAATTTTTCCTCATTTTGTGAAAAGTATTCCAATTGTATAATTGAAGTGTAGAATTCATCTGTACACTGAGGAGGCACACAGCTCAAAGCTGGTAGTTGTTTTGAACTCACATTGAAGTTTACTGTTTGACATGTAATCCTCAGCTAAGGATATGTTTTTAATTTTTGCCAATATGCCTTGAAAAAGTGAAAGAAATACTTGAATGTGATTGCCAGGGTATGGTTTAGTAACAGTAATAATCATCTCTAATTTGAAATCAATTATAATTTTCTTAGGATCTTTATTCATAGCTTTGGATTTTATTACTGATAAAAATTCAGTGCAAGTTGAGGATTGCTTATCAGGGAGTAAGCTGTACACTAATGAGACAGTAGTATTGTTAATGTTGGCACCAATAGTATACATTTGGGTGAATGGATGGCGGGTTGGCTTAAACATTACATCTATCATCCAAATTTTAGTATTCTCCAGGGTTACCAAGTTACGCATTGTCCTAAAAGTTAGCATACATTTGAAGGGGTTCTCATTGTCAAGCAGTAGGAAAGGTTAATTAACAAAAGTAACTGTACATTCATGGGATGTTAATATCAGAGTAAAATTGAGCTGTTATTCTTTGGGGATTATTAACCTGGTCGTGTCTGAACCATTCACCTTACGTTGGGTATTGTGGATATACTACTAGCAGCTTGCATGGGGATGTGTTGGGCTGCCTCTCTGAAAACTGTGTCACAGGGTTCATTGGTGGTGGTCATGAGTGTCTTGATGTGTTGAATAGATTCCCTAACTTTAAGCTCCATTGCAGAAGCAGAGTGGTTGTGTTCAGTGTTTCTTTCCACTGCCTCCCCAAGAGTAACTGCTGTGTCTTCAAGTAAAATACTCAACTCACCTCCAATGACTCCTAGGCTCAGTTAATCTCTGATTACAATAAATATAGCCAGCAAATTTGAACAGTCTGTTGCCTCTTTTGGACAGGATGTATCTTGCTTCCCTTGAATTTTACATTCTGGGAAAATCTGAAAAAAACCCAAAACAAATGGTTTACTTTGGTTACCCTTGGTATGAAATGTGTTTGTTTATTTTAGTACTGTTTTGGGTCCATTCCTATGGAGAAAAGAGAAACATTTATAGGTAGTTGTTGAACTCAGATGGTAAAAACTTGTGATTAATGTTGGTTGAGCTTTTGGAGAAAAATCTGTTTTACTGTCCTGTTTCTCTAATAGAAAGCAACTATTTCTGTGATTTGCATTTTTTTTACAAGTTAATTTACCTGGTTTATTGGTCCTAGTGTTGACCTAAAAATGTGGGTGATTTTTGCTTGATTGTCTTTGGTTGGTGTTGGTAGATTGATTCTTTGTTGTGTTTTTATGATTGGAGGGATATTTGTATGCCAATAATGATTTAATTCTGAACTTCTTTATATATGTCCACACTAATTCTCAGTTCACATTGTGTAATTTAACATCTTTACTTTATTTGTAGGTTTTTCCCTTTGGCCTGGATGGATGGTTTGTTGGATTTTGTTTTTGTATAAGAGTTTTTTTTTCCAATAGTTGTTTTATTTTGCTGTAATATCAATATAAAAAGATCACTGTTCAGCTCCTGCCCTGAGCTAAGTACTCAGTGGAGTTACAATATAAATTTCCCCCCAGTCACTGTTCAGCACCTGTCCTGAGGTAAGTACTCAGCAGAGTTATAATGGTAATTTTGTCCCCCCCCCCAGTCAATGTATTTCACCTGCCCTGAGGTAAGTACCCAGCAGAGTTAGAATAGTAATTGTGCCAACCAGTCACCAGTCAACATCTGCCCTGAGGTAAGTACTCTGCAGAATTAAAATAGTAATTTTGCCCCCCAATCACTATCTAGCACCTGTCCTGAGTTAAGCACTCAGTGGAGTTAAAAATAGTAATCATGCACCCCCTAACACTCCAGCACCTGCCCTGAGGTAAGCACTCAGTGAAGTTAGAATAGTAATTTTGCCCCCAGTCACCGTCCAGCACCTGCCATGAGGTAAGCACTCGCCTGAGATAGAATAGTAGTTTTGCCACAATAGTCACTGTCCAGCACTTGTCGTGAGGTCAATTCTTGTCAGAGTTAGAATAGTAATTTTGACCCTCAGTCACTGCCCAACACTAGGCCAGAGGTAGGTATTCAGCAGAGTTAGAATAGTAATTTTACTCCCTACTCACTGTTCTGCACCTGCTCTGAGGTAAGTATTTGTCTGAGGTAGAATAAAACATTTTAGCCCCACAGTCACTATCCAGCACTTTCCCTGAGCAGATTATAGGTTTTATCTAAAATATAACTGTACCAATATTTTCTATGTAAAAAAGGATGAATGGCAATTTACAATGTTCCAAATGTAGTACATGGTGGTTCGAAGGTGGCAGTTGAGGATAACCTTCAGATTGTCTGTAATTTTTTTTTATTTTTATTAATTGTTCTGGTTTTGTTGTTAGTATTGTATTAGACAATTTAAGTGAGATTATACTTATGCGTGGATAGATAGCAGTGTGTGCCTGTGGATGGGCTGCTCTTCTCTCGACTCAGTAGTGAGTGGTCATGTCACAGGACAGTGTACCACTGATTGCTAAATGGTAGACTGCTCCTTTCATATATTTTTATAGAATATTCGAAAATTTAGTATGAAATATGCACTGAAAAGTGATTTAGAAGATGAATAAATGCATAATTGTTTTGTTTGTGAGAAAATAATGCATCCTTGAACTTCTTCACAGTATGTGCAGGCATGTTGGTTGGGGACAAGGAAAATTGCTTATGTTGAAATGAAAGAAAGACTGATGTATATATGTTTACTCTGTAAAATTGTTTTATACAATGTTTTACAATGTTGATTTGTGTTTTTCAATTTTTATTTATTCTTAAATAATGTGGAAAAAATTTGTAAAATATTTCCATGGTTTTCGACGTTGTGGTATGATGCTATCCAGAGTCGCATAGTGTTGCATAGTTTTCACATGGATTGCGTGGTACTTTTCTGTTCAAACTTTTTTTGCATTGTGCTGCCTTGCATTGCGTGGTTCTTAGGTGCGTTGCATTGGTATGTAGTGTGTTGCTTGGGTATGTGCCACACAACAAAAACTTGTCATGCAAAAAGGTTTTTAAATACTAAAATGCGTTGCTATTATATAATATAATGTCATAGTTAAATAATTCCAAACATATATTTGTGTAGCAATTTACTATATATATTTACTATCTTTCTTTAATTTCTTTTGTATATGTAATACTATTTCTCTGTAGAAACAAAATTGCATCTTAAAGGTTTGCACGGTAGTAGTATGTGTGGTAAGGGTATGCATGGTAATAGTAGGTATATTTTATTCCTGTGAATGTTTGTGGTACTGACATTCATGGTAAAGACTGCATGGTAAAGGTATGCATTATAACATCATACATCAATTTAGTCCCTGCATTTATGTGCTTTGAGATTTCAGAAAAAAGATATCACTTCAGAGAAGCCAAAATTGATTAGAGAACTTCAGAAAAAAAATAGGTTAGTCTGCAGCTAGTATTCAAGCATGGTTTCACAGACACAGCATTGAAACATTGAAACATCAGTGTCTGTATTCAGCCCAAGAAAATAATCTCATGCATAGGAGAATCAAGTAGATGTTTCAAATCGATCCAATGAAGAAACAGTATTTTGGAATATAATTTGCAATCCACAAATATTAGGTGGTAGGAGGTGCATTTCCTAGGGTCCGTATTCTTCTGAGGAAATACCAGTATATTGATCTCCCACTGTGATGAAAGTATCCTAAAATCATTAAGGAGATTGAGATATTGTGGGGCCAAGAGCTCAATATAGAGTTTAAACTCAGATGAAATTGAGTCTAATCGAGATGTCTTATAACCAAGGAACCCTTAAATTTCCATAACTGTTCCCTCAATGTAAACAGTTGCATGAGCATGGCGGATATTTCTGGGCTTAAAGTTTGCTCATTGACTTGTGCCCAGTATGCCACAAGAGACTCAGCCAGGGTCTCTGGGCGTTCAGGATGTAATACAAAAGTAAAACACCTAGAATACTTTTCAGTATCATTGCTGTCTTTTTCCTCTATATTACTGTACCCACTTAAACTGAGTGAAATTCTTCTTTGCTCTATGAGGCAACACATTACCCACTAAGGGGCTGATTAAGTGTTTGGTGAACAGAAACACCCGTCCGCCAACCTCCCGATGGGGTGGTCGCTGCCATGCGGTCGACCTCCCAAATGGCCCCATTATGACTTTCCCACTTGGTCCAGTGGGAAAGGGCGGCAGCATTGTTGCCAACTCATAATAGAGCCTGCAACAATGCTGGTGCATGCAGGGGTCACAAGCACCCCCGAAATGCGCACTGTCTGCAAAGCAGACAGTGCGCATTTCGAGAGTGCTAGGAAAAGGGACCGCTGCACTGCCCATGCCCTGTGGCCCCCAGCACCTGTTCTCTGCCAGCCTTTTCATGGCGGTGGTACCACCATAAAAAAGCCTGGTGGAGAACAAGGTTGTAATCAGCAGGGCAGCGCTGACTTCAGCGATGCCCTGGCTGATTGCACCCTGCACCGCCTTCAGCCTTTCAGGTTCTGCGATCCTGGTGGGGATGGCGGTAGGTTGGCAGGTCTGCCCTCCAACCTCATAATGTGGTCAGGCCATCACAGCCACGGTGGTAAAACAGCCACCGTGAGGCTGACAGTCTTGGACTGCCAGCCTCGTAATCTGGCCCTAAGTTATTGAAAACTTTAATTCCATGTTTACTGAAGATTATTACTTGTTTTTACACTGCCTGATTTAGTAATAAGTAATGAGTAGCAACTAACTGTTTACATATCTTTGCCTCCTTGTCTAAAGATTCCAAGTTATGAATCATGACCTCTGCTCTAATTCAAGTGTTATAAGTTGTGTTGTCAATATTTCCATTTGCTGTCGGCTGGAAGGCTTAATGTAGTGCAGCAATTTGCTGACTTTATTGCTTACCACACCAAAAATAGGTTCACTGCATTGACATCTCCTGTTGTCTGTGAATTTGTGAATAAATTATTCTATTTTAGTTCTAATGTCTTGATTTTCTAGTAATGCTCGGACAAATGTCCATCTCATCAATTCCATTTCTGTGTAGCACATTGTCTGAAATAAAGATAGAAACTGGATTGTGGTAGGGCAAAATGTATGGGTAAATCCAAATACAGAGTTGTTTTAACAGCTTATGGTCACATAGAGTCATGTTGATACATGAATAATGACCATGTGATCAATAATAAGTATGTCCTATTTTGTCTCCTTCAACTAGGTCAGCTACCCCTCAGGGCAAAATATTTCATTAATTTTGAAATACCAACAAAACCGTTTCCCATTTGGTTTGATAGTTTTCACAAGCCCCATTGAAAGTGCTGCAGAGATAGATTTTTACAGCTCACTGGACAAGCACAGGTATGTACCAACTTGCCAACACTTGCAGGAAAGACAGTTAGGCTATGGCCTATATACTTCCCACAACTTCCCAGGAAATAATGCATAACAGTACTGATCATTCCTGTCAAAGACTGTAGGATGACATTTTTTAGTGAGTTTTGGAGCCCTGATCTTGAAAGAAGATAGAAACCCATAGTATATATTTTTAAAAGGCGTTATTGAATATCAAAGCCCAGTTGTACTGCAAATTACATGGATGATAAACAAAAATATTTGTAAAAAACAAAATTGTGATGTAACTATGAAAAAAATGGCAACATATCAGATGGTGATCATTAAGTCAATGTATTGACAAAATAAATCTGTGTTGGTAACCCTTCCTTTCTCACCTCTCACTAGCATGTATATAAGTGCCTACAATGCCTAGATGGCCTCTTGACATACACACCTTTCACTTATATCCTTTCTGTGTTTCTGAGTCTGCAGTAAGCAAGGCCAGTTTCTGTCTCTGTTTTAGTGTGGTTTGCGTAAGAAAGTAGTAGATAGCAACTGCCTGCCCTACTGGGTTTCCTTCATGCAGACTGTTGATGACTCCAGTCCTCTCCCTAAATGCTGAAGCTTTTCTTGCCACTAATGTAACCCATATATGATTGTTCATCATTATGAAAAGACAGTCCTTTTCATTTCTGACGTAAGGCGTGAAGAAAGGGTGAGTTTCTTTTGCATATTTGCCTAGAAGTCCTGCACTTTATAAATCATGCTATTCAGTACATTCAGAACATATGGACTATTGATGCACTGTGAACTGATATAAAAGTGTCACACTAATGAAGGAATAAGAGCAATGACATAATGAGCAAACTCATGCATTTACATTGAATAAATAAATGTCGTCAGGGGCTCAAAAGTAGGCCTTGACGATATTGAGTTCAGGTTGGCATAATCTCATATAATTTCTGACACTTACCATTACACTTCCTAGACAAAATGGAAAGAATATGTCTTCAGGTCACACTACATAACTGAGATTTAATTCAGGTAAAAATATTATTGTTGAAGCATAGGAACAACATGAATGAGCAGAATGCAAAGGGCTGTTGTTGGTATTGATTGTGTGTTTGCAAGTATTTTCAGTGCTAAGTGTATCCTTGCAACCAAAATCGACTCAATGATGCATTTCATACTAGAAAGAAGACCAAATTGTCTGATATTTTGCATAATAATGCATAATTTCACATCAATTTCTGGACATTTTGTGTAATTTTAGTGAAGGCAATTATGCACATTTCATACAGGTCTGCTCAAAAGCAAGAAACGCAAACACATAACAGTTTACTGTTTCTTTTAATTGACTTGCCCTGGTAGAGTTAAGTTGAACATTAACACCATTACACCAATTGTCTGGGCCAGCTCAATAGGCCACTTCCACTGCAATTATGCAAAATGTTTTGGCTTATCAGCATCAGGCTCATGGATTGTACAAATAACTAATCGTTGTTTAGCTGTATGGAAGTGTATAATTGCCTATCAACCCCAATAAACACCCTTAACATATAGACATTACCATTTAAGTGTTATAGTTTTTATAAAGCATAAACCAGACCTGGAAGCTGTCAGAGTTCTGTACAAATATGTGTTCAACAAGTTACACAATAATAAGAAAAAATAGATAGTATGCTACAGCTATATGACTTGAGGGGTACCAAGAGGAGTACAAGAAGCAAAAATAGTTGGAACAATAAGTCTCTCAGCTTCTTCTTGAATAGTTGATGGTTGAGTGGAATTCAGATTGATGGAGGGATAAAGTTCCAAATCCTGGGCTTCTCAAGGTGCATTGACATGCCTGAGATGGTGCGGTTTTCGTTAAGGCAGTTTGATGACTCTACATCAAGAGCTATTTGTGTGATATTGACAAGCTTTAACTAGCAACCTGTTTAACTTGAAGCTAGTTGAGTGAGAATAATAGCAGCATGATGCAGCCATATTTTCGTGACCTAGTGACAAGCCTGGCGACTGCATAGAGAGGGTGCTTCAGAGGTACTATATGGATTTTGGGAGTACAGCAAATAATGGAATTGCCAAAGTCCTGCCCTAAAAGCACTAGTATCTGAGGTACAAATCTGAGGTCAGCTTCAGGGATCAAGCATTTGTTTTCTCTCATTCGTTTCAAAGGTATTGTGCTCCCTTACTTCAAGAATTTATGTGAGTGTTTTGGTTTCTGTGTAATATAAAGCCAAGTGATTTAGAAAAGTACACAATCACTGTTTTTTTAAAATTCGAGATGGCCCAGATTTTTAGTCATAGTTGTAGGCGTGTGGTGAAGTTAGGGGGTTTTTAAGCAGAAACTTTGCAATGCCACTGAGTATCATCAGCACATAAGTGGAATGAGATAGTAGTGATTTCATGATATACGTAAGTGGTTCCAAGTGTAGGTTAAAAAGTGTAAGTGAGAGAACTGTGATTTGGGAAACTACGTGATCTAATCTACTGGTGTCAGAGGATATGTTTGCAATTTGTTTTTCCTTGGCCTGTATTATCCTGATAAGTAATGAACCAATTAAGAACTTTGAGCCTGATTATGAGGATGGTGGTCCTAGGACCGCCATACTTGCAGTGGCGGTGCAGCTGCCGCATTCATGGTGGTCCGATCGCTAGATTAGGATGCTGGCAACCTGACCACCACAAGCCCGCTGCCACCACTGGGATCATAGATCCTGCTGTGGCAGCGGTGGGGAACACCATGGTCAGCGGCGGCAGTGCAGAGGCTTGCACTGCCATGCTGATTACGACATGCAATTCCACCTAGCTTTTTTGCCAGATACCCTGCCATTAAAAGCTAGGCAGAATGGCAGGGAAGGGGCCCCAAACAGAGTCCCCCGGCAGGTTTGCCCATTGGGCAGTGTGGCTGGGGGCACATATTGTGCCCCCATGCCTACAATGTCAGTGCCCACTGTGTGCCGTGCACAGCATTGTGCATGGCACACAGTGAGCCCTAGGTGGTTCTGGCACTGCACTGTGGCAGCATTTTTCCCAGGCACACGTTTCCCAGGCACACTTAATGATCCAAAGCATTCCACGCGGTGTCACCACCACAGGCTCACTGCCAGCATGGTGGTGAGAGCATAATACAGTGGTGGAAGGCCGCAGGCTTGGCAACCGCCTCCCTTATGCCATATTGGCGGTTCGACGATTGGACCACCAAAGTCATAATAAGGCTCTTTGTCCCCACTGCCTATTCTGCCTCTAAGGAATTTTAGCTGCATGTGATGGTTACGTTTAATAGGACACAGAGAAACAAGTCCCCAGAATCTAGAATCCTCAGGGCGTTATTAAAAAAGCTTAGAATAACAGGTTCCATATTGCAGCCTCTCCTGATTTATATTCATCCAGAAGGTTGTTGTCATTGATGTATTGTTTTGAGTTGCATCGCCGCACAGCTTTTCAACACTTTAGTAAGAAAATATATAGGTTTTAATGAAAGCTATAAGCTAAAGGATAGCATGGTCTCCAGTTTCGAAGGGTGCTATGAGATCTAAAAGAATAATGGCAACCTACCCTCCTTGATCCAAAAGGCGTTTCAGGTCTTCAACCATTGCGAGCAAAGCTGTTTCTGTGCTCTGATGAGGTGAGTGGGGCAGAGAACCTCATAGGCTTCAAGAAAGGCAGAGAGATGTTTATTAACATGCAATTCCAGGAGGTTAGGTGCTCCTGGTAGCAGAGAGATCAGACTGTAATTATTCAGATAAAGGGGGTCAAGACTGCATTTTTTTAATGGGGGTTTGCCTACTGCATGCTTCCATTGAGAAGGGACCTGTCCACTATTAAGCGATAAATTAAGCAGGTCAGTTAAGCTGGGAGCAATTCTTTCTAACCCTTGGCAAGGTATATAGGGAGGTGCAGGATCTAAGAGAGATCCAGATTTTACTACCTGCAGGAGGTCTATCAGGGTTTCAACAGTGAGAGATCAGGGAAGGCCAAAAGCTTAGCATCCCGTTGATGTAAAGGGGACTGCCTGGATTGAGAAACTTCCTGATCTGGTACATCGGGTAATGAGGAGTATATATCCCAAAAGTGAAGGTGATTTAGACAATTATAAGGCTGACTAGATTTGTGACTAAAACAACACTTTGTATTCCTTTTCTCATTTGAGATAAACCAGGCTGATTTGTTCCTTTAGGCAGTTTGTTTACTATGATAGCTAACCTCTTTCAGCAATCTTTCCTTTGTGTCAAACAGATCATGCCAATGCTTCCAGCTATATGGTAGTCATTTTTCCATTGTTTTAGACTTTCAAAGAGCGTGGATGGTCAGGCAGTCCTCATCAGTTCTCAGGCTGTCTTCTTTCTGTGCTTCAAATGCTGGGAAAATCACCTAAATTCCTGGGTAATTTCTTTCTGTGTTTATAAGATCAGGAACACATCTCTTTGAGCACAGTTATTTCAATATCTATGAAAGTCATTTATTTATGTTTGCTAGCCAGGCAACAAACTCACTAAGACAAATTATTTCTATAAAAGATTGCATCTTTTACTGATTTAAAAGGGATCTGAGCCATCCCTTGTTACGTGTACTGGGTAGACTGTGGAATGCTTTCTACTTTCAGGGTTCGGCCACATGTTACTTCCCTCAGTGGGACCAACAATGTTACCTTATATGGATAATTCCTCAAGCTCTACAGAGGGAGGGTGGTCCTTTATTCTCTGGGTCCATGAGTCCAGGCTAACCTTCGGTTTCTCCTCTGCTTGGTACTTTCTCTGAAGGCAAGACCATATGGAGCCCAGGAACTATGGCAGCTTCTGGATGGATGTTGTTCTAAATGTTTTGATGTCTAGATGTTGCTGGAGTGTAGATTTTTATATGTCAAATGACACGTATAGTGATCACATATTCCACACCATTGGTTGTAAGGACCTTTGTTAGTCAATTAGGAGAGTGGCTAAGGAGCTATCATTTGCATTAATTACCATAAACAGTGAAGATCAATTGGGGCTCCACAGGAAATGACAAGGAGAGATTAAATTAGTTTAAAGGATGTATTAACAAATTAATTCAAACCAAACTATCAATTCATTAAGTATTCGAATGATAGTAATCATTATTAAAGATTTAAAAAATCTAAAAGTTGATATTTTAGAATAAGATAAAAAGCACATTGCTAAGAATTACAAATAAAATGCAGAATATGCATCAAGAGTGTTTCATAAAGAAAAATCCCTAATCTAAATTAAAGAAGGTTTGAGTGCTAATGTCAATTAAATCAAGCAAAATAGGTGGTGTCAGTTTCAGAAAACCAAATGAAGATTTCTGATTAAAGAATTGGAATGCATAGGCATGAAGCCCTTAGCTCATAGGCAGGGGAGATAAGCAGATGCCGGAAGAGTCTTCTTAGCTTGAAGTCAGCAAGCATCTCTAAGATAAGCTCCCCTAGCAAAACACTAGTTGCAACATTGCATCTCAGTCTTTGTAATGGGTCATAAACGACTGTGACCTTGAGTTGGTACTCTGAACAGAATCCTGTAGTTCAGATAGCTCTTTCCACAAGTGTCACTTCCTTGCATCTGCCTCTCCTCCCAGTGCAAACGTAACTATCAGTTGTCTAATACATAGCAAATGCCTAATCTCTAAAAGAAGGCTTCTTGAAAAATACAACATCTGTAGTAGGTAACAAAGAAAACATTGTGTGCAAAACAATGGCATGAATGTGTTAAAGCAGGCCTTTTAGCAGTACTTGTAAAGCTGACATTCAAAATGGGATTACTATGCAGGCTACCCTAATTCATTACAACATGTTAACTTTGTTAACATGTTTGCTTGTATTTGCCAAGTTTGATTACCTACTACAAACTATGTGGTGAATTGCACTTTACTGATAAATGTGATAAATTATCAAAATAAGGAATTTCACTCTGTCATTGTTTGAGGGATCAAGTATAGGATTTTCACATACAGTGATCCTAAGACGAAGGAGCTCATCACAGAGCACCCAGACCATCGGCGCTCTTGTCTGTCCATATGTTTACAGAACATGGTTGCCACAATTACTTACACACTTATTGAGACAATGCCACCATATCATTCTTTGATTTATGTGTCACCTGGAGCCGCAAATGTCTAGTAGCCCTGTCTAGCCTCTTCCTAAAGGTTTAAGGTATTGACATTTCACACCAGTATTCATATACATCCCTCCTTCCAAAGAACATCTAATGGCCATGTATGAACAATCTGTTCAATATCTAGCCCAACACCAGCAAATACTGTTTGTTTAATCCAGCTTTTCAATGTTTCCTACTCAGTCTGCATCCATCCATCTACTGACCCCAACCCAGTGAAAGATATCATGCTTAATGTTTGTGTGGATAGCTCACACCAACCATCAGGTAAATCACCTGCTACATGGCTGCTATATCACAGCCACTGGGCTGAACCAAACAGCGGCCCTTGACATTCCATGCTTACAACCCCTATCCTGATCTGCCAGGAATGTAAACAAGATATAAGAATTTTGCAAATAATATGGCTTATAGAAGCTCAAATGGGTGTCAAGAATGGTGGTAGATTGTGAGAATGAGACTATTATGTATCAAACACTATGTTATGATTCCCAGTTCATTAATTTGATGCCAGCTTAATTAAACATTTTTATCTTAGGAACACTCTCAGCTTAATTCAGAAGTGCCCACCTTTTGACAATTAATCATTAGTTTATTTCACTTTAACCCCTGGCCTGTAAACATATGTACAATGTTTACATGGACTCTTAATTTTGTCTGGTTCCTACAAGTACACAAATCCATCCATATCCTGTAGAGTTGGAATCATCTGGTGCAGCAGCTGTATATGCTCCACAGTAGCATGAAACAATTCAACCCTCAAATAAAATACAGTATAGCCCACTATTAGGTGTTTCAAAGGAGGGGCCCGTCCATATTTTAGGGGAGCTAAAGTAAATTGCACGCATGAATCAAAATGGCACAGAGTGATCCCTCTGCTTGCATATTTCTTGATTTACGAAAGGGAAATTGATGAGCCCTCTGGACTTGGCAGGCTAATTCCTAGTCTGAAAAATCCTTGAAGGCTCTCTGGGACAGATGAACCACAAATCCTCATATATCATTCCCTTCAACCCATTCCTGGTTTCCCAGGCTGAATAGAGAATTCCCCCTGAGTTGATTCTGAAAGTTCTTTAGCTTCCATTTTATGGTGGTGGCCTTAGCCTTCTGCTACTGTAAGTATTTTCTTATTGTCTCTCCATTCGCATTTGTATTTTAAATTCCTTCTTCCAGTTCATTCATCCTGGCAGTCTACATATGTAAATGAGTGACCTTGAAAGCCAAGTGGCCCTTTCTGTTCTCCTCCAGCTGAACCAACACTGATTTATTAATTGAATGTATTGGCTCTGCTGAGTCATTGCCAGCTATTGAGGGAGGCAGTTATCAAGTACTCTAATAATAAATGGCTATCACATATTTAAATTTAAATCATTTGCTGAGTTATCTCACTGTACATTATCATAGTCCAACCCACCTGAATGCACCATATTATTTCACTGTTTAACTTCTATTTCTGCATTAAGACTAATACCACCAGCTTCTGAACTGGACTCGTGTCTCTCAGCTGTGTATTTACCTATGTTTTTTTTTGTATCAGAGTCAGTCATGGAAAAGAAATGGTAGAAATTGGTATCCAGTTGATCTAATCCCTGATTTTTACTGGTCTACCCATCCCCAGTCTAGTCATTGAACCATCAGCTGCTTTAAAGTTAAGATTCTTCATCTTCCAATCCAGCCTTTGGTTTTACTTAGCAATGACCTTGATTATTCAGATTTTAAAATGAGGTCTTCTGTTTTTGGGTCATACACGTCCTCTACAAACATCTGCTTCACATGTCGGGTCACACATTACTTAGGGGCCAATTTATGAGCTGCAAATCTCTTGTAGCTAAGCACCTTCATTCTCAATAAGAGAACCAATTTTAACAGGCTGCATCTTAGTTGAGGCAGTCTCAGCTATTACAGCTGCAGATGGCTCATTAGTGCTATGTACAAAGGTGACGATACATAGACCTGCACGGAATGAGTCCAGCTGCTCAAATCTGTGCTTCTGCCTGCAGCAACTACCAGTAGATGAGGAGTAATTTCATTATCCAGATGCTTGAACCCATTATTTTTTCACAGGTGTCCCTAATGTGGCTGCTGCCACACTTCCTGCCCTTGATTGATTATTTAGTGTGACTTCCCTTCTGTTCAGCACTTGCATGGTATCCAATTGCTTTGAGGCAAAAGACAGTGGAACATCATAGGTTGCATCTTGCATGAGCACAGTAGGTATTTGCTTCTGATTTGCACTTCTGATTATCCTTGTTCATCTTACTTGTTTTGGTGGCCCACTTTGCAAAATCGCTCATCCATTCTGCCATTCCTAGCCTTCTTTAACCCTTTGCATCATTTCCTGTGGCATCTGTTAAGCTTTTCGCCATCACGGCATGGAACTGACATCCTTGTGTTGTCTCCCCAGTCTTCTTTGCCTCTGCTTCCTGTGTTTTGACTGTGTGCTGGGCATTGTTTTTGCTGGTTTTGGTACTCTGGGCACTTTACCACCATGGACCAGTGCAAATGTGCAAGTGCTCCCTGTGTAAATTGTGGGTGTAATTGGCTTTTCCAAGATTGGTATATATGATTTACTAGTAAGTCCCTAGGAAAGTGCACTAGAGGTGCCCAGGGCCTGTAAATCAAATGCTACAAGTGGGCCTGCAGCACTGAGTTTGCTACCCAAATGAGTAGTCCTGTAAACATGGCTCAGAACTGCCACTGCTGTTTCTGTGTGAGATGTTTTAACCTGTCAATTCGACCTGTCAAGTGTACCCACTTGCCAGTCCCAAACCTTCCCTTTTTATATATGTGTGGCACACCTAAGACAGGCCCTAAGTAGTCCCTGGGGCAAGGTGTAGTGTATGTTAAAAGTAGGACATGTGCTGACATGTTTTAAATGTCCTGACAATGAAATACTGCCAAATTCATTTTTCACTGTTGTAAGGCTTATCTCTCTCATAGGGTAACATGGGGGCTACCTTTAAATAACCTGTAAGAGCAGTTTCCCTTTGGGAGTAGGTAGAGATGAGAAATTTGGGGTCTCTGAACTCACAATTTAAAAATGCATCTTTTGATACAGTTGGTTTTTAAATTGTCAGTTTGAAAATGCCACTTTTAGAAAGTGGGCAGTTTCTTGCCTATACCATTCTGTGACTTTGCCTGCTTGTATATTCCTTGTCTGGGTCAGACTGACAGTTGGGCTGCTTGTGAATCTCCAATAGACAGTGTCACAAAGGGAGCTAGGGTGTAGTCTGTATATCCTGATTGGCCATCTGAGCTATAGTTGAGAGAAGAGTGGTCCTACACCTGTAAGGGCTGTGTCTACCCTCACACAATACAGTCTCCAACACCCTGGTGTGAGTATGGAGCCAGACCTGGGCAAGGCATGATCTTGTGAACAGCAGAGACCTTCCTTTGAAGTTTGCCTACTTCAAAGGCAGAAAGAAGTATAAGTAGTAGACCCAAAACCCCAGATTTTCAGATTACTTCAAGATTCAAGAGGAACCTCAGTTAAGGCGAAGAGCTAAAGAGGTGGAGGAGGAGTACTGCCGCTTTGCCTATTACTATGCTTTGCTGGGTTGGCCTGCAGTTGCTGCTTCTGCCTGAAAGAGGACAAAGACTGGACTTTGTGGTATTATCATGCTTGTGAAGTGTCTCCAAGGGCTTCGACTGAGCTTGCCTCCTGTTTTGAAGTCTCAGGGCCACCAAAGACTTCCTCTGCAGGCACCTGGACTCTCTGCTGAGACTCCTGCCCTGTCAAGTGGTGTCCTGTCCAGGGGCTGGACCATTCAAAGGTGAAGTAGGTAGAAACAAGGTGGAAATTCATGCACAGAAACCATGCAGGGAAACTTTTAATACACCAGCTGCAACACAGCTGCAAAAATGATGTGCCACCTGACTCACAGCTGAAGTCGATGCACCATTTGCATCGCGGCTGGGAAACCGATGCCTCACTTGCATCGCGGCTGGAAAAATAACACAACACCCACTAGAGGTTACTAAAATCAATGCAAACCCCATGCAGCATGGTTTTCCATCCCCGTGCAGCTGAATTTGGCATGCATCATCGCTGGGCAACAAAATCAATGTGAACCTGCAGGATCCGAGGCACCCCATCTGGAAATCGAGGCATCACTCTCTTGCGGGAGAGAAAAACGATGCATCACCTACCTGACTGGAGAAGAAACGATGCACGGCCTCACTTGCGAGTAAGGAATCAATGCATCACTGGCTTTTCCGAAGCACACTCGCCTGTGTGGCTTTTGTTTTTATGCAAACCAGGTACTTTGTGGAACAACAATGTTCAAATTGTTTTCTATGGAGTTAGATTCTAGTATTTTAAAAATTCATAACTTTACTTGTGTGTGTTGGATTTTTGTTGTTCTGGCCTTATTTGATTTAAATAAACAAACTGGTTAGTTGCCCATTTTGTAGTATGTTCAAGTATTACTGTGTGTTCTGGTGCAAATACTTTACACATTGCCTTTAAGAGAAGCCCGACTGCTTGTGCCAACATCCCAAGTGGGTGAGCAGGGGTTATCTTAAGTGAGTAGCTCCCTTGCCATGACTAGAGTGAGGGTGCCTGCTTGAACAGAGTGCAAACTGACTGCCAACCAGAGAACCCATTTCTAGCACTTGATATCTTTGCCACACCACTCCAGTCTTCATTGTGACTTGCCCAGGCCTGGGCAGTGCCCCAACTAAGCATCTGTTGCACTATCAGGCAGAGCAGCAAGCACAACATTCATCAGAGATTGCTGCGGCTCTCACACAATATCTCAAGTCCCTGATCCTCTAGATCAAATGTGCTGGGCCACGTCCCAAGTGTCTGAGACAGCAGTGTTTTGACCCCTGTTTGCGGGCACATCTCCCCTTTTACTGGTCCTAAGCAAGTTCCAGGAGGAGGAAGTCCAGCTATGTGGAGCCTAAGTACCTATTGCAGGCCACAACAAATCCCCTAAATATCTCAGTTTAAACTTTATGTCTCCACTAATTTTGGATATGTAATTATGAAGTCTTGTAATAGATTTTCTATTATTAACTCTAATGGGATGATATTTTTCAAAGTGATATTTAGTACATAATATTTGTGTCATATTATATTTAGTTCAAAATATTCTAGTACCAAAGTGATATGAGCCTCTGGAGAATACAAATATTTGAAGGCCATGACTGTCCATCATGGTTCAACACCATTCAATGCTGAAACAGCAAAGATTCTAGTGAATAGGAGACAGTAACTTGGAAAAACATTTTTCCTTCTTTCACTTCTGTTATTTGCACAGCACAGAAGACTCCTCTTTACTGAAGGCAAATGTGTTTAATGGCAATTGAAAGTCTTCCCATCATTCTACATTTATATATACCAAGTCAGGTTGCAATCATCACCATGTACTTCTATTACTAACTAAAGTAATTCATAAGCAAACCTTTTCTATAATATCTGCCAAAGCAATACTTTATCCTAATAGTGATGTAAGATTGTTGTCTCATTATATACCACACACAACAAAGGCAAAGCTGAAAGATTACAGTCTGATCATGTACCCCCACACACAAATAATTTATTGAGTGCACCTTTTACATATGAACAGTCTGTCACAGGATTGAGCAAATTAAAAACAAACCCAGTCTTCAAATATTCTATTCTATTGTCTATTCTATGTAAATATATTACAGCTATAAAAGAACAGACCAAACAATACATGAAATTGACTGTAACTTGCAGTCATTAAATAACCAAAGTCAATCCATGAAGCATCCCATTATTTAAAAAATAAACCATAAATCCAATGTCTTGATTTCTTTCCTACTTAGGTAAGCGGTTACCTTTCAAGTAGAAAATTGTAGCATCAGCTTTCTTTCTGGATTTTCCATAAATGATGGCTATTTAAAGACATATTACTTTACCATATAAGGATGGTCTCCTCACCAATACCAGCACAGTAATGTGACTGTGTAGTGATCTCACTGTGGCCATGTCCTTTAGATTGAAACAATTGATTTAACAAACTCAATACCATATTAACTCATGTTCAATAGGGTAAAAAACAAACTGTCTTATATGTAAATTATCAGATGTCACATTGAGCTGATACGATCATTGATTGCAGTAATTAGCATTAAGATGTTGTGCACTCCACTGTATTATTGACCAGCAGCGGAAGCAAGGCTCTGCAGGTGGTAGATTAACAGTGAGTTAGCTATTAGGGTGGCCGCCTGGCATGGGGGCAAATTCTGGTCAGGACTGTAAAAACATCAGCACACAGGGTCAAAATTCAGGACAAAGTGTCAAAATTCAGGACAAAAGCCAGGATAAAAGGTTTATGGACACACCCAAGGACAGGCCATACTGCACTAGTTTATCAGTGCATTTATTTACTATTTTCTAGATAGCACTATTTATTCACTATGGACTTTTGTGATTGCCTCTAGGTATGCTACACATTATGTCCTTGTTCAATAATGAATTAAAGAGTCAAGCCAAGGCGAAATAAGTGATCTGGCTCATCCCTAAGTGCCAATGTACATGTAGAATCTTCAAAATATTTGGGGTGCGAATTACACAAGCAAAATGTGAGAACATGATGAAGATTTAAATGTTTAAATGTAAGATGTGTTTATTTAAAATATGGTTGTGTTTTCCCATTTATGTTCAATTAGACTCCAGATTGGACTGGGAATCAGTTATGTTTCAACACCTAGAGATTAATATCTACCATTCCCCCACTGATTTGCAGAATGGAAACCTGGGCAATATGGGTGGCTCTCTGGCTGTTCTCTTCATGAGATGGGGTTTACCCATAAACACTTTTAGAAGGCCTACTACACTACTCAATTTTTTGTACTGACCATTCTACAGAACGCAACCCAGGGTTATTTCACACAGCTTTCTCTTGCCTTATTAGACCCGCATACTCATTCAAATGATGAAACCCCATGCTTTAATACTCTCACAGGATGGCTAAGCTCAGAGCAACTCTTTCAGTGGCATGCTGCAGGCTTCTCAAAATGAGAGATTTGTTTTTGACGACAAACTACTAGATTTCAAAATCATTATGGCAGACGAAAATCTTTACTTGGGTAAACTCCTTACCAATACCTTAAAAATCATTACATGCCCTATTTCATGTCTGCCATCTAGAATCAACCCACATGAGGTGTGCTAAACACTCAACACCATAGGGACTGGCAGCACACTGATAAAATGGGTGTACAGAGCACTCCTGTAAAATGGCGATGACTCCAGCGCTTCCCTCCATACTACCTGGGATGCTAACATAGCCAAACCTCTCCACAATACAGACTGAGCTAAAAAAAAGTAACCTAGCCCCACAAAGTATCCTGCCGCTGCAATTTTAGGTATGTTCAATTTAATATTCTGAACTAAACCTACCTTATACCTGCCTGAATTAACAAAATATACATGGGAGCCCCAGCTGCGTGTCTTTGCGGTATGCACTTAGATGCGGATTTGCTTCATATGCTTTGGTCCTGCCCCACTCTCCTCTCATGAAGGCAGTTCTCGAGGTGCTGTCGACCATAATGGGCTATGTACTAAAGAATTCCCCAGAAGTGGTCATATTGGGTGTTTTCCCTGCCCTAAGTTCTTCAACCTGGCTGTTTTCTAGCAAAACTCAATATCACACTGCACTGGAAGTATTCACTTTCTCCTACTATCGTAAGTTGAACCCAGGTCTCACTCTCTGGGTTTCGATCTGAGAGCACCGTGTTACACAGAGAGGAATGAGCAGGTCTGAGAAAATGTTTTATTGCACAGACATGGGATATTTTGGTGGAGGGCTTTTAAAACTGGACCGAGGATGATAACTCTGACCCTCTCCACATACCCTCTTCGTTTCTACGTACTAGTTTTTCTTGCCACATATAGGCAACTACACAAGACAGTGGTGTAAGGATGCCTATCTCTGACACACTTTCATGATTTCCCCACTAGAACACTTTCTTCTAAGCACCACAGGCCTTATTGTTCTGCTACCCTATGCTGATAGGTAAGGCAGTGGCAACTGGGCACAAGGGTGTGGAGGGAGAGTTTATTATGGATCAGTTTGTTACCAGGGGTTGGTGGAGCTCACGAAGTTCTATTCCACATAATTCCGTGGAGTTGGCTTCAAACTCTGTGGAATTCCACAGAGTTCCACTTGCAGCGGAGTGCTGCCTGCCCTACTGGCACCCTGGCCTGAATGCGCCCGAGCTCGGAAGCGTTAGCTTAGCACTTCCTAGATTGGGTGCATTCAGGCCAGGGCCATAGGCAATGAAAGCTGACCTTTGAGGTCTCTTGTGCACCAACCTGCCCCTGCAGACCACAGAGTGCCAAAAACACCGTTAACTCCATCAATTGTGTGCTAACTCTTCATAAATGTAAATAGTCCAGCACTGTTGTTTCGTAAATGTATAATGGAATCTGTTGCTAAATACCTGGGTACTATCCTGCTAACCAACCTCTTTAGGCATACCACAATAAAATCTTTTTTTTTTAAATATGGTAGTGTTTCAGTTTAGTACATTAGATCACAACATTGCATTGACATTTCCATGAAGTGAAAGTTTCTAAACCTAACTTTAAAACATTCATTAACCCTCCCTTGTACCAACACCATGAGTGAACAAATTGAACCAATTTTCTTGTGTCCCTTACATCATGGCCAATAATATTTCTATAGATAGTGTAACATTAAAAGCTTATAAAACATACAAATTAGTTATTTGCAAACAGTCCATCTTAAACGGAATTACTTAAAAGTGTTCTTAAATTTCACTTTCAAGTAAATTAGACACCTGAAGTAAATTGATTTGACTTAGATCACACAATTTAGTCATGCAGGAAATCCTGGATTTGAAGCCCCCTGGCTTTTTGATCACACATAGTGCATTTAATCCACTGACAAGGTTAACTTCTTTTTCTCAATCCCCTTTAAAACCAGAAGCCAGTACTTTGTACAGTTCAGCAGAATGAATAGTAACCTGGGTTAAAGAAATGCAGATCACAGGTTAATCCAACACAATATTTTAAATATAAAAACATACATAATGAAGATAAGGGGAGGCAACACACCATATACTAATATCACTGGCTTTTTCACACATTACATAGCTATTCAATGCAGCAGCCGAAGTGCATTAAGAAATATGGATACTGTTGTGGGACAGGGTCATTGAGCACAGAGGTGGAATCAAAGATGATGCCAAAAAGAACAAAATATTCTGCAAACATGTTGTTGATCTTTCACCACAAGTAACTACATATAAAATAACACACATAAAAATTAAGGAAAGTTAAACTAATCAGTGGGAAATGTACTATTTTATAAGACCTTGATTGGATAATGTGAACACTACAGATGTCTATATGTGCAATCGGAGGCCAATAGAAGTGAATCCTGTTTGGTGCAGCAGGGAAAGTGGCGTGTATTTTTAGTGCTGCATGGTCCATGAATGCACTTTGAATATGTAAGTCATTATCAGGGCCACTGGAATTATGTGATTGTGTGGCTGCAGTGTTTTTGCATAGCTATGGATCTCCAGCATGTGCCACATAATCCATCATCTGCTGCATAATCTGCAGATTTTAACAAAAAAAAGTTTGTAGCTCAAACTGTTCAAAAGTTACTAAAATTTCAGCGACAAATGTTGCTGCATAGGCAACGGTCCTTTGCAAAGGTTGAATTCTCACCTCTTTATTGCTGTTTGGCTGTTAACATGAGGTGCTACCTATGCCCAGATGGTGCTAAAAATTGTAAAAATGATGAATAATGAAGCAATACTGTTAGACAATGTTCTGCATTATGCCACATAATTTGCCTTTTCTTGCCGCATAATTTAGTTTCCCCTGCCACATAAATTGGCCTTCTCCTGCCACATAATTCCAGTGGCCCTGGTCATTATTTTAAACATGCATTACACAGAGTATGATTATAGGCTGCCACAAAATACACACATTAATTTAGGTTAAAGATAAAAAGTGCTTTTAAAGAATAGATTTCAATAGTATGCAGATTATACATACTGGATACATGCTTTATACCTTTCCCATAAGAGCACACATTGCAAAGGTCAGCTTGTATCACCCTTGCAATACCTCTCAATAAGACAATATCTTTGATAACAGGAAGCTTCAAGTGACTGCATCAATTAATGCCTAGATCTGCTCCCAAGCAGCCTTTACATTTCCAGATTGACCAATTAAGCGCATTTATATTTCTTCCGGGCAGCAGGCACACTGGCAAGAAGGCTTGTTTCTTATCTATTTGCCCCTCCATCAGGATCACAGCACAGGAGACTCCCCTTCACTCCAGCTGGGGAATCTAAATTGTCCGAATTAACTTTTGTCTTTTAGCTGAAAGGCTAAAATTACGAATAAATGCCTTCTCTTAAGCCATGCTTCATGGACAACGGACATTAGTGCTAAAGTATGGACAGTCCATGAAATTTACAGATGGTAGAGCATACCGTAGGTATAGCATGAGGAGAGAAAGCACACTGCAAGAGACACCTTCGCTTCAACCTTGGGTCTGGGAGAGTGTAACACATAACACAATACAGCTAGCAGTGGATCAGCACATCTCCAGAGACAAGTGCTACCATGACTAATGGGGAAGGCAGGGGAGTGAATACCAAAATGTTATACAGAACTGGGCAGATTTCAACCAATGATTTCTAAACCACGATAACTCCTACCTTGGCAGAGCCAATGGCTTTCACCGAAAAACCTGAAATGATAAATCTGTATATTTTTAATCGCCACATTTAATTGACACAGTATCTAGATCTTCCGTACTGGTGGACAGAAATAATTTCGTCAAAACTCGAAATTAACCCTAGAGCACTGGCATCTTCGGGATGGGCCGCAGCCGTCATCCTATTCCCACAGATGAGACAGCGTCTACAAAGTGAGCATGTTGTTCGGAATATGAATTGTTGACAACAAAATGATTTTTTTCAAGCTGTGCCAAACTGTTCAGCCATACACCCCCCAAACCAACGAGTTTCACAACAATGTGGTTTTCATAGCATTCTCAATATGTTCTCTTTGAAAGGATGTTTTAAAACAGCAGGGAAATGTGAATATATTCCAGAAACATAAATATTGCGAAACAGTCCACATTCCTCTCCATTCTTCAGGGCCAGCTATTAGAATGTGCAAGATGTGGTGACTAATGTTCAATCTCCATAATAAAAATAAGTATTTCGTATTGCACAATTCTGGGAATATGATAAGGATCCATTAGAACTGAATGTAGCCACATCATTATTATAAAAACAGATACATAACTGTTTCTCTAATGCAGCAGGACATTTTAAATGTGTACGTATACACAGAGACTTATAGAACAGATATTGAAATCAGAAAAGAGTCTATGGTTTTTTCAGTTGTGAAATTAAAACTTAAAAATGAACTGCTCAAGACCCTCTTGAAAAAGAGCTGCTGCTGATTGACACTGGCTGCAGGGGCGCTCACAGCTAACTGCAGCCCCTGTAAACACGCTTCTGGCAACACACTTCGTGTCCTGAAACACATAGGGGAGGGAAGAAATAAAAACAAAATTGGTGTGCTTTCAAAATAATATCCTTATGACCTCGACATTAATTAAATTGCCTTCACATCAGGTACGCCGGTCGTGGTTCAAAGATTTAAAAAAAATACTCTTAAATAAGGAAAACTGCAACACTAAATAAGCATATAGTTAATTACAAATAACATTTTGTATCAATCTGTCCAAAAAAGCTCATCAAACAATGTCCATCATTTCAGCAGAATAAAATCATATTATGCCATTCTCCTGGATTCATATGCCTATAAAGAGCAGGATAAAAATCCGAATGCGACAATGGTCTAATGCTCTTCACATACATTCGGAGGAACATTTGGAGACATCAGATGGTATAGAACATTTGTATGCTCAACAATTTGCAACTTTAAATCACGCAGACACAAAAAAGAATGAAAGACAGCTTACGGAGAATTCAGATTTCTAAGATTCGAGTTATCTCATAAGGAAAATGCATATTTTAAAAGCACCACTCAAACTACAAGCAGATATTACTCGTGTTACACGTGGATGGTCTTCACAATGTCATGTTAGTGCTGCTTCTCCATGATTACCTCTTTATCATTAAAAATAATATTTTCTGGTTGTGATGCTAGTAGTGCACAATCATTCAGAACTAAAGCGCTTCATGTGATATGTCAGAAAACATGCTTTTTTTCAGGTTTTACCTTAACTTTTAGCCCCGTTTTGAACTAGTAGCTGCTGGTTTTCAACTTTGAGAGTACACTTAAGGCTGCTGTCCAGACTTCAGTGCCAGTGTTATTTCCCTTCCTAAAGTGTTGTGATGAATTGGATACCCCCAATTGGCATATTATCTGACTTCCTTATAAGTACCTAGTACGTGGTACCCAGGTACAAGGGGCAGGTAAGGCTGGCTGTCCACACAAGAACTGCAGCACTAGTTGTGCCACTCTGTGTAACAAAGTGAAAACACAGCTTTCAGCTGCCATTGCAGACTGAAGAGGCTATGTATGCATTGTTCATCTGCCTTTGCCATTACCACTAATGTCAACATCTCTTAAGTATATATCCTCTAAGTCAGGCCTATGTAGCGTGTTAGGACAGACATACATTTTTTTATATTTCTATGCAGAAAAGCCCTAATGTGTTGGCATTTTCTGAGGATGGTTAAGTAGCCTTATAAGGTAATTGCAGAGCTAACGGCTGACAGAGGTTAGCTAACACTGTCAAGTAATGCATCAAATCCAAGTGACACCAAATGTGACTCAATTGTTCAGTTGATATTTGTGTCCAGTTTAATGCTGGCCACCTTTGTGGAGGTTGTCATACTTTGACCCAAACAGGTCCCCACCTAGTGGACATGTGAATGACTCACAGGATGACAAAAAAGCCTGTTACCACAATGGAGGTGCGACTCTACCCCCACAGGATGGGCTGCAAAGGGTGTTAGCTCAGAAGGCAATCATCCCAGGGTCATGCCGCCTTTAAAGGGCTGCTGTAACAACAGCCCTGCACAGGAAGCCCCAAGTTTCCCCAAGACAGGGTCGGGCCAGTGCCAAAGGAGGGAAAACTAGTTTTAGAATCAGGTTTTCATGGGTGTGCTGCCCATGGTAGCCACACCCCCAGAAGTGGGTGACCGAGGTCCTCAAATTCGGGGAAGATTTCAGCCATGCTGGTTGTGGCATGCAAAGTGCACTCTGGGATGGCCAGATGCCACACATCACTGGAATAGTGTCAGCTGGTAGGAGGGGAGCTACTTGCACTTTGGCTAGTGACTGTGTTGTCCACTCAGGGCACATTACTGGGATATAAAAGGCACCCATGGCACTTGAGACTTCAGTATTCGCTGGATTTGGACCAAGAACAAGGAGACCACCCTGCACCCAATGGAAGCTCTCAAAAAGAGGCTGCAATACCAGAGCGACTTAACCTGCTGCACTTTGTGCTAGTGGAGTTTGGCCCATTTTCTGCCTGCCTGGCTCCGGGAAAAGTTGATTCACAACCTCAATCCAAAGCAAAGACTCTAAGGGCCTGTTGGCTGGCCCCCAGAACGGCACTGGGGACATTAAAGCTGGAAGCTTTAAGAGCCCACACCACATTCCTGGTAGCACAGCAGCTGTTTTGCCACTACCAGACACCGGAAACTTCACTGAACAATTTGGGAATAGCCAAACATTGCACCCAAGTCTGCTGAATTCGTGGGGGCTGGTTGTGACCAGATTTTTCCACTCAAGAGATATTGCCCCCACTAAAGTTTTGCATCAGAACTTCTGCGCTGAAAGAACAGAAGGTCTACGTCGGCAACCCTTAGATCCCTACATAGAGGACTGCACGGGACCCCAAGTGGTCGGAGATGCCCCCTCTCACCTGTGGATGGAGGACTTGATCGGTGTTGACCCCGTGCCCCGCACAGAATCTGGATTATTTATTGAGCATCCCTAAGCCTGCATCCCTCGGCATCCATCAAAGCCAATGGCGGTTGTCCTGTAAAGTTTGGAACTCACCTCAAAGACACTCTGATGGCCAGGTAACTTTCCAAAGTTTCCTTTCTAGAGTCCTATACCTCTGTCCTTTTGTATTTGGTTGCCCAACTTGGGTCAGAGTTGCTGAACTCAGTGTAAAAACCTTTATAAAGTTTTCAAAAGTTTGCAAAGTTTTGACTCCCCAATACTTGTTTGCACTTGATGTTAAAGTTTTTTGAATGCTTTAAAGAGTCATATCTTCGGAACCCTCTGGTAGGTTTTAGTCATCAAGTACTCTAAAAAAATTCAGAAAAATGTGCTCTGTTTTTATAAATTGTTGTTGTGTCTTAAGCTTGTTTGGTGTCTTTCTGATTTCATTGTTTGTTGTTGTTAAACGCTTTAAACATTGTTCCTATGCTATGCCTTGCTGCTCTGTGCCATAGCAAACAAAGGCCCCACGAAGATAAATGTGAGTGTCCTGTATACTACAAGGCCCCACCCTTACCATATAGTACATCCATTTTTTTACATGACACAAAACCGACAAGGTCAGAGGTAGCCACAGCAGTGTGTCTGTGTCACTTACAGTAGCATCTGGATGAATAGATTGACTTTCAGGAACTCATCGCGCTACAACAAAACACAATGGAAGCGAAAATGTAGTAGCTCTTTTCAAGTAGTGCTACAGGACACACAACCCTTTTAACCGAACAAAGTGCTTAAGATAAGAAAAGTAATCAAGTCACAGAGTTAAGACAGGCAATGTTGTGCTGTAAAAAATGGTGATGATCCCAGAAAGCCATCAGAGTACTTTAAAAAATATCTGTGTATTTAAACACATATTTTCTTTTGATACAAAATTCAATTATCCACGGTGAAGCACGAGTAATATAATGCATCTATATTTATGCATGCATGCACTGCTTACTGCTAGCCCTGATTTAAGACGGACAGAACTGAAGCAACAGGTGAGCGCAATCGACCGGTGACTTTTTAGGGCCCCTTATTAACCTTGTGGGTGACTGCTATATAGCAGGCAAGCATAAACACACTTACGCGTCAAAGTTCATGATCGCTGAACAAAAACCAAGCATATAAATTTGCCCACTAGGTGATAGTTCTTGACCATGCATTACTACACATCAATGGTGCGCCATTACTAGGCACCCCATTCTCAACTTGGTCCACATGTGAGGCCTAAGGAATTATCCTTGGCCTAAAAATGTTGCACTTACCCATGTGGGCATTTTAATCAAACTTCACAGGGTGCGGATAGTGGGGTCAGCCCTGTAGTCACACTCTAATCACACATAGAAACAAACACACTGGGAGTGATACTATTTCTAACATATGTCATCTGATCTCTACTCCTTTTTTAAAGCAGGTGTACTATTTATCAGTGAATTAGCCTCTACACTGACACATGTCCCCTGCTGATGTATGTGTATGGAAGTGCTTTGTGACAATGTAAGCTGTTCATTGTTCTGTTTTATGACATACTGACCAATTTCCTTGGACCTCTCTCCTTTCTGATGAATGACTGTACTAAAGTAATAAAGTTATCTGTTCACTAAGACCTTTCTCTAGGGTGATGAGTTAGTGTAGCAGACATTTACAACAGACTCACCTCTCTGCTCACACCTTTCTCCAGGATGAAGAATAATTTCACTAGTGGTTTGTCACATAGTGGCCTGTCCGCTAAGACCTTTCTGCCGACCATATGTTGCAATGGTTTGTGTAAATCTGACATCTGCACTAAAACCTCTTCTCAACTTCACAAATAGTGCTGTTGTGGTTTGCATTAGACTAGCCTATAGATTAGACATTTTGCTTTGGTTATTAGTGTTTAGAGTAATAGTTCAGAAGATACAGGGCTGTCTGCTGAGAACTGTCTCTTAGGTGAAAATTGAATGTAGTAGTCCATAAGCTTACGGTGAGCACTGTGCTGTAAATCTCTCACCTTTGTCTTCTTTTTTTAAATTAAATGGTATTTTCTGACGTATATTGAAGTTTACTTTGCTGGATAATGTCATCAGTGATGTCATTTGAGATGTCATCATTAATGTCACTGACCATGTCATGAGAGATGTAACATGCGAGGTCATAAGCAGTGCATTGGCGGTGCATAAGTTATAATTAGCTCAGATAAATATAACTGCTGAAATTCTATGGTTTGTTTTTGCAAAATCTGAACCTAAGTACATCTCTGTTAGAAATTGGGTGTTTAGTTGGCAGAGGTATACACCCTGTCTAAGTAAGGGCCACAGGCTTATTAAGGATAAGTCAGCTGCAACCTCTAAATTATCCTGTGCTCACCATCTGGTATATTGGCCCAGAGCAGTTAGATTTAACTTAGGAGACAAGGTGTAGGGTATTTGTGCAACGTTTGATTACAGTAACATGGTGAAAGACATCACAAAAAAGACGCCACACCAGCTTAGTAAAATAAAGAATATTTACCTTAGTAAAATAAGACCAAAACAACAAAAAATCATTAATTAGATCTTGAGATATGCAATTTTAAAGACATTACATTTTATTATAAAGCAGGCATAATTTGTAACAGAAAGAATCTATCCAGTTAAAGTGATGCAGGTTTAAAATCATGCTGTTATGGGAGCCCTTGCACTTCAATTCGGAGGTCTTCAGTCATTCTAGGGCTCAATAGGGAAATCAACAAGGCAGAAATGCTTCAACAGTCCATGATGAACAAACTTATGGCCAGGACCTCTAGGCCAGCAAGCTCAGAGCTCTGGTAAACTATGTAGAGCTACTCCAGCAACCTTGCCGGCGTAAGCGATGCCCAATACCTCTCAGGTAGATAAGAAGGGCGGGCGCTGTGGTTTCTCCTCACTGGGAATCGTGCAGGGGTGGTTCTCCTCCTTTCAACATTGCAGGTGGTGTTGAGTGGCCCAGGGGCCTGCAGGTACCATGGCATGCTCCAGCAGCATGCCACGAAGGTGGTTGGGTGTAAGGGCACTGCCACACACCATGATCACACAGCAAGGGTAGACATAACTGCCCAATTGGTGCACCACAAAGGCATATGCGCCTGATGAAACCAAAGCAGCTGTGCACTCGGTGATCAAATGGCACGGGCAGTCGAGACTGCCTTGTGGGCACACCACAAAGGTAGATGTGCCTGATGAAACCAAAGCTGCTGTATATATGCTGATCTCATGGAAAGGGCAGGCATGTGATTGTTGCAAAACAGGTGTTTTATAGCCCTGAGACTTCCGGGAACCACGGCAAGCCAACATGCCCCTGGAGAATCTTGGTTCCGGATGCAGAGAATATGTTTATCCTTTCTCACTCCGGGCAAGAAGCAGCAGGAAGTAGGCCAACAAATCAAAACAAGGAACAAAGTAGCAGTCCCTTCTACAGCACAGCACATAGCAAGCAGTAGGCCAACACAGCAATGCAGTTGCAGTCCCTCCTGGCAGCTCAACAGTCCTTCCTCCTGGTAGAATGTCTTTGGTTCCAGTAGAGTACTGATTTGGTGGGGTTTGGAGTCTAGTGCTTATCCCCAAATATGTCTTTGAAGTGGGGGAGACTTCAAAAAGGCCTTTGAAGATTGCAAGGTCCCTGCACTTTCTTCCCTGGCTCCAGACACTCTACAGGGGGGTATGCAACCCTTTGTGTGAGGAGAGGCACAGTCCTATTCAGGTGTCTCAGCTCCTCCCACCCATCTAGCCCAGGAAGACCCATTAGTCGGGTGATGGTTCTTCAGGATGAAAATGTCAGACCCAAGCTCCCTTTGTGTGTGATTGTCTAGAGGGAATGCACAAAGTCCAGCTGTCATCAACCCCAGATGTGTATTGAGGGGCACAGAATGGTTAAAGTAAGAAAGTAAAAGTGGCATTTCAGACTTACAATTTAAAATCTGACTTCACCATTAGTTGTGTCCAGAGACACCAAACTCCATTTTTTTATCTTTTACCAACTACAAGTTACACTTAAAGGAGGCTTTGAGGTAACCCCAATATTAACCTATGGGAGAGATAGGCCTTGCAGTAGTGATAAACAAATTTAGCAGTTTTCCACAAACTGGACATGTTAAACTTAAAAGTAAATGTTCAACTTTTTAAGTACATTGCACCTTGCCCTTGGGGCAAACCAAGGCCTACCTTAGGGGTGACTTATATGTAATAAAATATAAGGTTTGGTCCTGGCAAGTGGGTGTACTTGCCAGGTTGAAGTGGCAGTTTAGGACTGCACACACAGACTCTGCAGTAGCAGGCCTGGGACATGTTTTAGAGGCTACGTAGTGGGTAGCACAATCAGTGCTGCAGGCTCACTTGTAGCATTTAATTTAAATGCCCAGGGCACAAATAATGCACTTGATTAGGGACTTGCCAGTAAATTAAATATGCTTACTGTGGATAGCCCAATGTTACCATGTATAGTGTAGAGAGCACCTGCACTTTAGCACCAATCAGCAGTTGTAAACTGCCCAGAATCCTAAAACCCAGCAAAAATGAAGTCAGAAAAACAATAGGTCAGAGGGCAGGATAAAAAGTTAAAGTAAACCATGCAATGGATGGCAGGTCTAACAGTCTCTGTAACTTTTTTTCAGTGCATTTCGAAGGAATTTTTGTATTCTATTTCCTAATTACAACATCCCTATATATTCTGTTTTTCAGTGAATTGCTAAAGCTTTTTTTTCATTTTTTTTCCTAACTACAACATCTCTGTAACCTTTGTTTTTTTACTATAAAATTTGCTATAAATTCACTCAGACATTAAGTTCCGTAATATATGAACCTGTTGCAATTCCTGGAACACACCCAAACATACACTTTTCATCAGATACACTAAGGCCCTCATTCCGACCCTGGCGGTCATAGACCGCCAGGGCCGCGGGTGACGGAAGCACCGCCAACAGGCTGGCGGTGCTTCCTTGCCCATTTACAGCCGCGGTCAAAAAACTGGGTCTGGCGGTTTCCAGCCGGATTTCCCGCCGGATTTCCCGCCGGATTTCCCGCGGCTGGGCGAATCCGCCATGGCGGCGCTGCAAGCAGCGCCGCCATGGGGATTCAGACCCCCTTCCCGCCAGCCTGTTTCTGGCGGTTTTTACCGCCAGGAACAGGATGGCGGGAACGGGTGTCCTGGGGCCCCTGGGGGCCCCTGCACTGCCCATGCCAATGGCATGGGCAGTGCAGGGGCCCCATAACAGGGCCCCAGCATGCTTTTCACTGTCTGCCTAGCAGACAGTGAAAAGCGTGACGGGTGCAACTGCACCCGTCGCACACCTGCAACACCGCCGGCTCCATTCGGAGCCGGCTTCAGTGTTGCAGGCCCCTTTCCCGCTGGGCCGGCGGGCGCTACCTTAGGTAGCGCCCGCTGGCCCAGTGGGAAAGTTGGAATGGCCCCAGCGGTCTTTTGACCGCGGGGCGGCCAGATGGCGGTTCCCTCCAGGAACGACCCCCTAAGTCTCCACCCATACACATTGCAAACCATTGTTAAATCAGTTATTTGGGTTTCACATTTCTCAGGAGGCTGATTGTAAACCACAGGTCCATCATTTGTCTGGCTTTCCTTCAAAAGAAGACCGTGTCAAAGTCAAGATGTCTTCTGCTGAAGTTAGAATAAGAGGAAGAGCAGAACAAAGGAGAAGATAACTTATCACCTCCAAAGAATTTCTCCACCACTTGAAAAAAAAATTCTAACCTCTCAGAAGAAAGGAAAGTTCTTTTTAAACTTTCTCCAGTGCAATATATGCAGCAAAACTGTCAAGAGGTATGCTGAAGAAGTATTTACATGGCGCAACCTGTATTTGGAAGCACTTGAAATCCATACTTAGAAAAACATAACGCAACACGATAAGAGAGAGGGGAGATGGTGCAACATCATCAGTAGCTGGATCATCTGTAAGACCCTTACCTCTTGACCAGATGGTTACCATCCGTGTTTCACCAAAAGTGGAAGCCATTGTCAGGCTTTGTAGCAAATGCCATATGCTAGTTGCACTAAAAATTTAATTTGTTTGGCCAGTTTATTGATGCTGTCAACAAGCATAATTCTTTAATTTTGTAACCTCACTTTTCCATCTTCCAGTCCTCTTTAAACACAAGTGGTATCCAGGGAGGAAATATCCAATACATTTACTTTTACATTACATTCAATTATATTATACACTATAAGCAAGTGAGTCGCTGCATAAGTGATTATGTCAGCATGTAAGAATCGGTGTAGGTATCTGAGTATGGGTCTATAAATGAGTATATTAGTGGCTGTAGGGGTGGATGACTGGTTGTGTCTCTGGTTGAGTGGATATGTGAGTGAATGTATCAGTGCCTCTATGGGTGTGCCACTGAATGTGTAACTAGCTGTGTGGGTGTAGAATGGATGTGTTAGTGATTGTATGGGCATCTAAATGGGTATGTAAGTGGCTGTATAGATTGGTAACTGGCTGTGTTAATAGAGGTTTGGGTATGTAACTGTGTGTGCAAGTGACTGTTAGGAGTGGATACATAAGTGCTGTGTGGGTATATGAGTGAATATGTAAGTACTTCTGTCACCATCTGACAAGGTGAGTGGCTGTATGGTTTTGTTAATAGGTATGTGAGTGGATTTATGGGTGTGTGACTAGGTGTATGACTGGGTATACGGGTATGTAAGTGTTTGTGTAACTGACTATCTGGGTGATGGTTATATGATTGGCTGTATTGGTGAGTGAGTGGGTGTGACAGTGCCTATATGGGTGTATGAATGACTAATTAAGTGGGTGGATAGGTGAGTAAATGGATGTATGAATGCTTTTATTGGTCTGTGACTGAGTGTGTCACTCACTATCTGTCTGTATGATTGGTGGGACATAAGTGCTTTTATAGGAGTGTAACTGGGTGTTTAAGAGCCAGCCTGAGATAGTGTAAATTACATACTATTAAATTACCTACTATAAGCAAGCAATCACATCTAATTCCAGACACATTTACTTTCCCACTGTGTTCTCACTTATACTGCTGTACTTAGCATATCACTGTCTCCCTTTCACCTTTTATTTTTGTTATACCACTTCTACATGGTCACTATTTGTTAACCTTTTACAGAGCAGATCTCACATGTGCTATGTGTTGGGTCTGTGGATCTATGCAGCCGTCGTTAAATGTATTCAACAATCTGCTAAAAATGCTTTTCATTTAAAAACTATTTTGTAAAATATTGTCAACCACAAGACAAACACTCCCTACTGAGCAATTTTTGTACACCATTCTGCTTTTCAGTTTCACACTACAGTATGTTTGGTTCCCGTCCTTCCCCAACACTCCTTTAGCTCCTTTTTCATAGTAACCATGTTTCTAATAGCCTCTGCCTACCAGCATGTTAAACATTCACACAACTTTCTCTCAGCAGCATACTAGCTTCACATTAAGTGTAGCAGGTGTGGTTGACTGTTTCCAACTTCAAGCATATCCTAACCAACATACCTTTTTTTCATTTTTCCAAAGCTAATCACAGAGTTATTTATGTTTTTGTTTACCTAGTTTTAGTTCCCTGCAGATCTCCACCATCCAATCAAATATGCTATTTCATATTTCAGTAGATGTCCTTCATTTGAACTACCTTTAATCTTCAAAACTGCCCATTCTGCTGAAGCCTTTTGCTGTGTGCCACTCCTGCTTCAGTCCAAAATGGCCAGAGTGTGGAGCATAGTTATGTGTTTGGGGTCTGAGAGTGCTAGAAAAAGTGGCAGTGGCAGGGACCTAGGTTTACCTAATGTAGACATTACCTGGGTTGAGGCATCAATTACTGCCTTTGATTGAAAGCATTGCCAATTGCCAACATCCAGACCTCATGAGTGTGCACTGTGGTGGCAAAGACCTAGGCACCTTACTGAGATAGGACTGGAAATCCTAATAAAGGATAACTTTGGCAAAATATCAACACTTTCCCCACATACTGCCTTGGTGTTCTTCAACATTTGCCACAGACAAAAGTGGCAGTGATCAACCACATTTTGTGCGCAGACAGAGAAATCCAGGAACAATGTCAATAAAACTGCTTCTATATGCCTCAGGGATAATGGCATGGGCATGGGAGGTTTAGCCCTCCTCGAGAGCACCGGTAAACTACTGGAAACATACGAGGCTCCATGTTTTCTGCATGGTTTCTGGACTACTTTTTCTCTTTATTTTGCAGCTCTATCGAGCTGTGTTTTACACAGCGTGATCATTTTTTTTTGTTCATTTAATGTGGCAAGAGAAGTCTCGTTAGGAGTTTACAACACTATGGGGGTCATTACGACATTGGCGGGCGGCCCCCATTATGACATTCCCGCTGGGCCGGCGGGCGCAAACCAAGTTGGCACCCGCCGGCCCAGCGGGAATGAGGCCGCAACATAGGAGCCGGCTCCTAATGGAGCCGACGGTGTTGCGGCCGTGCGACGGGTGCAGTTGCACCCGTCGCGCTTTTCACTGTCTGCTATGCAGACAGTGAAAAGCTGGCCGGGGCCCTGTTAGGGGGCCCCTGCACTGCCCATGCCAGTGGCATGGGCATTGCAGGGGCCCCCAGGGGCCCCACGACTCCCCGTACTGCCAGCCTTTTCCTGGCGGTTCAGACTGCCAGAAAAAGGCTGGCGGTCGGGGACTCGTAATCCCCTGGGCAGCGCTGCAAGCAGTGCTGCTCTGGCAGATTACATCCGCCGGGGCCATTGTTGCGGTAAATCGCCGGCCCCGCCGATGCCAGAGGCACCGCCAGCCTGCTGGCGGTGCTCCTGTCGTTTTGGCCCTGCGGTTATAATACCGCCAGGGTCATAATGACCACCTATGAGCTCTAACTCGATGTAATGCGAGACCCATTGCATTGCAAATGCTTGTTTAAATTGGGGTCTGCATCTGCGGATCTGTTGCAGATTCACATGGGAGGCCACGCTGAGCATGAAGGATGAGCCAGGATACCACTATGATGACCTCGTATCCTATTTCATTTTTACTTCCCCTTCAGAAACCATGCCCTGAATCACAAAACTTTTCTTTTAGGTTGCAGGCAGCCAATCATGGCATTGCTGTTGCTTTTGGCACATTTATCCGTGTGTCTAGATATCCATAAATCTTTTTTTTTATTTAATAACTCCAAAACTACTGAAAAGATTTACACCAAATTACATAAATCGGTCTTTCTGGACCAAGATCTAGCTTTCTGCCAAATTTGGTGTAGTTCTCTTTAGCAGTTTGGGCTGTGGTTGCGATATATCTCCAACTTCAGCAACCAGAAGTCAGCAACACCACCAAAAAGTTGTTCAGCTGCACAAATTATTTTTTTAACAAAAGGATTTTATTACGTTTTGTCATAATGGACATAAAAATAATCATGGCCGACGCATTTTGGCATAGTGCCTTCAACTGGTTCTAAACATATTCCATGACAGGCACCCTTTTCATACATAGTCCTTCCACCATTTCCTCAGCCCAGCATGCTATACCGCTAACCCATTCCACTATATGGCTATATTTGTCCACCATTTTGTCACCAAATATATGACCCCGTCAATGATGTTTTACTCTCCCCAATTCTTATAGAGGGCTCCTCATAAAGCAACATATACATATCAAAAACACATCAACATTTGGATCATCAGTAAATAATGTATTCCTAAAACCGATTTTAAATTCATGTAACTATACATTAATAAACTGTCAGATACCCAAAACATAGTCCTAATAAAAAGCTCCTTTTTATCACTGAATTTTTACTATATTTAGGGGGCACGTATCATAATGTTGTTCACATAAAGTGCATATTTTAAGGCTATCTAGAGGATCAGGTTCTAATCATCCTCACAAGCTCATGTAAAGTGCTAGTGCTTTATTACAATAACTCGACATAACATAATACAACATAGTTCCTAGTCATCCACATTACATATACAATGTTTTCTTGAGATGTCCCTTCATATATATCATATTAGATTATAAAGATCGCAGGCCATAGTACAGTGCACATAGAATCACACTCAAAATAAATAATATATGCTATCACTCCCCCACTATAAAGTTCTAATGCTTCCTTAAGCTCACTGCTAAATATAAAGTGCTAGAATTGATTAAAGTGCACTTAATGTAATACACTGAAACATATGCTAAAAGCTGTTTTCTAATGCTCACACTGAGTCCCCACGTTAAAAAGTTGTTATCTATAACCACCATCCCACCTAAAGTGCTGGTGCTTACTTAGAGTGCTTCATCAAATGGAAAGTGCTAGAATCTACTAAAATATCCCTAACATAGGACACTCCAAAGTAATTAGTGTTACTTCAGTTCAGATCACCCTCCATCCGAGGGAAGCTGTTAATCATACAATTCCTCACTACTTTGTGCTCATATAACATCTCATACCCGAGAATATCACCCCTATTACATTATTTTTCAAAAAAGATGTATCAAAAGTATTGTGAAGGAAACTCAATGGATACAGATCGAGCCAAAAATATTGTTTTACAAAAGGCACTCATGAAATACATACAAGGGGACCAAAGGGCTTTCTCAACTATTTCAGACATTACATTTAGTATACTTCTGCCTTCACAGGATATAGATCTATTAACCACCACATAGGGGAAACTATCCACTAAAAATGAAGAAATGCAATTGATCAATAACAAATATTCCCCAAGGAAAATTCAATGGTTCAAACGTTCATGAATAAATAAATTAATAAAGAGGTACACAAGCCTATATAACTCATCCATAATTTTGTGTGGACAAAAACTGTAATCCCAAGTATAGTAAGTAAGCCTCAGATCATTTCAGAGAATGGGCACGAAATCCTACTCAAATGAGATATTACTAATTGATTACACAATCACCGAACAATTCTCAGATGAGACCCGACCCATTCTAAAGGTGGACATGGATTTCAACATCAGTATTATGTCCACATGGTGCCTCAATTCCCAATGAAATAATCAATCAGAATTCCACCCTTCTCAACTCCTTCTCTCTGTTGCCTCCCGTGGATGGGGTCTCCCTTATTTTATATCATAATACTGAAGGCTCACTAGAGACCCAGCATGATATTGTTCAAAATGAGTAGCCAATGGATAACTCCGATCTATGTTATGGCTCAAATATGTTGTAGAATTCTAACTTTCAGTTTCTTGATAGTACTGCCCACGTATAGTTTATTGCACCAACATCTTAATACATAAATGACTTGGTCGGTGTAATACGTTATTCTCTCTTTTATCTTAACAGCTCGATACTACTTACAATTTAGCCCATACCTGCAAACTTCACAAGTGTCACACTTGATGAACCCCTTAATCTTAATTGTCAGCTAATTATCTGTCCCCATTTCTCTTTTGAGGTAAAAATAAACTACATGTTAGCATATCACCCAGTGACCTGGTTTTGTTAAAGGTTATTCGAGGGCCATCATCCACAATGTTCTTCAAATGGTCATCCCTGCGTAAGATGTGCCCATTTTTATACAAAAATCACCTCACACTGCCATGGGCTCTGTTATACTCCAAGAGCAATCTCTTGATTCCCTTATTACCCTCCACATTATCTTTTTTATACTTTTTGCATGGATACAGTAGCTCCTGCCTTCCTTTCTTGTTGCTTCACTCTCTAGCATTGTCCAACACACCCATAGGATAGCCTCATTCTAAAAACCGCTTCATGATTTTCCCAATTTCCTTGTCACATTCCTCATCAGTAGAACAGATTATTTTCACTCTTATCATCTGACTGTAAGGAGTGCTCCACTTCAACACTTCTGGATTACCACTATTACATGCAAGATGGCATTCATTGCAGTCGGCTTACTGTGTATCCTACTAATCAGTTTGCCTTTTAAAATCTCCAACTCAACATCAAGAAATTCACAATTAACATTCCTGTATCTATAAGTGAATCTGATGTTGTATTAATAAAAGTTTCAAACTCTGTACGAATTCCTGGAATTCCAATTCACCTTCCTCCCAAAAAATTAAAAGGCCATCAATAAAACAAGACCAAAATACTACCTTATCCATAAAGTGATACTTTATCTCAGCCCAGGCCGGCTCCTTCTCCCACCACCCCGTGAACAAATTAGCATAGGTGGGGGCGAAGGAGGTGCCCATCGCTGTTCCCTGTAACTGGTGGTTACAAAAATAAAGATATTGTGAGTGAGGCAAAATTCTAGCATACTGATCAACATAGGGTGTGTTCCAGATATTCAATAGGTCTGTCCATCAGGAACTATTTGCAGGCTCGTAGCGCATGTTCATGATTCATAGTCGTATAGAGGGACACCACATCCAGTGTAACCATAATGTAATTAGGCATCCAAGGAACCCCATATAGCTTCTTTAGGAACTCTGTAGAGTCCTGTAAATAAGATGGTCAACTGGTCACATATTGTTGCAAGAACTAATCTTAATATCTTGAAGTATTCTTCAAGAGTGACCCAATGGAGCTTACGATGGGTCTTCCCAGTGGTGTTCAAATATTCTTAGCGATTTTGGGGGGGAAATATATCATGGCAATTTTCGCCTTCTTCACTCGTAAATATTGCCATTCGTCCCAGTCCAATAATTCTTGTTCATATCATCCCTATGATTTAGAATGATATTGCTTTTCAATCCCAACCATGGAGTTCTTTGATAGGCAGGCAGGCATAATTAATGTGTTGTGTCATTCAACTGTCTTCTCACCTCCATTAAATATATACTATGTATATATATATATATATATATATATATATATATATATATATAGATATATATATATATATTTATATATTTATATATAATATATATATATATTATATATATATTATATATAGTATATATAGTATGTATTTCTCTCTCTCTCTGTATATATATATATATCTATATATATATATATATATATATATATATATTATTTTATATATATATATATATATATATATATATATATATATATATATATATACAGAGAGAGAGAGAGAGAACTCTGGGTAGTTCCGAAGTTTAGGTGGAGAGCAGCTCCAGTAAGGAGCACCCTGCAACACCAGCAACATTCTAGATTTGCTCACCTAACATGTCTGTTTATCTAGCAAGGATTGTGTGCATAGTATCAGCACAGTGCTACTACGCTGAGCTAGATAGGGACAACGTCTTTTGCCATTTGTACAGCAACATTCTTAAGCACAGGATTGAAACAGTTCCATCCTCGCTGAGCTGTAAAATGACAAAAGCCATTCACCACTCCAGGCACAGTATTACAGCCTTGGACTGGTAAAATACCATCCAATCCAACCTGGAATGAGTAAAAGCAACCCCTGACATGTGTTTGGCTATCATTATAGCTCTTCAGAGGGGTTTAGCTTTGTACAAAAAAAGAAGAGAGGTCTCTGGGTAGTTACCAAGTTTAGGTGGAGAGCAGCTCTAGTAAGGCGCACCCTGTAACACTAGTGGCACTCTAGATTTGCTCACCTCAAATGTCTGTTTATCTAGCAAAGTTTTTAAGCATAGGATCATCACAGTGCTATCAAAGCCAAGCTAGATAGAGATAAAGGTAGTCATTATGACTTTGACTGTCTTCCTTGAAGCCCACCAAAGCCACAGGCGCCAGATGACTCCCTGTGCTGGCAGTCTTCTGCCCACCATATTACGGGTACTGCTGGATTTCTGTCACACCCTGGGTGGAAATCCAGCAGTAGTCGTGCTGGCGGGCAGAGGTGCATGGGCGGTTCCACCACCAGCCCACCCCACCAGGAGGACACCACCCACCATATTATGTGCAATAATAGGGCGTTGAGGTGTCCTGATGGCAGGGTGTTGTCACTGTGAAAGCGCCCCTTCCTGTTCCCTGTCAAACGACCTCCTCCCCAGACCAGGTAAGTTGATTGTTCGACAGGGGAGGGGGTAGGAGGGTGTGGGGTGTTGTGTGTGAATGTGTGTATGCATGTGTGTATGCATGTTTGTATGGTTGTGTGTATGCATGTTTAGATGGGTGTGAGTATGCATGTTTGGACAGGTGTGAGTATGGATGTATGAATGGGTGTAAGTATGTGTGTTTGGATGAGTGTGAGTATGCATGTATGAATGGGCGTAGGTATGTGTGTTTGGATGGGTGTGAGTATGCGTGGTTGAACGCGTGAATGATTGCTGAGGTGAATGCGAGTATGGATGTGTGTGAGTGAAGGCGTGTATGTAAGTGTAGGTGAATGAGTGTATGCATGGTGCATTTGGGTGTCTGTGTGCATGTATGCGACGAGGTGGGCAGGGGGTGGGGCGCTGTACGTAGAGATGGGATGGAAGTGGAGGGCACTGTACCTGGTGGGGGTAGGGGAGAGGTGGTTTGTGCTTGCTGGGGGTATTGGGGAGTCATCTACCAGTGACAGGAAAGAAATTCCCTGTCACCGGTAGCCTTTCTGCCAGGGTTTTCATGGAGGTGCTACAGCCTTGGAAACCCTAAAGGAAAGGCAGCTCCTAATAGTGCAGGCGGTCTTCTATGGACTGCTGGGTCGGAAATGCTCATCTCCAGCCCAGCAGTTCCAACAACCCAGGCAGTATGATTTGAGATGTGGCGGGTTGGAAGAGGCCCCTCACACTCATAATGTGGCATCTTCAGCGCCAGCCTGTTGGCAGTGAAACCGCCACCTTTTCCTTGGCGGTCAGGAGACCACCAGGGTCATAATGACCACTAAAGTCTTTTGCCATTTGTACAGCAACATCTTTAAGAATAGGACTGACACATTGCCATCCTCCACGAACTGTAAAATGACAAAAGCCATTCACCACTCCAGGCACAAATTTTGCAGCTTTGGACTGGTACCATCCAAGCCAACCTGGAATGAGTAAAAGCAACCCCTGACACGTGTTTCGCTACCATTATAGCTCCTTAGAGGGGTTCAGCTTTGTCCAGACACAAGGGAGCCCCAAGAATAAGTCAAAACAAAGCTGTCAGGGTTAGAGTGTCACACATATATTTGTGTATATATCCTACTGGCGGTTATAAGCATTTTTTGAGTTGGCTGTATCTTTAGCGTTGTTTGACAAATCTGTGCCGGTGATACTTGTTGCGCATGGAAAGTTTCAGGGTGATCTGTCAAGCGGGGGTCGAGAAAAAGGCAGGGAAAAAAAATGTGTGTCTATTGTTAATTCCCATAGGAGTTTTGAAAACAACTACAGTCCGAACAGCTGGACAGAATTACATTACATTTGGTAAAAAGCTATTTTTCGGTCCATAGGTCACGCTTTTTTTAATTTGGTGTAAATCCATTCAGTAGTCTTTGAGCTACTAACGGCAAAACACATTTGTATATCTGTGTGGACCTAAGCACAAATCTCATGGTGAGATATAATTGGTTGTCAGCACTTGAACCAGAAAGTGATGGCAGCCATCTTGGGACCAATATACATGATAGCACCCTATTGAAATGCACTACAGTGAATGTCAGGTTTTAAGGGTCACAAAAAGAGAACGCATAAAGGCTGATAAATATTCATTACAATATGAACCATTTGTTGATGGTAGCAAACTAAGTTTAAGAATTGTGGTGTGCTCTAAGGTGATTTCACCCTGATAGGATTTCATGAATCATGTTTGAGAGAAAACTGTTACCTCATGCTTTTCCCATAGATGTGATGGAAGGTGGCCCAGAAGCTAAAATGAGAGCATATTTTCTGTAAATTCACGATATCTTCCTCAGCCATATGAGACTGAAGTCTGACATTGTCAGTAGAACATGTTCTTTTAATAGGAGCAATGTATCAGTAATTCCCTTGTGTTCTACTGCAGCCTCCCAGAATGTCCTAAAGAACAACTAAAGCGCTAACAGACTTACTTATGACAAAATTGTGGCACACCTGAAGACATCTTGATTGAGTCTGGTAAAAATAAAACATTTAGGGCCAGATGTACGAAAGGATTTTACCCATTCTGTGTCTATGGGAAAAAGCTTTCGTACATATGGCCTAAGTTTAGAAAGGAACAAAATGAGGGGGTTCAATTTGTCATAGAATTTATAGTTAGTGTTGTAGGGGAAACATCCTTTACAATAAAGGCTGAACCCCGCATGCCATTACCACGTAGGCTTAGCCATGCATGCAACATTACCACACATGCTGTTACCACTCATGCCTTTACAAGGAATATATGCCTTTACCATGTATGCAATTACAACATATTTCATTGTAAGGGAATGAATGGTAAAGGCATACTCATTGTAAAGCTTTTACATGGGAAAAGTAATTTTTCGGGAATGGGGTGGAAATGGGTTTTTGTGTGGAAAGTGATTTTTTTTAGGATGGCAAGGGTAATTTTGGGGTTCAGGATAGTTATAGATTTTGGATGGCAAGGGTAAATTTAGCGTGAGTATGTAATTTTGGGTGGTAAGGGTAATTTAAGGGTTTAGGGAGAGTGGGGGATTTTGAGTGGCCATGGTAATTTTAGGTTTTAGGATGGGTATGGGTTTTTGGGTGGCAAATGTTTTTAAGGGTTTAGGGTGGGTGTGTGTTTTTGGGTGGCAAGGTTACATTTAGTGTTTGAGTGGGTATGGGTTTTGGATGGCAAGGGCATTTTTAGAGTTTAGGGTGTGTGTGGGTTTTTAGGTGGCAATGGTAATTTTAGGGATTAGGGTGGGAATGGGTGATTGGGTGACAAGAGTAATTTTAGAGTTTAGGGTGGGTATGGATTTTTGGGTGTCAAGGGTAATTTGTGGGCTTAGTGGGGTATGGGATTTTGAGTCGTAAGGGTAATTTTAGGTTTTAGGGTGGGTATGGGTTTTTGGGTGGCAAGACAGTTTTTAGGGTTTACCGTGGGTATGGGTTTTACAATTTTAGGGAGCGGGGTAGATATGTGATTTTGGGTGGCAAAGGAATTATTAGGGTTTAGGATGAGTATGGGTTTTTGGGTGGCAAGGGAATTGTTAGGGTATAAGGTGGGTATGGGTTTTAGTT
Organism: Pleurodeles waltl; assembly: GCF_031143425.1. Taxonomy (NCBI): domain Eukaryota; kingdom Metazoa; phylum Chordata; class Amphibia; order Caudata; family Salamandridae; genus Pleurodeles; species Pleurodeles waltl. The sequence goes on from NC_090442.1 coordinate 620,945,635, forward strand.
TGGTTTAGGATGGGTATGGGAGGCGTTTTGATTAATGCATAGTAATTAACGTTACTTTCTGTTAAAAAAACAGAAATTCTACTAAAAAAACAAACGTTACAGGGACATTATAGTTAGGAAATATAATTTAAAAAAACAGAAAAATTCACTTAAAAAACAAAGGTTACAGGGACATTATAGTTAGGCTCACATTTTAAACATACAAAACCGTAGAAATGCAGCTCATATAGTTAGAGTTATTTTAAGTAACTATAACTCATGCCCGAAGGTAACTATAACTCTCACCATGCACTGCTCATTATCCCAGATATTACAACACTCATGACATCTTTTAGAACACCATTGATAATAATACTGTAACTGGACTTTTACCCAACGAGGTAGCACTTACTAACTAGCCAATAGAAAGTACTCCATTTGGTAAAACATTTTGTGCAAAACTGTGGACTCTTATTGGATAAGGAGCAGGTGAGCTTCAGTTCTGCCCATGATGCTAATTTCACTGATATTAAACCTCAACAGGAAGCACTTACAAATGTAAACATAGCCAGTGCTGCAGTTGAAGCTCAACTTTTGGAGAGGACAAATGATCCTAACTCCTGGGCTTGGCGAAGGCAAAGCAAGTGGGTTTAATCAGCGATTCCATATTGATACGTGATCTGAAATCCTTTGTGGAGGTGAATGCATCTTTGATCTATTGGACCATAATCTCTATATGACTGTGACGAGTGGGTCTTTTTTTGTCCTCTCCTGGTGAGAGCAGAGTGCATGGTTCCCTCTTTAAATTGCTAAGAGCATTCAAATGTGCAAATCACCTGGAAGCTCCGCCTGCTTGACCCGCCCCAACCACCTTAGTAGTATGCATAGGTCTTCCCGCCTTTTGCCAGGATGATGGACAGCTTACCAACCGCATTCTTGATGTTGAGGAATATAAGGACATCCCCACTAAAAAAAGAAGCACTTATGTCATATAGGTAAAAGGAAGGACCCTGGTTTTGGTGGAGATTTCCCTCATTTTTTTCTCTTTTGAATTTTTCTTTAACATTTTTCAGTATAGTAACATAGTGTTAGACCTGACAGCCTTAAGGTGGTTACCCCTATATTTTTGCCTGCCTCCCTCCACTTTTTGGACACTGTTTTTGCTGGGTTTTAGACTCTTTGGACTATTTAATATACTTATAAGTCCCTAGTAGTGTGTACTATATGTGCCCAGGGCCTGTAGATTGAATGCTATTAGTGGGCCTGCAGCACTGATTGTGCCACCCACTTAAGTTGCCCCTTAACCTAGCCATTGCAAGGCCTGGGTGTGCAGTTTCACTTCCAATTCGACTTGGCATTTAAAAGTACTTGCCAAGCCTAAAACTCCCCTTTTTCTACATATAAGACACCCCTAAGGTATGCCCTAGGTAACCCAGAGGGCAGGGTGATGTGTAGGCAAAAGGTAGGACATGTACATATGTAGTTTACATGTCCTGGTAGTGTAAAACTCCTAAATTTGTTTTTTACACTGCTGTGAGGCCTGCTCCCTTCATAGGCTAACATTAGGGCTGCCCTCATGCATTGTTTGAGTGGTAGTTGCTGATCTGAAAGGAGTAGGAAGGTCATATTTAGTATGGCCAGAATGGTGATATAAAAGCCTGCTGACTGGTGAAGTTGGATTTAATATTACTATTTTAGAAATGCCACATTTAGAAAGTGAGCATTTCTCTGCGCTTACATTTTTCTGTGCCTTACAATCCACGTCTGGCTGGGTTTAGTTGACAGCTCCTTGTGCATTCACTCAGAAACACCCCAAACACAGGATTTGACGGAGCATATATTCTTTTGGGGAAGGTACATTGATGATGTACTCATGGTTAGGACTGGTGATGAACCACAATTGGTTAAATTTATTAATCATATTAATGACAATGACTTCAATATCAAAATGACATACGAACATAGTAAAGATCGGATTAATTTCCTAGATTTAGAAATATTTGTAGAGAATGATTGCGTACATTCAAATTTACATCGTAAATTGACTGCCTGTAATGCATAGTTACATGCCAACAGTTCCCATCCGACTACACAAATCAATGCCATTCCTTTTGGGGATATGGTTCGAGTAAAAAGAAACTGCAGCAACAATAGGCTCTGTGAGATAGAATTGAATAAACTAGAGAACAGAATTATTCAGAGAGGATATTCCAGAAAAACCTTGAAGAGTGCAAGAATAAAACTTAATAAGTTGCTAAGATCTTCACTTTTGACAAACAAGGGAAAAAAGAACACTATATCCAAAAGATCGATATCGTTCTGCACCTCTTTCAGTCAAAATAGCCAGGACATTTATAAGATTTTGTTCAAACATTGGAATGTTTTACATACCGACAATACTTTGAAACCAATATTATCCATCAAACCTCGCATGATTCACAAAAAGGGTACCACTATTAGGAACTTAGGGTTTTTCCAACTTTGGAGGAAGTGGTAATCCGTCCCAAAAGTGACGGTAAAGTGACGGATATACCACCAGCCGTATTACGAGTCCATTATATCCTATGGAACTCGTAATACGGCTGGTGGTAAATCCGTCACATTTGGGACGGATTACCACCTCCTCCAAAGTTAGAATAACCCCCTTAATATGTAAGAGTTTTTTACCACCACTTAAGGACAAATCACCAACCTGGTTACCTGAAAAACCTAGGGGCTTTTTCAATTGCAGCAGATGCAACATATGCCATTTGGCGTTACACAAGACTTTTACTTTTAACTTCAATGGCAATAAAATACATAAGATTCAAGATTTCATCAATTGTAATACTAGATATGTGGTATATATTTTGATATGTGAATGTACAAATATTTATGTGGGGAGTACCATTCGACCCTTAAAGGAAAGGATCCAAGAACACGTACAGGCTTTGAGAAATAATGATGCATTTTCTCCAGTAGTACGTCATGTGATGAAGGAACACTCTACAATGGAGGTTCATATGTTCAAGTATATGGCATCAGCCACACAAAAGCACATCCAAGAGGGGGAAATCGTGAGTTGGAACTTAGAAGGAATGAGTCCAAGTGGATCCTCAGGCTAAAAAGCATACAACTAGGCATGAATTTAGATCACGAAATGCACTATTTTCTATGACTCCATATGTTTATACAAAAATGTGTACCAGTAAATAACGTCTATGCTTTTTAATGATATATGATGCTGTTATCATGTGTGTTGAGCAAGAATTGTGGAAGATAATTACATGATGAAGTATGACTCACTAACACCTTGCATGACGCATGGTCACACCTACTAATATAGATACTAGTAACATGACTCCCCCAGTTATTAATAGCACTCCGAACCAAGTCCACTGGTCACATGGCAATTTTTGCCAGATGCAAACAAGAGGTTTCGAAGGTACAGGCTAAGTTGATGTACTAAAATTGAACAGCTTAGTATCCTCAGCTATGGATTATGGTAGAATACCACTTGGACACACCATGTGGCTGCTTGGACTTTGTGGATATTAACAGACAAAATAGAAAAAGATTGATGTCAAAAATGACCTGAGTGAAGTTTACATTAGGTCACCTGCTGGGAATAGATACATCTGGTACTTGACCCACTCATACTAGCTTTGGGTCTTGCCATCCGGCAGGTTACATCTTAAGATGTTGTTTTTAATAACATGTGTGCTTCTGCAAATAGCGTGTCTCGATGGGGATGAATAGGTTGGCATCCATTAGAAGCAGATTGACTGCTTCTCTCGAAATAAGACAGGCTGTTTGCCTTATCTTGGAGTCAAGCGTATACTCAAGTGTACTGTGGGTTCCCCCAAGATGGCGCCCGTAACTGTGCATGTACTGCACGTACGAGCACAGCTACGAACCTGAGGGGCGGTTTCTTTTGGAAACGACGCTTGCATGCAATGATAATATTTATGGGAGGACATAGATCCATTTAGGACGCTTCGAATTGCCTATTGGGCTTGGTTAAGGTTGGTCTACCAGCTACCGGCACTTCCGATCGAAGGTTTTGTACAATTTAAAGATGGCGGTCATTTTTATAGCCATGTTGGTGGAGCGCTGTTGATGGGATAAGAAACAAGTGTGGAATGATGAGTCCTACCTCTATGTTTACGAATTATAAAAAAACGAACTCTGTAGACAGTCGGTTTCGCGTTGCTGACATGAAAAGACGTTTTTGACGATGAAGCCGTTTCTAACAATGTAGGAGGTGGGGATTTAGCGGACAAAGGGATAGGTTCCTCCCTATAAAGATATGTCTGCAAAATGTTGGACATTTTCGATTATGTTTAGTACATAGATTTTTGTAGTTAGTTGATAGGATTTGCTTATTTGATTCATTATTTTCTGGTAATTTAGTAATAATGCTATTGGAAATAATTTTAAATCTTTCCATTTCCAATTTTGTTATAGACTAAACAGTGTCTGGATTTTTGAACAACCTCTGGGAATTGTAGGTTGCTTTGGCCATTTTGATTGAGTACATTCTACTTGGAATTCTTTCCACTCGAGTCACTTTAGTACAGGTTGGTGGAACTCTTGGATCAATCTGTCGAATTAATTACTGTGGTGGCTTTAATTTGATATAGGACACTGCTTCTGTTATCTCACAGATGTACAGTGCCCATGCACCTGATTGGACAAATATAGCCTGAACAACTAATATACAATACAGGAGGATAAGGTACAGAATGAAGTAATATCTTCTTTTCACTGAGGTGTCAATTAGGACATAAATACAGATGGTATTAATGACTACTTTGACTTTCCGGCCTTTTGATGACCTTTGCACTGTCACTTCCTCTGGTGATATAACGAGCACTAACTTGCATGTAAACATTATGGTTGGAGTTCATTTGTACGGTAACTAAAATCACATATCGTTTCTCTTGAATCACAGTATTGGAGATATTATTGGGTAAACATAGTAGGCTGGGATCCATCTATTCTCAGGACATTTATACTTTGTGTGAGGACTGTGAAATTTTGATGTAATGGTTTTTTATTCACAATGGTCACGGTTTTTCCGTTTTTTAAATTCCACACATACGTGGTGGTTTTTAACAAGAATTTGTCTTTGTAAATCTATTGTAAGAGTATGATAGATAATGCTCGAAATATTAATGGGAAAATAAGTTACAACAAGGGTCTGTATGATTTGTTTTGTCAGCCTTGAGAAAGTCCCTCATAGGACGAAACACGTGTCGGCTGAATCTGGTTTGGAGTTTGCAAGCGATTTTTCGCATGGGATGATAAGAACTTTCCTTGCCTCAAGTCAACAAATTGGACATTGCACACTCGTTCCATGGATTAATTGGATCTGGGTGTACGCACTCTGGGATTTTGGAGAATTATTGTTGTCGACCCAATTAAGTGTTTTTGGATGTATTTTGTGACATGTATGTTTGGTTTTTCACAGTTTTGTGGTATTTATGTTTTGTTGTGTATAGCCATGTTTATATACATATTTGTGATATATTGAAATAATTTTTTATTAAATTTGAAATTTGAGCAATGTAGTCTTGGAGCCATTACACACAGTAGAGATTTATTTGGATCGTACCACATTTTTTCATAGAAGTTTTAGTATCATCACAGGATCCATTGATAGAACTATTAATTTAAGCTAACTATTTTTGGTGTGCTCCATTCTTATTCTAATTCCAAACACAGGATACTCAGCCTCACTTGCATACATCTGCATTTTGATTGGGTCTTCCTGGGCTGGGAGGGTGGAGGGCCTGCTCTCACACAAAGGACTGCCACACCCGCTACTGGGACCCTGGCAGACAGGATTGAACTGAAAGGGGACCTGGTGCACATCTAAGCAACTCTTTGAAGTCTCCCCATTTCAAAGGCACATTTGGGTTTATAAACAGGGCCTCTGCCCCTTTCAACTCAGACACTTCCTGGGGAAGAAACTTGTAACCAGAACCTACATCCTGCCAAGAAGAACTGCCTGGCTGCCCAAAGGGCTCACCTGACTGCTTTCTGTGAAGGACTGCTGCCTTGCTGTTGCCCTGCTGCCTTGCTGCTCTCTGGCTGAGGTGAAGAAGTGCTCTCCAAGGGCTTTGATAGAGCTTGCCTCCTGTTCCCTGAAGTCTCAGGTCCAAAAAGACTTCATCTCTTCAAGAAGGACTCCTTGTGAGGCGAAATCCGACACACAGCCTGCAAGAAATGATGCACAGCCTGCACTGAGGTAAAAATGTCACCGCACGCCGAACCGGAATGACACAGTCCGACTTCGCAATGAGAAGATCGACGCAGTGCCAGCATAGTTTCCAGAAATTTGACGCACGGCCCAATGGATCAATGCATAGCCAATCAGGAACGACGCAACCTGACTTCCAGAGAGGAATCGACGCATCGCCTGCCGTGAGGTAGAAAATTCAGTGCAACGCCCACCGGATCGATGCAGCTCCTGTGACTTCGCCCTGCCAGTGCAGGAAATCCACGCACTGTCCCTGGGGCATCTGAAGATTACGCAACCCAAAGAGGATCCACGAACGAGCGCTGGAAATCGATGAACAGCCGTCCCTGCGTGGAAACTGTATGAAAGTACCATTGTGCCTGGCATGTTACCCCCATTTTTACATGTATGTAATTTTGTTTTTGCCTGTCTCACTGGGATCCTGCTAGCCAGGATCCCAGTGCTCATAGTTTGTGGCCTGAATATGTGTACCTGTGTAGTGACTAACTGTGTCACTGAGTCTCTGCTAACCAGAACCTCAGTGCTTATGCTCTCTCTGCCTTCAAAATTGTCACTATAGGCTAGTGACCATTTTTACCAATTCTAATTGGCACACTGGAACACCCTTATAATTCCCTAGTATATGGTACCTAGGTATCCAGGTTCTTGGGGTTCCAGGAGATCTCTATGGGCTGCAGCATTTCTTTTGCCACCCATAGGGAGCTCAGACAAATCTGACACAGGACTGCCACTGCAGCCTGAGTGAAATAACGCACATGTTATTTCACAGGCATTTTCACTCCACTTAAGTAACTTATAAGTCACCTATATGTCTAACCTTCACTTGATGAAGGTTAGGTGCAAAGTTACTAAGTGTGAGGGCACCCTTGCACTAGCAAAGGTGCCCCCACATAGTTCAGGGCCATTTCCCTGAACGCTGCGAGTTCGGAGACGCCATTAAACGGGTGCACTACATATAGGTCATTCCCTACATGTAGCTCCACAATGGTAACTCCGAATATGGCCATGTAACATGTCTAAGATCATGGAATTGTACCCCCATGCCCAATCTGGTATTGGGGTGCCAATCCCAGTCATCCCCGCGGCTCCACTATAGGACCCAGGTACTGCCAAACTAGCTCTCTGGGGTTTTCTTTGCAGCTACCGCTCGTGCCACCCCCTCTGCCAGTGGTTGGGGTGCCCTTTGAGAGGGTAGAGGTCGACATTGTTGGCCCTCTTGACCCTCCAACAGCTTCAGGCAATAGGCTTATCCTTGTGGTAGTAGGCCATGCCACTAGGTATCCTGAAGCTATACCCTTAAGGACCACTACAGCTCCTGCAGTGGCAAAAGCCCTCCTTGGAATATTTTCCAGAATGGGTTTCCCTATGGAAGCAGTGTCAGACAGAGGTAGTAACTTCATGTCTGCATACCTCAAAGGTGTGGAAGAAGTGTGGTGTAACTTACAAGTTCACTACTCCTTAGCATCCACAGGCAAATGGTCTGGTTGAGAGGTTTAATAAAACTCTCAAAGGCATGATAATGGAACTCCCTGAAAAATTCAGGAGGAGATGGGATGTCCTGTTGCCATGCCTCCTTTTTGCTTAAAGGGAGGTACCCCAAAAAGGAGTGGGCTTTAGACCCTTTGAACTCTTCTTTGGGCACCCTGTAAGAGGTCCCCTTGCTCTTATAAAGGAGGGTTGGGAACAACCTTTAAAAGCTCCGAAGCAAGACATTGAGGATTTTGTACTTGGCTTAAGATCTAGAATGGCTGAGTACATGAAAAAGGCCAGTAAAAACCTTCAGGCCAGCCAAGAGCTCCAAAAGCAATGGCATGACCAGAAGGCTGTCCTGACTCAGTACCACCCAGGACAGAAGGTGTGGGTATTGGAGCCTGTGGCCCCAAGAGCACTGCAGGACAAATGGAGTGTACCCCATCTCATAGTGGAGACAAAAGGTGAGGTCACCTATTTGGTAGACCTGAGCACTGCCAGAAGTCCCCTTAGGGTGCTTCATGTCAACCACTTGAAACCTTATTATGACAGGTCTGACTTGACCTTGCTCATGGCCACTGATGAGGGTCAGGAAGAAGAGAGTGACCCTCTCCCTGACCTCTTCTCCACCACTGAAGCTGATGGCTTAGTGGAGGGAGTTGTGCTTGCAGATTGCCTTACAGCTGAGCAGAAGGACAATTGCATAAATCTCTTAGATCTGTTCTCTGACCTCTTCTCACTGATCCCAGGTACAACTACCTGGTATGAGCACATAATCGACACTGGAGACAATCTACCTGTCAAAAGTAAGAGTTATAGGCAGCCTGACCATGTTAGAGATTACATTAAACAAGAGGTACAGATAATGTTAGATCTAGGAGTGACTGAACCTTCTGAAAGTCCCTGGGCAGCCCAGTCGTGCTTGTCCCCAAACCTCACAGTAAAGATGGTAAAAAAGAAATGAGGTTTTGTGTGGACTGTAGAGGTCTCAATCATGTAACCAAAACTGATGCTCACCCTATACCCAGGGCAGATGAGCTGATAGATACACTGGCTTCTGCCAAGTATCTAAGCACTTTTGACTTAACTGCAGGGTATTGTCAGATTAATGTGGCAGAAGATGCTAAACCCAAAACAGCATTTTCAACCATTGGAGGGCACTGTTATGCCCTTTGGATTGAGAAATATACCAGCTAGTTTTCAGAGGTTGGTGAATACAGTCCTCCAAGGATTGGAAGCCTTTAGTGCAGCATATGTAGATGATATAGCTGCCTTTAGCTCTACTTGGGATGATCACCTGGTCCACCTGTGGAAAGTTTTGGAGGCCCTGCAAAAGGCAGGCCTCACTATCAAGGCTTCAAAGTGCCAGATAGGGCAGGGAAAAGTGGTTTATCTGGGCCACCTGGTAGGTGGGGAACAAATTTCACCACTGCAAGGGAAGATCCAAACCAGTATGGAATGGGCTCCCCCTACAACTCAAACCCAGGTGAGAGCCTTCCTAGGCCTCACAGGGTACTACATGAGGTTCATTAAGAACTACGGCACTATTGCTGCCCCTCTTAACGACCTCACATCCAAAAAGATGCCTAAAAATGTATTATGAACAGCTAGCTGTCAAAAGGCTCTTGATTAGCTCAAACAGGTCATGTGCTCTGCACATGTCCTAAAAAGCCCTTGTTACTCCAAGACATTCATAGTCCAGAATGATGCTTCTGAATTAAGGATAGGGGCAGTTCTATCACAGCTTAACACTGAGGGCCAGGATCAACCTGTTGCTTTTATCAGCAGGAGGATGACCCCTAGAGAAAAGTGTTGGTCTGCCATAGAGAGGGAGGCCTTTGCTGTGGTCTGGCCCCTGAAAAAGTTGAGACCCTACCTGTTTGGTACTGTCTTTATTGTTCAGAGAGATACCAAACCTCTATTATGGCTTAAAGAAAT